>NC_134400.1:105811990-106174176 GCF_050003625.1 Haematobia irritans | reverse complement strand
ATAAAATTTTCTATAGAAATACATTTTTGACAAAATTTTCGATAGAAATAACATTTTTGCAAAATTCTCTATAGAAATAAAATTTTGAGAAATAAAATTTTGAGAAAATTTTCTGTAGAAATAAAACTTTGACAATATTTTCTATAGAAATAAAATTTTGACAAATTTATCTATAGAAATAAAAGTTTGAGAAAATTTTCTATAGAAATAAAATTTTGACAATATTGTCTATAGAAATAAAATTTTGACAATATTGTCTATAGAAATAAAATTTGACAAAATTTTCTATAGAAATAAAATTTTGACAAAATTTTCTATAAAAATAAAATTTTGAGAAAATTTTCTATAGAAATAAAATTTTGACAATGTTTTCTATAGAAATAAAATTTTGACAATATTTTCTATAGAAATAAAATTTGACAAAATTTTATATAGAAATAACATTTGACAAAATTTTCTATAGAAATAACATTTTGACAAAATTTTCTATAGAAATAAAATTTTGACAAAATTTTCTACAGAAATAGCATTTTGACAAAATTCTCTATAGAAATAAAATTTTGAGAAAATTTTCTACAGAAATAACATTTTGACAAAATTCTCTATAGAAATAAAATTTTGAGAAAATTTTCTGTAGAAATAAAATTTTGACAGTATTTTCTATAGAAATCAAATTTTGACAATATTTTCTATAGAAATAAAATTTTGACAAAATTTTATATAGAAATGAAATTTTGACAAAATTTTCTATAGAAATAAAATTTTGACAAAATTTTCTATAGAAATAAAATTTTGACAAAATTTTCTACAGAAATGAAATTTTGACAAAATTTTCTATAGAAATAAAATTTTGACAAAATTTCCTATAGAAATAAAATTTGACAAATTTCTCTATAGAAATAACATTTTGAGAAAATTTTCTATAGAAATAAAATTTTGACAATATTTTCTATAGAAATAAAATTTTCACAATATTGTCTATAGAAATAAAATTTGACAAAATTTTCTATAGAAATAACATTTTGACAAAATTTTCTATAGAAATAAAATTTTGATAAAATTTGCTATAGAAATAAAATTTTGACAAAATTTTCTATAGACATACAATTTTGACAAAATTCTCTATAGAAATAAAATTTTGAGAAAATTTTCTATAGAAATAAAATTTTGACAATATTTTCTATAGAAATAACATTTTGACAAAATTGTATATAGAAATAACATTTTGACAAAATTTTCTATAGAAAAAACGTTTTGACAAAATTTTCTATAGAAATAAAATTTTGACAAAATTTTTTATAGAAATAAAATTTGACAAAATTTTCTATAGGAATAAAATTTTGACAAAATTTTCTATAGAAATAAAATTTTGGTAGATTATTTTTGGCTCGAGAGGGAACAATGATTAACCGTTATGGACCAATTTTTGTGTGATTGGGGAGCGGCTATATATATGTTTAGACCGATATGGACAACTTTTGGCATGGTTGATAGCGGCCATATACTAACACAACGTACCAAATTTCAACCGAATCGAATGAATTTTGCTCCTCCAAGAGGTTCCGAAGTTCAAATCTGGGGATCGGTTTATATGGGGGCTATATATATTTATGGGCCGATATGGACCAATTTTTGCATGGTTATTAGAGACCATATACTTACACAACGTACCAAATTTCAACTGAATCAGATGTATTTTGGTCTTCCAAGATGCTCCGGAGGTCAAATCTGGTGATCAGTTTATATGGGACCAATGTGGACCAATTTTTGCATGGTCAATAGAGACCTTATACTAACAGCATGTACCAAATTTCAGCCAGATCGGATGAAATTTGCTTCTCTTAGAGGCTCCGCAAGCCAAATCTGGGGGTCCGTTTATATGGGGGCTATACGTAAAAGTGGTCCAATATGGCCCATTTGCAATACCATCCGACCTACATCAATAGCAACTACTTGTGTGAAGTTTCAAGTCGATAGCTTGTTTCGTTCGGAAGTTAGCGTGATTTCAATAGGTGGACGGACGGACATGCTTAGATCGACTCAGAATTTCACCATGACCCAGAATATATATATATATATATATATATATATATATATATATATATATATATATATATATATATATATATATATATATATATATATATATATATATATATATATTATATATATATATATATATATATATATATATATATATATATATATATATATATATATATATATATATATATATATATATATATATATATATATATATGTATATATATATATATATATATATATATATATATATATATATATATATATATATATATTCTGGGTCATGGTGAAATTCTGAGTCGATCTAAGCATGTCCGTCCGTCCACCTATTGAAATCACGCTAACTTCCGAACGAAACAAGCTATCGACTTGAAACTTCACACAAGTAGTTGCTATTGATGTAGGTCGGATGGTATTGCAAATGGGCCATATTGGACCACTTTTACGTATAGCCCCCATATAAACGGACCCCCAGATTTGGCTTGCGGAGCCTCTAAGAGAAGCAAATTTCATCCGATCTGGCTGAAATTTGGTACATGCTGTTAGTATAAGGTCTCTATTGACCATGCAAAAATTGGTCCACATTGGTCCCATATAAACTGATCACCAGATTTGACCTCCGGAGCATCTTGGAAGACCAAAATACATCTGATTCAGTTGAAATTTGGTACGTTGTGTAAGTATATGGTCTCTAATAACCATGCAAAAATTGGTCCATATCGGCCCATAAATATATATAGCCCCCATATAAACCGATCCCCAGATTTGAACTTCGGAACCTCTTGGAGGAGCAAAATTCATTCGATTCGGTTGAAATTTGGTACGTTGTGTTAGTATATGGCCGCTATCAACCATGCCAAAAGTTGTCCATATCGGTCTAAACATATATATAGCCGCTCCCCAATCACACAAAAATTGGTCCATAACGGTTAATCATTGTTGCCTCTCGAGCCAAAAATAATCTACCAAAATTTTATTTCTATAGAAAATTTTGTCAAAATTTTATTCCTATAGAAAATTTTGTCAAATTTTATTTCTATAAAAAATTTTGTCAAAATTTTATTTCTATAGAAAATTTTGTCAAAACGTTTTTTCTATAGAAAATTTTGTCAAAATGTTATTTCTATATACAATTTTGTCAAAATGTTATTTCTATAGAAAATATTGTCAAAATTTTATTTCTATAGAAAATTTTCTCAAAATTTTATTTCTATAGAGAATTTTGTCAAAATTGTATGTCTATAGAAAATTTTGTCAAAATTTTATTTCTATAGCAAATTTTATCAAAATTTTATTTCTATAGAAAATTTTGTCAAAATGTTATTTCTATAGAAAATTTTGTCAAATTTTATTTCTATAGACAATATTGTGAAAATTTTATTTCTATAGAAAATATTGTCAAAATTTTATTTCTATAGAAAATTTTCTCAAAATGTTATTTCTATAGAGAAATTTGTCAAATTTTATTTCTATAGGAAATTTTGTCAAAATTTTATTTCTATAGAAAATTTTGTCAAAATTTCATTTCTGTAGAAAATTTTGTCAAAATTTTATTTCTATAGAAAATTTTGTCAAAATTTTATTTCTATAGAAAATTTTGTCAAAATTTCATTTCTATATAAAATTTTGTCAAAATTTTATTTCTATAGAAAATATTGTCAAAATTTGATTTCTATAGAAAATACTGTCAAAATTTTATTTCTACAGAAAATTTTCTCAAAATTTTATTTCTATAGAGAATTTTGTCAAAATGTTATTTCTGTAGAAAATTTTCTCAAAATTTTATTTCTATAGAGAATTTTGTCAAAATGCTATTTCTGTAGAAAATTTTGTCAAAATTTTATTTCTATAGAAAATTTTGTCAAAATGTTATTTCTATAGAAAATTTTGTCAAAATGTTATTTCTATATAAAATTTTGTCAAATTTTATTTCTATAGAAAATATTGTCAAAATTTTATTTCTATAGAAAACATTGTCAAAATTTTATTTCTATAGAAAATTTTCTCAAAATTTTATTTTTATAGAAAATTTTGTCAAAATTTTATTTCTATAGAAAATTTTGTCAAATTTTATTTCTATAGACAATATTGTCAAAATTTTATTTCTATAGACAATATTGTCAAAATTTTATTTCTATAGAAAATTTTCTCAAACTTTTATTTCTATAGATAAATTTGTCAAAATTTTATTTCTATAGAAAATATTGTCAAAGTTTTATTTCTACAGAAAATTTTCTCAAAATTTTATTTCTCAAAATTTTATTTCTATAGAGAATTTTGCAAAAATGTTATTTCTATCGAAAATTTTGTCAAAAATGTATTTCTATAGAAAATTTTATCAAACTGAATTATATACGTATTTAACCGGCCTTTTTTTAGTTTAATATATACCACGTATGGACTAACTTACAATTTAGAAGACGGTTTTAGGAAGTTTTACGACGCTTTGCCATCGGCTACCCAAGTAATTCGATTGTGGATGACAGTCTTTAGTAGAAGTTTCTACGCAATCCATGGTGGAGGGTACATAAGCTTTGTCCTGGCCGAACTTACGGCCGTATATACTTGTTGTTGCTTATTTCTTATTATAGAGAACATCTAGAGAAGTGACCGTTATCAATTTCAGTTTTGGCTGAGTTTGCTAAAACTTTACCCTAAAAGGGTTTAACTCCCGATTGGAGCGGAAAAGTGTTTCAATTTGTAAAAATTATATAGAAACCCAGCAAAAAAAATTCGAAATTCTTCTACAGGCACGACTTTAAAAGCACTTCCAAAAATGTGCACCCAAAGAAGTTCTTTATTTTTACTACTCGGGAAGTTGTTTTAATTGAATTTTAAAATATCCGAATATTCAAATATCCACCATCATTAATCAAATATAATCCCAGCAAAAAAATATGGAAGCTATTCTTAAGGCACAATTTTAAGAGCACTTTCAAAAATGTCCTCACAAAGATGTTCATTATTCCAACTAAACAGGAATTTCTTTTAATTAATTTTTTTATAATTAGCTTCTTTCATATTTTTAATGCGTAATTTTAACTTTTTTGTTTCAAATAGGTTAAAAACAGAATAAGAGTAACTAAAATGGTAGATATTATTTAAAGTTAGTCCAAAAAGTTGATTCCATTCTAGAAAAATTACGACGTACAGAGGGACATGGTTATATCGTCTTAGAATTCCTCCATGATCAAGAAATCAATATTTCGATGTGTTACAAACGGAATGACATACTTATTATACCCTCCTCACCATTCTATGGTGGTGGGTATAATATGCATAACTTCAAAAGCAATGCCAATGACTGAAAACGATTCAAATGTTCACTACTTCCCCATCACAAGTTTGGAATCCAAATACGTTTTTGGTAGCGCTCTTTAAAATATATAAAGTAACCGCGAAAATCTCAATGCGAAACCCGAATTGGGTACTCGCTCTTATCGAAGAAAAACTATAAAATACAGCGTATTTTCTCTTTGCATAGAAAAAAATATCACCAAAATATTTCCAACTAAAAAGTTGATCGAAGCTGAAATTTTTTTCAATTATTTTTTTTTAATCAAACTCGGAAAACAAAGTCAGTTAAAAGAATGATTGATTTTTTTTTGTAATTTTTAATTAAAAATTTAATTCAAACAATCAATTGTTTAATCGAACTACAAACTCTAAGTCAGTTAAGAAAGTAATAGAAAAAATTACATTTTTAATTAAAAACAAACTTATTATACCCTGTACCATAGTAGTGGTGAAGGGTATAAAAATGAATTGAGTTTAAAATCAACATCAATTAAATTTTTGATTGAATCAATTAACAAATTAATTAAAATTTACTAATAAAATTTATTTCATCAAGTATGACTCTATGTCCAATTAAAACTGTGATTGAAGACATTAAAAATTAGATAAAAAGTAATTAGATCAATTAATTTGGTGATTGAATTAGAAAAAGGTTTTTTTCTATGTGCTTGTGTCATTGTTTAGCAAAACAGTAGAGCTTTTTTTTATATAAACGCCATTCGATTCAACATGCCCAGAAACATCAGTTTTTATCAATTGCACACCGAGTATTTTATAGAAAATAAAAATAAAAACTAACTTAAAATAAATATTAGAGTATTGTATTATTAAAGGAAAACTCATTTTTTCTAAGTAACTGTAACTGTAACAAAGACAAAAGGTATTTATTATAACCAAATAGTCATTATTTGAAACTAAGATAGTTTTATATGTACTAGATTTATGGAAAACAATTTTAATACATATCTTCACATTGGCGAACTAGTAAATATGTATGGAAAATATATTATTAGCGGGATTTCAGTATGTTAACCATTCCATTAGCTCCACATTCTAAAAGCAGTTTTGAAGATCTGTCTGTGAAGACCTGTATTCATTGAATGCGGGCCAACACAAACTTAAAATTTTTTTCTCCATTACCACAACAGGATTGGGGCAATTTAAACCACCGTTTTGTTTTTTTTTTTTCAAATACGCTAAAAAAAATGGGAAAAGTTATAAAAACAAAACTCTATTTAATATTTAATTTAACTGCTCATCCATCAACATCAAGAAAAGTGGTCTGAATGAGTAACAACCAGCGAAGACATGAAAACAACAGAATCTCATTATTACTGTGGTATAAAAAAATGAAATTATGTGTCATAACAAAACGTACTTAAAAACCAATTCGAATAAAGCTCATTTAATTTTTATATTTTCATTTTATATTTATTAACACAACGGATATATTTATGTGTCTGCCAGGTATGGCAAAGACAATACAAATTATTTAATATCAAAAAAAAAAATGTTTCTAGAATAAAGTCAGTAAATTATTATATTGAATAGCCGAAAAAGTTTCTTTTTCATATTTCCAATCAAATTTCAACTCATATTTCTCACAGGCTTCTCATGAAGCCAACTTTACTCTGTTAAGGGAGTTCTGCATTGAATGAACCCTATTGGCCTGATGCAAAGTCAGGGTTATGTGGTGGATGCATCAAAAGATTCCACAATTAAAAAAAAAAGCTTGCCCGGATTCTTTACACTACACGCAAAAAATAATTCTTTCCTCCCTAACGAAATTTTAGACAAACAACGATCGTTTCTCATTTGTTTTTCGCTGCAAGCAAGTTTATTTGGAACAAAAGTATATACTTTTTGTGATAAACGTTTAATCTCGATGTAAAAAACAGACTCAAAAAAAAACAATATTTTCTGGCTAATTGCATTTTCGCTCACATCTTTCTCACTTCCACGAGGTTTTTTAGTTCTTAGCACTTTTTTCTGTAATAAAAACAATGTAGAAATAATTATTCGATTTTATAAATTTTTAAAATTTTACCTTTCGCCTGGACGGAGAATCGAACCGCGGACCATACAATATGCAAGCCACCACACTATCCACAGAGCTATGTAGCTGTTATTGTCATCAATAGACAATTATCTATATAAGATATTTTTATATAGCATAATTTGCGGCGTCCACGAGCCGATTAAACCAACTTTATTTAACAGAAACGCACATTTAGTTGTGCACCTTGCACCGCCTTGCATACCAAGGGTTCTGGACACCAAAAAGTTTTTATACCCTCCATCATAGGATGGGGGTATATTAACTTTGTCATTCCGTTTGTAACACATCGAAATATTGCTCTAAGACCCCATAAAGTATATATATTCTGGGTCGTGGTGAAATTCTGAGTCGATCCTAGCATGTCCGCCCGTCCATCCGTCCGTCCGTCTGTTGAAATCACGCTAACTTCCGAACGAAACAAGCTATCGACTTGAAACTTGGCACAAGTAGTTTTTATTGATGTAGGTCGGGTGGTATTGCAAATGAGCCATATCGGACCACTTTTACGTATAGGCGCCACATAAACCGACGCTCAGATTTGACTTGCGGAACCTCTTGGAGGCGCAAAATTCATCCGATCCGATTGAAATTTGGTACATGGTGTAAGTATATGATCTCTCACAACCATGTAAAAATTGGTCTACATCGGTCCATAATTATATATAGCCCCCATATAAACCGATCCCCAGATATGAACTCTGTAGCCTCTAAGAGAAGCACATTTCATCCGATCCGGCTGAAATTTGGTTCATAGTGTTAATATATGATCTCTCACAACCATGTAAAAATTGGTCCACATCGGTCCATAATTATATATAGCCCCCATATAAACCGATCCCCAGATTTGGCTTATGGAGCCTCTAAGAGAAGCAAATTTCATCCGATCCGGCTGAAATTTGGTACATGGTGTAAGTATCTGGTCTCTAACAACTAAGCAAAAATTGGTCCACATCGGTCCATAAATATATATAGCCCCCATATAAACCGATCCCCCGATTTGGCTTGCGGAGCCTCTAAGAGAAGCAAATTTCATCCGATCCGATTGAAATTTGGTACATGGTGTAAGTATATGGTCTCTAACAACTATGCAAAAATTGGTCCACATCGGTCCATAAATAAAGGGTGATTCTTTTGAGGTTAGGATTTTCATGCATTAGTATTTGACAGATCACGTGGGATTTCAGACATGGTGTCAAAGAGAAAGATGCTCAGTATGCTTTGACATTTCATCATGAATAGACTTACTAACGAGCCACAACGTCGAATTTTCAGTGAATGGGCCCTAGAAAAGTTGGCAGAAAATCCGCTTTTTTATCGACAAATTTTGTTCAGCGATGAGGCTCATTTCTGGTTGAATGGCTACGTAAATAAGCAAAATTGCCGCATTTGGAGTGAAGAGCAACCAGAAGCCGTTCAAGAACTGCCCATGCATCCCGAAAAATGCACTGTTTGGTGTGGTTTGTACGCTGGTGGAATCATTGGACCGTATTTTTTCAAAGATGCTGTTGGACGCAACGTTACGGTGAATGGCGATCGCTATCGTTCGATGCTAACAAACTTTTTGTTGCCAAAAATGGAAGAACTGAACTTGGTTGACATGTGGTTTCAACAAGATGGCGCTACATGCCACACAGCTCGCGATTCTATGGCCATTTTGAGGGAAAACTTCGGAGAACAATTCATCTCAAGAAATGGACCGGTAAGTTGGCCACCAAGATCATGCGATTTGACGCCTTTAGACTATTTTTTGTGGGGCTACGTCAAGTCTAAAGTCTACAGAAATAAGCCAGCAACTATTCCAGCTTTGGAAGACAACATTTCCGAAGAAATTCGGGCTATTCCGGCCGAAATGCTCGAAAAAGTTGCCCAAAATTGGACTTTCCGAATGGACCACCTAAGACGCAGCCGCGGTCAACATTTAAATGAAATTATCTTCAAAAAGTAAATGTCATGGACCAATCTAACGTTTCAAATAAAGAACCGATGAGATTTTGCAAATTTTATGCGTTTTTTTTTAAAAAAAAGGTATCAAGCTCTTAACAAATCACCCTTTATATATAAACCGATCCCCCGATTTGGCTTGCGGAGCCTCTAAGAGAAGCAAATTTCATCCGATCCGTCTGAAATTTGGTTCGTAGTGTTGGTATATGGTCTTTAACAAACATGCAAAAATTGGTCCACATCGGTCCATAATCATATATAGCCCCCATATAAACCAATCCCCAGATTTGCTTGCGGAGCCTCTAAGAGAAGCAAATTTCATCTGATCCGGCTGAAATTTGATACATGGTGTTAGAATATGGTATCTAACAACTATGTAAACTTTGGTTCACATCGGTCCATGAAAATTTTATTACTATAGAAAATTTTGTCAAAATTTTTTTTCTATAAAAAATTTGGTCAACATATTATTACCATACAAAATTTTGTCAAGATTTTATTTCTACACTGAAAAAAATATATGATATTAGAGATTACGCAAATTTTAGGATGCGAAATGTACAAAATATTAAGGACAAATTTCTTTAGAATAATGCAATTTTAATTAAAATAAATTTTATAATCTTTGCTTCAATTTTTTTTCATTAAATTTAGGACACATATTTTGTAAATCTGCGTCCCTCCGTTAATGTCGCATGCTTTTGAACTAAGGCTAATTTTCCTTACAATAAAGAAACACATTTTTGATTTGACGAAATTGTCCATAAATTAACTGAAATATTTAAACTTTAGATATATGTTAAGATAAAAAAGCTTCAAATATAGCTTCAGAATTTCTTTAAATTTGTAAATTTTACCACAAATGCGTCCATCATGAACTTCATATGTCACTAAAGACATTCTTGCAATTTTGAACTCCAAATTTTTCCTTCAAACTACAAAATTTTCTTTAACAAGTGAAAAAACTTAATTATGTCTAATAAATTTTCTTGAATTTGTCGAAATATATTTACTTATTTTTATGACCTCGGCGTGACGCCAACGTTTGTAATAGTGTTTAGTTAAAATTATCTACAAATATTCAAAATTTTCTAAACTTAACCGAAAGTTTTATTCCTGGTGGGTTCACTTCACTTCTCCGATGTACTTGAAATTTAGAAGACCAAAACTCATTTGATTCAGTTGAAATTTGGTACGTGGTGTTAATATATGACCGATGCAAAAATTGGTCAAAATCTGTCCATAATTATATATAGCCCCCATATAAACCGATCCCCAGATTTGACCTCCGGAGCCCCTTGGAAGAGCAAAATTCATCCGATTCGGTTGAAATCTGGTACATAATGTTAGTATATGGTATCCAACAACCATGCAGGAATTGGTTCATATCAGTCCATAATTATATATAGCCCCCATATAAACCGATAAAAACTGCGGACTCTAGAAGCACAAGAAGTAAAATCGGGAGATCGGTCTATATGGGGGCTATACCAAAACATGGACCGATACTCACCATTTTTGGCACACCTCTTTATGGTCCTAAAGTATCTCTACATTTCCAATTTTAGGTGAATTGGATAAAAACTATGGTTTCTATAAGCCCAATACCCCAAATCGGGAGGTCGGTTTATATGGGGACTATATCAAAACTTGGACCGATATAGCCCATCTTCGAACTTGACCTTCCTGTCGACAATAGACGAGTTTATGCAAAATTTTAGCACTATTACTTCATTATTGAAGACTGTAGAGTGATTACAAAAGACACACTGACAAAAATATTGTCGTGGAGTAAAATAGTTCATGTCTTTTAAATACGAATGCAAATTTTGCTTAGCATAGAATACGCATTTCCCTAATATAAAGTTTTTTCCTTGGCCAAAAGTCGATAAACTTTTCAATGAAGTCGTATTTTCTTTATAGTTAAGTGATTTCACTCAAAAATGCGTATCATAGCATGAAAGAAAAAATGTTTGGGCTAAGGTCAACTTGACTTTAATAATTCAGAAAAATTCTTTAAATTTAATGAAATTGTCTTTAAATTTGTTGTCTTTTTGCATCTTGACTACAAAGCAAAAAATCGTTCAAATATAGGACATGTTTTTCAACACTTTATTTTAAAGCAGTTTTTACTTGAAACATAGCATAATTTCTACTGGAATTCGAGTCCTAATTTGAAAAATAAAGTTGTCGTTAACTCGTTTCTAAGGGACTTTGATAGCATATGAAGAAAAAAAGCGAAAAATTAAAATTTGCCTCCTAGAAGCTAGTACGAGTACACAAAACCCAAATTTAAAAGAGAATTGTGTCTTAAAAGTATCCTTACTTGTATTCTCCGCTTCTCTGGCTCGGAATCAATACCAAAAATTTTAAAGTAAAGACAGAACCGGGCATGCTTTTTTTCAGTACAGACAGACAGACGGACGAACATAGTTATAACAGGTTGGCTGATAAGTCCCCGGTCTAAAAAAGAAAAACACATTTTTTTGTCAAAATTCGTTTTTATTATTCAACATAGCTCCCTTCAAGAGCGATACAACGATTATAAAGACCTTCCAATTTTTTGATACCATTTTGGTAGTACTCCTTCGGTTTTGCCTCAAAATAGGCCTCAGTTTCGGCGATCACCTCTTCATTGCAGCCAAATTTTTTCCCTGCGAGCATCCTTTTGAGATCTGAGAACAAGAAAATGTTGCTGGGGGCCAGATCTGGAGAATACGGTGGATGGGGAAGCAATTCGAAGCCCAATTCATGAATTTTTGCCATCGTTTTCAATGGCTTGTGGCACGGTGCGTTGTCTTGGTGGAACAACACTTTTTATACCCACCACCATAGAATGGTGACGGGGTATAATAAGTTTGTCATTCCGTTTGTAACGCATCGAAATATCGATTTCCGACTATATAAAGTATATATATTCTTGATCAGGGAGAAAGTCTAAGACGATATAAGCATGTCCGTCTGTCCGTCTGTCTGTCTGTCTGTCTGGCTGTCTGTTGTAATCACGCTACAGCATTCAATAATGGAGCTATCGTCCTGAAATTTGGCACAGAATCGTCTTTTTTCTGCGCGCAGGTCAAGTTCGAAGATGGGCTATATCGGGCCATGTTTTGGTATAGCCCCCATATAAACCGACCTCCCGATTTGGGGTCTTTCGCTTATAGAAACCGTAGTTTTCATCCAATTTGCGCGAAATTGAAAATCTAGAGATATTTTGGGACCTTGAAGAGGTGTGCCAAAAATGGTGAGTGTCGGTCCATGTTTTGGTATAGCCCCCATATAAACCGACCTCCCGATTTGGGGTCTTTCGCTTATAGAAACCGTAGTTTTCATCCAATTTGCGCGAAATTGAAAATCTAGAGGTATTTTGGGACCTTGAAGAGGTGTGCCAAAAATGGTGAGTGTCGGTCCATGGTTTGGTATAGCCCCCATATAAACCGACCTCCCGATTTGGGGTCTTTCGCTTATAGAAACCGTAGTTTTCATCCAATTTGCGCGAAATTGAAAATCTAGAGGTATTTTTGGACCTTGAAGAGATGTGCCAAAAATGGTGAGTGTCGGTCCATGTTTTGGTATAGCCCCCATATAAACCGACCTCCCGATTTGGGGTCTTTCGCTTATAGAAACCGTAGTTTTCATCCAATTTGCGCGAAATTGAAAATCTAGAGGTATTTTGGAACCTTGAAGAGGTGTGCCAAAAATGGTGAGTGTCAGTGCATGTTTTGGTATAGCCCCCATATAGACCGATCTCCTGACTTTACTTCTTGGGCTTATAGAATCCGTAGTTTTTATCCAATTTGCCTCAATTTCAAATTCTAGAGGTATTTTAGAACCATAAAGAGGTGTGCCAAAAATGGTGAGTAGCGGTCCATGTTTTGGTATAGTCCCCATACCGATCTCCCGATTTTTCTTTTTGGGCTTATAGAATTCGTAGTTTTTATCCAATTTGCCTGAAATTTAGAACTAAATACAGAATCTGATATAGTCCTCATAGGTGAAATCTTTAAATTTATTATCGGGAAGTGTCCTCAAGTCCTCAAGCCCTCCTGAAATTTCAAAGGAAACCCTAATAATTGGTTCATGGTGGTGGGTATTTAAGATTCGGCCCGGCCGAACTTACTGCTGTATATACTTGTTTCTTCTTCATATGGGGCCGTTTTGTCGCGATTTCGACCTTCAGACGCTCCAATAACGCCATATAATAGTCACTGTTGATGGTTTTTCCCTTCTCAAGATAATCGATAAAAAGTATTCCATGCGCATCCCAAAAAAACAGAGGCCATTACTTTGCCAGCGGACTTTTCAGTCTTTCCACGTTTCGGAGACGGTTCACCGGTTGCTGTCCACTCAGGAGTGTAGGGATGGAGCCATGTTTCATCCATTGTCACCTATCGATGGAAAAACTCGGGCGTATTACGAGTTAACAGCTGCAAACACCGCTCAGAATCATCAACACGTTGTTGTTTTTGGTCAAATGTGAGCTCGCGCGGCACCCATTTTGCACAGAGCTTCCGCATATCCAAATATTGATGAATGATATGACCAACACGTTCCTTTGATATCTTTAAGGCCTTTGCTATCTCGATCAATTTCATTTTACGGTCATTCAAAATCATTTTGTGGATTTTTTGATGTTTTCGTCGGTTACCACCTCTTTCGGGCATCCACTGCGTTCACCGTCCTCCGTGCTCATTTCACCACGCTTGAATTTTGCATACCAATCAATTACTGTTGATTTCCCTGGGGCAGAGTCCGGAAACTCAGTATCAAGCCAAGTTTTTGCTTCCACCGTATTTTTTCCCTTCAGAAAACAGTATTTTATCAAAACACGAAATTCCTTTTTTTCCATTTTTTTTCACAATAACAAAAGTTGCTTCACAAAAGACGCTCTATCTCACAAACTAATTGACTTTTGACACGAATCATTTGAAGGTTGGTACTATATAAAAATAATATGCATTTAATACTAGCGACGCCATCTATGTGTCAGACCGAGGACTTATCAGCCAACCTGTTATCGTCTTAGAAATTCTCCCTGATCAAGAATATATATACTTTATATAGTCGGAAATCGACATTTCGATGTGTTACAAACGGAATGACAAACTTATTATACCCCTATCATCATTCTATGGTGGGTGGGTATAAAAATATTGGCTACAATTCAACAAAATATTTAATTGATTTTGATCGCAAAACTTAACAAAAAATTGTTGTTTGTTTGATAAAATAAATTATTTAAATCAACTTCAATTCAATTTTCAATAAATTTTTTACTTGATTCAATTTGAATAACTAAAACAAAAATGTAAAACCAATTAAGTAACACAAAACAAGGCAAAGTAAAATGTGTTATAAACGGAATGGTAAACTTATTGTTATTTTTTTTTTTTTGCCATAGGTTAAAATGTTAGATTTTTGGTAAGGAATTAGAACAATATTTTGATGTTTTGCAACCAAAGCGATAAATTTAATACACGTCACCTCACGCTCTTGTGAAAGATGTTTACAGTACAGGAAGACAGCTTTTGTTTGAACTATGTCTTGCGAAAAGTTCCCTCAACAAACAGGTGTAGCAATTCACATAACATTTTGCCTTCATGTACATATTTATCTGTTTCCAATGATGAAGATATGAATTTTTCTGCTGAAGATTTTTTATGGTTTCGTTGGGATTTTTTTTTTACAATCTTACAATAAAGATATTATTTACAAAACATACAAAGAAAAAATCATCATAAGTAAAAAAAGACCCCAAGTAAACTTTATGTACATATTACTATACTGTAAGGAATTAAATGAAATATAAAACAAACAAAAAAAAAGGACTTTTTATTGACTTTTGTATGGGGGCACCTAGTATCTATGTAATAAATGATGATATTAAATTTAAACAAATATAAACCAAACTAAAAATAAATCAATAATATTAAATGGAAAATCTTAATTAGTTAAGGAATCTTAAGAATAAGATTTGTTTTCCATTTTGTTTTTTCTTAAAGTAAAATTAATACTTTTATTTATTATGTAAATTGATTGATTATTTATTATGTAAATTGATATTATGTAAATTGATTGACTGACACTTGAATATTGCAAAAGTATTTTATTTGAATAGCCAAGAATTAAAATTCCATTAAGCTATCATAGAAATTTAAGATTTTTTTGTATTATATAATAATAATAATAAAAAGCAAAAAGTAAGAGGTATTAAAACAGGTCTACTACTTCAAGTTAAATCAAAAATATATATTTTAAATAATTTCATAATAGTTTTAAGTAAATGTATATATTGTTGTGAAATGAAAAAACTATGCATTTGTTTTTCCTTGCATTTCATACATGAATGTGTTGGTGTTTTATAGAATAAATTAGAGAATTTCATATACGCATTTCATCTTCAATACAGATTACTTGTGTAAAAATTTAATTTGTAAAATTTAAAAAAAAAATAAAAAAAAATCTTTTCTCCGGAACGAAAGTTTAGACAAACGAAATCTGCCGTTCACAGAAAAAAAAATTCACGAAAATTTTTCCAATTAAAATCTTAATTGAGTTTTAAAAAATATTCAATTAAAAATTTAATTGATTCAACAAATTTTTTAATTGAAATAAAAATCAATCACACAAATTAATAGTATCAATTAAATATTTAATTGGATCAATTAATTTTTTAATTGACTGTCAATTAATTTTTTAATTGATACTATCAATTCTGTGATTGAAGACATTTCAATTAAAAAATTAATTGGATCAATTAATTTCGTGATTGAATCAGAAAAATTTTTTTTTTTTGTGTGTTGTAATAAAGAATTTTCGTTGAGAGCAAATAAAACCAAATTTATGACACCCCAGCAAACAAAATTGAAAGTTGTTCTTAAGGCACAACTTTAAAAGCTATTCCAAAAATGTCCTCCCAAAGATGTTCTTATATTAAAATTCCAGCAAGAAAAAGCATCGCCAAAAAAGTAGTGAAAATGGATTCGGAAGTAGTGCAAAATTGGCGCAGAAGCGATGAATTTAACATGGGCTTGTCATAGGACGGATGTCCACCATTTCAACAGCCGTTACACTGCATTTGTATCAATTCTCATATAGTGTTTTGGATGTGAATTACAAAATGTTGTCATATTTTGCCAAATAAAAAATTTTTATAATTTTTTCTTATGATTTTTAATGCATTCTAACGCTTGGGTGAAACGTTGAATATTTCGAAAAATTCGGAATATTTCTTGAATGGATTTAGAATTTTTTTCGACAAATTTTCAATCATTTGTTTGAAACACAAAAATTAAATTTACCCATTAAAAATAAGAAAAAAGCGAGTTATAAATAATTGAATTAAAAGAACTTCCTGTGTAGTTAAAATAAAGAACATCTTTGGGAGTACATCTTTAGAAGAGCTTTTAAAGCTGTGCCTTTGGAAGAACTTCCACATTTTTTTGCTGGGACTATTCAGGAAGTACTTTTAATTCAATTTTTTATAATTTTTTTTCATATTTTTAATGGATAAGTTTAAGTAAGAATTAATGAAATGGGACAAATTATTTAAATTTTGTAAAAAAAAAATGCTAATTCCATTCTAGAAAAAAAAATTGCAACTTTTTGAAAATGTTTGATTACAAAAGTTTGGGACAACCTGCATTAGAATGCATTAAAATCATAAAAAATAATAATAAAAATAAAAATACAACTTAAGTTCGGGCAGGCCGAAGCTTATGTAGCCTCCACAATGGATTGCGCAGAAACTTCTTCTAAACACTGCCATCCACAATCGAATTACTTGGGTTGCGGTAACGCTTGCCGATGGCAAGGTATCTTAAAACCGCCTAACACCGTCTCCTAAATTATCAGTAAGTCCATACGTGGTATATATATTAAATTACAAAAGACCGATTAAATACGTATATAATTCAGTTTGACAAAATTTTCTATAGAAATAAAATTTTGACAAAATTTTTTATAGAAATAAAGTTTTGACAAAATTTTCTATAGAAATGAAATTTTAACAAAATTTTCTATAGAAATGAAATTTTAACAAAATTTTCTACAAAAATAAAATTTTAACAAAATTTTCTATGGAAATAAAATTTTGATAGATTATTTGTGGCTCGAGTGGCAACCATGATTATGAACCGATATGGACCAATTTTTGTGTGATTGGGGATCGGCTATATATAACTATACACACAAAGAAAATTTCATTAAAATTGAGCCAACGAAAATTTTTCATTAATACAACGAAACATTTTCATTAAGACAATGAAAATATACGTTAATAGTATGAAACGTTTCGTTGACTAACAGAAAATTCGTTACAATAACGAAAAATTTCGTTATATCAATGAATTTGTTTCATTGGCTCAATTTTAATGGCACATTTCATTAATATAACGAAACTTTTTCTACCAGTGTAGACCGATATGGCCAATTTTGGAATGGCCATATACTAACATCACTTTTCCAATTTCAACCGGATCGGATGAAATTTGCTTCTCTCAGAGGCTCCGCAAGCCAAATCTGGGGATCGGTTTATATGGGGGCTATATATAATTATGGACCGGTGTGGACCAATTTTAGCATGGTTGTTAGGGACCATATACCAACACTATGTACCAAATTTCAGCCGGATCGGATAAAATTTGCTTCTATTTTAGGCTTGTTGGATACCCTATACTAACATCACGTACCAAATTTCAACCGAATGGGAAGAATTTTGCTCTTCCAAGGTGCTTTAAGATTGCAAATATTGGTGTTTACTAAATACACTGGTCGGTTGCGGTAGATCGCAGCCGTTCTCTGCTCTGCAAGCCAAATCGGGGGATCGGTTTATATGGGGGCTATATATAATTATGGACCGATGTGGACCAATTTTTGCATGGTTGTTAGAGACCATATACCAAAACCATGTACCAAATTTCAGCCGGATCGGATGAAATTTGCTTCACTTTGAGGCTCCGCAAGCCAAATCTCGGGATCGGACCGATATGGCCCATTTGCAATACCATGCGACCTACATCAATAGCAACTACTTGTGCCAAGTTTCAAGTCGATAGTTTTTTTCGTTCGGAAGATAGCGTGATTTCAACAGACGGACGGACACGCTTAGATCGACTCAGAATTTCACCACGGCCCAGAATACATATACTTTATGGGGTCTCAGATCAATATTTCGATGTGCTACAAACGGAATGACAAAGATAATCACCCTTATTCCTGAAGTCGTCCTCGCTCTCGCCGTCGCTTTTTGTCGTCTGTCGCTTTTAAGTCGTCTCGTCATTCATTTGGTATTCCTGCGAAGTGGCGACGGCGACGACGACGATTACTTTTTGTACCAATTACAATACTCGGTAATAAAAGGCCGATATCACTAGAAAACAATCAGCTGATGTGTAAAAAAAAAGAATTTTAATTTTTTCGGTTTAAAATATTTTTATTTTTGACGCAATTCTAAATCGGAAAATCAAGAAAAAGTATGTAATTTGACGCGGAAAAAATGTGGATATATATTCGAGGACAGTTAAAGCTTCCAAAACTACAAAAATGGCGACGACGCTGAGATCAATGGCACAAGGATCATCGTGAAAGAAAACAATCAGCTAATGTGCAAAACTGAATTTTAATTATTTGCGATTAATGCTGTTTGTTTGTAATCCAATGTTGACTTGGAAAATCAAAATAAATGATAAATTTGACTCGGGAAATGATTTAGACATCTACATAAGGACAATTACAACATCCGGCATATACAATTGGAACGACGTTGACATTATGTGTCCAAGGATCATTCAAAGTTCGACACAATTGTTACCTAAATTTGGTGCTACATAAAATACATTGGCCTTGAAGGATTTCTATTAAAAATAAATGGAATTGAAAATCTACACGTTTACTTTAATTGTACAGTGTTCTTTTCTATGACTTGAATGTGATGACCATAACTGCTATATGTACTGATTTTTCCCCCATTTTTATACCCACCACCATAGAATGGTGACGGGGGTATAATAAGTTTGTCATTCCGTTTGTAACGCATCGAAATATCGATTTCCGACTATATAAAGTATATATATTCTTGATCAGGGAGAAATTCTAAGACGATATAACGATGTCCGTCTGTCCGTCTGTCTGTCTGTCTGTCTGTCTGTCTGTCTGTCTGTTGTAATCACGCTACAGTCTTCAATAATGAAGCAATCGTGCTGAAATTTTGCACAAGCTCGTCTTTTGTCTGCAGGCACGTCAAGTTCGAAGATGGGCTATATCGGTCCAGGTTTTGATATAGTCCCCATATAAACCGACCTCCCGATTTGGGGTCTTGGGCTTATAGAAATCGTAGTTTTTATCCAATTTGCCTGAAATTTGAAATCTGGAGGTATTTTATGACCATAAAGAGATGTGCCAAAAATGGTGAGTATCGGTCCACGTTTTGGTATAGCCCCCATATAGACCGATCTCCCGATTTTACTTCTAGGGCTTATAGAAACCGAAGTTTTTATGCAATTTACCTGAAATTTGAAATCTAGAGGTATTGTAGGACCACAAATACGTGTGCCAAAAATTGTGAGTATCGGTCCATATTTTGGTATAGCCCCCATATAGACCGATCTCCCGATTTTACTTCTTGGGCTTATAGAAACCGCAGTTTTTATTTAATTTACCTGAAATTGGAAATCTAGAGGTATTGTAGGACCACAAATACGTGTGCCAAAAATTGTGAGTATCGGTCCATATTTTGGTATAGCCCCCATATAGACCGATCTCCCGATTTTACTTCTTGGGCTTATAGAAACCGCAGTTTTTATTCAATTTATCTGAAATTGGAAATCTAGAGGTATTGTAGGACCACAAATACGTGTGCCAAAAATTGTGAGTATCGGTCCATATTTTGGGATAGCCCCCATATAGACCGATCTCCCGATTTGGGGTCTTGGGCTTATAGAAACCGTATTTTTTATCCAATTTGTCTGAAATTGGAAATCTAGAGGTATTTTAGGACCATAAAGAGGTGTGCCGAAAATGGTGAGTATCGATCCATATTTTGGTATAGCCCCCATATAGACCGATTTCCCAATTTTACTTCTTGGGCTTCTAGAATCCGAAGTTTTTATCCTATTTGCCTGAAATTGGAAATCTAGAGGTATTTTCGGGTCACAAAGAGGTGTGCCGAAAATGGTGGGTATCGGTCCATATTTTAGTATAGCCCCCATAAGAACGATCTCCCGATTTAACTCCTTGGGTTTCTAGAAACCGTAGTTTTTATCTGATATGTCTGAAATTGTAAATATTCTGGTATTTTAGGCTCACAAAAACGTGTATCGGATTAAGTTTTTATCGGTCCATTTGGTAATGCCTCCATATAGACCGACTTCACTTCTTGAGGGTGTAGAAGGCGCACTGATCATGAAAATTGCTTGAAACTCAATGTAAAATTTCCAGATTTTACTTCTACAGATTTAAGATTTCAAATCAAGACGTTATTTTATAATTTTCTTGCACACTTACAAGAGATGTTAATGATTCCTCTAAACCTCAAACAAAAATGGTTCTTATAAATCCAGAATCTGATATAGTCCTCATAGGTGAAATCTTTAAATTTATCTTCGGGTTGTGTCCTCAAGCCCTCCTGAAATTTCAAAGGAAACCCTAATATATGGTTCATGGTGGTGGGTATTTAAGATTCGGCCCGGCCGAACTTACTGCTGTATATACTTGTTTTGTTTGTAATTGTTGAAGATTAGTTACTTTACCTCTTACCAATTTCCATTTTTTACATTTATTTTTCAATTGTTCGATTAATAAAGTCTAAAAAACTTCTTCAAAAAATAAACACTAAACTCGTCGCTGGTAAATTTAAAGGCGACAAAAAGCGACGATGTTGGCGACAAAAAGCGACACCAGGAATACCGATTTTCTTCGATAGCAGAATATATCGACGAATGGAATACCAATTAGTGGCGACTGACGAAAAGCGACAAAAAGCGACGGCGAGGGCGACTTCAGGAATAAGGGTGAATATACCCCCCATCCTATGGTGGAGGGTATAAAAAACGTCGTTTATATAAAATGTCGTTCCTCAGAAATATAACTTTTCTTTCTGTGTGTATAGCCCATAATGTTGTCTTTACAATATTGATCTAAGACTCCATAAAGTATATATATTTGGTCGTGGTGAAATTCTGAGTCGATCTAAGCATGTCCGTCCGTCTATTGAAATCACGCTAACTTCCGAACGAAACAAGCTATCGACTGGAAACTTGGCATAAGTACTTGCTATTGATGTAGGTCGGATGGTATTGCAATTGGGTCATATCGGACGTATAGCCCCCATATAAACCGACCCCCAAATTTCGCTTGCGGATTCTCTTGAAGGAGCAAAATTCATGCGATCCGGTTGAAATTTAGTACGTGGTGTTATTATATGGTCTCTAACAACCATGCAAAAATTGGTCCATATCGGTCCATAATTATATATAGCCACATATAAACCGATCCCCAGATTTGACCTTCGGAGCCTCTTGGAAGAGAAAATTTCATCCGATCCAGGTGCAATTTGGTACATGGTGTTAGTATATGGTCTCTAATAACCATGCAAAAATTGGTTCATATCGGTCCATAATTATATATAGCCCCCATATAAACCGATCGCCAGATTTGATCTCCAGAGCCTCGTGCGGGAGCAAAATTCATCCGATCCGGTTGAAATTTGGTATGTGGTGTTAGTATATGGTCTCTAACAACCATGCAAAAAGTGGTCCATATCGGGCCATCAATATATATAGCCCCCAAATATACCGATCCCCAGATTTTACCTCCGGAGCAGCGTTGCCAATTTAGCTATTTTCCCGCTAGATTCGGCTTTTTTTGAAGTCGTTTAGCGGAGAATTTAACTTTTAGCTTTTTTCTGGCTTTTTGTCATGACCGTTTTAGCTATTTTTGGCTTTTTTTATTTTCGACATGTTTCTATTGAAATATGGATAAAACGGCGTTTTCTATCTCAGCCTTGTTGCCAGAATAAGGGTATATATATTTCAAAGATATTTCAATTAAAACATTACATTTAGAATATTAGCATTTGACTCGTTTATCCTAAAATTTTATTTCTATAGAAAATTTTTGTCAAAATTTTATTTCAATAGAAAAATGTGTAAAACTGAATTATATATGTACATATTTAAGCGGCCTTTTTATACCCTGCGCCACACTGTGGAACAGGGTATTATAAGTTAGTGCATATGTTTGCAACACCCAGAAGGAGACGAAATAGACACATGATGCCTTTGGCAAAAATGCTCAGGGTGGGCTCCTGAGTCGATATAGCCATGTCCGTCTGTCCGTGAACACATTTTTGTAATCAAAGTCTAGGTCGCAGTTTTAGTCCAATCGACTTCAAATTTGGCACAAGTATGTGTTTTCGCTCAGAATAGAACCCTATTAATTTAATCGATTCAGATTTAGATATAGCTCCCATATATATATATATATATATATATTTCGCCCGATATGGACTTATATGGCCCCAGAAACCAGAGTTTTACCCTTATTTGCTTAAAATTTTGCACAAGAAGAACAATTAGCACGATAGTCAAGTGTGCCAAATTTTATTGAAATCGGTTCAGATTTAGATATAGCTCCCATATATATCTTTCGCCCGATATGGACTAATACGGTCCCAGAAGCCAGAGTTTTACACCAATTTGGTTGAAATTATGCCCTAAAAGTACAATTAGTAGTGTAGCCAAACGGGCCAAATTTTATTGAAATCGGTTCAGATTTAGATATAGCTCCCATATATAGCTTTCGTCCGATTTACACTCATATGACCACAGAGGCCAATTTTTAACTCCGATTTAGTTGAAATTTTGCACAGGAAGTAGAATTAGCATTGTAGCTATGCGTGCCAAATTTGGTTTAAATCGGTTCAGATTTAGATATAGCTCCCATTTATGTTTTTCTGATTTCGACAAAAATGGGCAAAATACCAACATTTTTCTTGTAAAATCGCCACTGCTTAGTCGAAAAGTTGTAAAAATGACTCTAATTTTCCTAAACTTCTAATACATATATATCGAGCGATAAATCATAAATAAACTTTTGCGAAGTTTCCTTAAAATTGCTTCAGATTTAAATGTTTCCCATATTTATACCTTGCGCCACACTGTGGAACAGGGTATTATAAGTTAGTACATATGTTTGTAACACCCAGAAGGAGACGAGATAGACACATGGTGTCTTTGGCAATAATGCTCAGGGTGGGTCCCTGAGTCGATATAACCATGTCCGTCTGTCCGTCTGTCCGTCCGTCTGTCTGTGAACACATTTTTGTGATCAAAGTCTAGGTCGCAATTTAAGTCCAATCGCCTTCAAATTTGGCACATGTTCATAATTTGGGTCAGAATAGAACCCTATTGGTTTTGGAAGAAATCGGTTCAGATTTAGATATAGCTCCCATATATATCTTTCGCCCGATATGCACTAATATGCAGCCAGAGTTTTATACCGATTTGTTTGAAATTTTGCACAAGGAGTACAATTAGTAGTATAGTCAAGTGTGCAAAATTTTATTGAAATCGGTTTAGATTTAGATATAGCTCCCATATATATCTTTCGCCCGATATGGACTAATATGGTCATAAAAGCCAGAGTTTTCGCCCAATTTGGTTGAAATTTTGCACAGAGAGTAGATTTGGCATTATAGCTATGCGTGCCAAATTTGGTTGAAATCGAATCAGATTTAGATATAGGCCCCATATATATCTTTCGCCCGATATGCACATATATGGACCCAGAAGCCAGAGTTTTATCCCGATTAGCTTGAAATTTTGCACAAGGAGTACAATTGGTAGTATAGTCATGTGTGCCAAATTTGATTGAAATCGGTTCAGATTTAGATATAGCTTCCATATATATTTTTCGCCCGATATGGACTTATATGGCCCCAGAAGCCAGAGTTTTTGCCCGATTTGGTTGAAATTTTGCACTAGGAGTACAATTAGTAATATAGTCATGTGTGCCAAATTTGATTGAAATCGGTTCAGATTTAGATGTAGCTCCCTTATATATGTTTTTCTGATTTCGACAAAAATGGTCAAAATACCAACATTTTCCTTGTTAAATCGCCACTGCTTAGTCGAAAAGTTGTAAAAATGACTCTAATTTTCCTAAACTTCTAATACATATATATCGAGCGATAAATCATAAATAAACTTTTGCGAAGTTTCCTTAAAATTGCTTCAGATTTAAATGTTTCCCATAGTTTTTTAATAACATTTTGTTCCACCCTAGTACATTAGCCGACTTAAATTTTGAGTCTATAGACTTTGTAGAAGTCTATCAAATTCTGTCCAGATCGGGTGATATTTAAATGTATGTATTTGGGACAAACCCTTATATATAGCCCCCAACACATTTGACGGATGTGATATGGTATCGAAAATTTAGATCTACAAAGTGGTGTAGGGTATAATATAGTCGGCCCCGTCCGACTTTAGACTTCCCTTACTTGTTTTGTTCAATATATGTCCCGTATGGACTAACTTACAATTTAGAAGACGTGTTAAGAAGTTTAAAGATACCTTGTCATCGGCAAGTGTTACCGCAACCCAAGTAACCTGGATTGTGGATGAAAGTCTTTAGTAAAAGTTTCTACGCAATCCATGGTGGAGGGTACATAAAATTCGGCCGGCTTACGCCCGTATATACTTGTTTTGGAGTAAAAATTTTCTTTGAAAGAAAATAAAAACAATTAAAGATTACACAAAAAAATATTAACAATATTTTGTTTTTTCTTACAATTAAAATTATAATTGAATTTGAAAAACTTTTTTATTTGATTCCATTGAATTTTTAATCAAAACAAAATTCAATCACAAAAATTACTAGAACCAATTTAATTTTTAAGGACCAATTATTTTTTTAATTGGAATCGATAATTGATCAATTCCGCTATTGAAGTATTAATTTCAATTTACAATTAATTGTATCAATTAATTTCACGATTGAAACCAAAAAATATTTTTTTTCTGTGTACAGTTATATAAAGTCATGTTTAATTGCAATTTCACAGAGAATACTTTATAAATTTCTTTGTCTAAAATTTCATGCCGGAGTAAAAATTATTTTCTAATGGACTCGACTTAACATAATGTAAAGAATTCAGTACATTTAAATTATTTACAATATTCATAATTTTGAATCATTTTCTGTTCTTTTGCCCAAGAATCACATCTTTTTTTTGTCCTCCATTGTATGTGTAAGCATTAAATGATTGTAATAATTTTGTATATGTTGTACGGTATCATAGAAAAAGTATGGTATGTAATGTAATGAATGAATTGAAATTTTTAGATAACCTTAATTGTTAGTATTATATATGTATTTATTGTATATTGTTCCCTAAATAACAAGTTTTCTATTTTGTTACTTCATTTCCGTAAATCTGTAAATGGACTATGTGTAAATGTTAAAAAAAAAAATTATAGTTGTATGAAGAAAAAATATAAAATCTTTACGATATTTATTAACCTTTGACTTCTGTGATGAAATATACAACATTGTGGTGGTAAATTTTAGCTCATGAATTTTTGAAAAATTTTTCCAAAAATAAAAATAATTTTTTTAATTTATTTACTTTTAATATGAGTTAGATAACACAGTTTTTAAATGGCTAATGTACGATTTTAAAGATATCACAGTTGTAATTAAACAATACAAGGATTAATAGCCCGCAGTCTATTAGAAAACCAATAAGAGATGGTAAAATTTACCACCACCACAGTAGTTAAAGGTTAAAATGTTATCTTCCTCTACTTTTGATATCTAAATTTAACAACAACAAAAGTGCCTTAAAAGCATAAACTTTTATATGTTAAAGTATTGCCCAAATCTACCACCCCCCCTAATCTAATTCTACATTGACCCTTTTTCACTAAATTTTCAGTTATAAAAAAAACACAACAACAAAATATAAATGTTTTTTTTTCTCGAAACAAAAATAAAATTATTAAAAACAAATATTTAAAAAATTTTGAAGTTCCCCTTTTATGTCTCCCTTTGTCAGTAATGGCTTGTAGAGTCAGTAACAACTCCAGTACTATGACTTAAAAACAAACAACAAAAATTCCCATATTACAAAAAAAGTCATAAGCTTGCAAAATTTATCTTAGTAGTGGTTGTATACTTGATTGTTTATAGTTTCTTTTTAATATTGGTAAAATTAACAGTGTTTTTTAAAAAAATGTATTTCATTTTTTTTATTTACTTTTGCTCTAACAATTCAAATGATCCAGCAAATCGGCCAAAGTCTAAAAGTCATATTTATATAAATCGTACTTTAATTACACTGAAGAAAAAATTATTGAGTATGAAACCTTAAATGCATGTTACAAATATGATATTATTCTAACTACAAATTTCCTAGATTTAAAAATATTTTAATTAAAAAAATTTATAAACTATGTCTTAAATATTTTTTCATCAAACTTTGAATATTCGTCTTTACGCTAAGTCTAATCTCTTTAAAGTATATACAAATTTTCCTTAAGAAAAACATTAATGGTTAAAAACGTTATCTTAAATGCACGACATACTATTTTTGACAAAGACGAGCTCGTTTTTATCAACAATTTTTAATGGGAAAAATCGAAATACCGGCCGAATACGATAAGAAACGTTTGTAAGTAAGTGATAAGAAATATAATATATACTTTGCATTAAATATCACAATTTGGTTAGATTTTATATTCCTATACCAATGGCTCCGAATTGAATGGAAAAATGGATTTCGGAGTATATTCAAAAGATACGGAAATTGCAGTAGCGAAAAGATTACCTAATAACAGTTGTGTTTTTCTGACTGAAATATTAACAATAACAAGTATATACGGCCGTAAGTTCGGCCAGGCCGAAGCTTATGTACCCTCCATCATGGATTGCGTAGAAACTTCTTCTAAAAACTGCCACCCACAATCGAATTACTTAAATTGCGGTAACGCTTGCCGATGGCAAGGTATCTTAAAACCTACTAACACCATCTTCTAAATTGTATGTAAGTCCATACGTGGTATATATTAAATCAAAAAAGATCGATCCAATACGTATATAATTCAGTTTGACAAAGTAGACATAAAATTTTCTACAGAAATAAAATTTTAACAAAATTTTCTATAGAAATAAAATTTTCACAAAATTTTCTATAGAAATAAAAATTTTCACAAAATTTTCTATAGAAAGAAAATTTTGACAAAAATGTCTACAGAAATAAAATTTTAACAAAATTTTCTATAGAAATAAACTTTTGACAAAATTTTCTATAGAAATAAAATCTTGGTAGATTATTTTTGGCTCGAGTGGCAACCATGATTATGAACCGAACAAAATTTGCACAAAATTTTCTATAGAAATAAAATTTTGACAATGATGAAAATTTTATTATGAACCGAATAAAATTTTAACAAAATTTTCTCTAGAAATAAAATTTTGACAAAATTTTCTATAGAAATAAAATTTTGACAAAATTTTCTATAGAAATAAAATTTTGGTAGATTATTTTTGGCTCTAGTGCCAACCATGATTATGAACCGATATGGACCAATTTTTGTGTGATTGGACCAATTTTGGTATGGTTGCTAGAGACCATATACCAAATTTCAACCGGATCGGATGAAATTTGTTTCTCTTAGTGGCTCCGCAACCCAAATCTGGGGATCGATTTTTATGTACGCTATATATAATTATGGACCGATGTGGACCAATTTTTGCACGGTTGCTAGAGACATTATACCAATACCATGTACCAAATTTCAGCCGGATCGGTTGCAATTTGCTTCTCTTTGAGGCTTCGCAAGCCAAATCTGGAGATAGGTTTATATGGGGGCTATATATAATTATGGACCGATGTGGACCAATTTTTGCACGGTTGCTAGAGACCATATACCAATACCATGTACCAAATTTCAGCCGGATCGGATGCAATTTGCTTCTCTTTGAGGCTTCGCAAGCCAAATCTGGAGATAGGTTTATATGGGGGCTATATATAATTATGAACCGATGTGGACCAATTTTTGCATGGTT
This sequence comes from Haematobia irritans, assembly GCF_050003625.1. Lineage (NCBI taxonomy): Eukaryota > Metazoa > Arthropoda > Insecta > Diptera > Muscidae > Haematobia > Haematobia irritans. The sequence goes on along the minus strand of NC_134400.1, from coordinate 106,145,768 downwards.
ATTAGAGACCATATACCAACATCATGTACCAAATTTCAGCCAGATCGGATAAAATTTGCTTCTCTTTGAGGCTCCGCAAGCCAAATCTGGGGATCGGTTTAAATGGGGCTATATATAATTATGGACCGATGTGGACCAATTTTTGCATGATTGTTAGAGACCATATACCAACACCATGTATCAAATTTCAGCCGGATCGGATGAAATATGCTTCTCTTAGAGGCTCCACAAGCCAAATCTGGGGATCGGTTTATATGGGGGCTATATATAATTAAGGACCGATATGAACCAATTTTTGCATGGTTGTTAGAGACCATATACCAACACCATGTACCAAATTTCAGCCGGATCGGATGAAATATACTTCTGTTAGAGGCTCCACAAGTCAAATCTGAGGGTCCCTTTATATGGGGGCTATACGTAAAAGTTGACCGATATGGCCCATTTTCAATACCATCCGACCTACATCGATAACAACTACTTGTGCCAAGTTTCAAGTCGATAGCTTGTTTCGTTCGGAAGTTAGCGTGATTTCAACAGACGGACGGACGGACGGACATGCTTAGATCGACCCAGAATTTCACCACGACCCAGAATATATATACTTTATGGGGTCTTAGAGCAATATTTCGATGTGTTACAATCGGAATGACAAAGTTAATATACCCCCATCCTATTATGGAGGGCATAAAAATGTGGAAAATTGGACTGCAATAAAATCTTTGGACTTTGTGTTCCTTAACTGGAAAACCGTCAAAGACGCACCCAGAGAAGGAATATGATCACCTCAAACATGTTTCAAGAGCAAAATATTATTTTTGGGTGGTTACCATGTAACATGGTTTTCTCGGAAATCATGTATCTGATTTCGGCAAGCAGGTTATATTTGACAAGAAAATAACATTTTAGTGACAAACATGTTACATGGTCACCATAAAAAAATAACATTTTGCTCTTGAAACATGTTTGAGGTGATCATATTCCTTCTCTGCGTGCGGCCTCAAATTTCTCAACAAGATGGCTCAGCAGTACAATATTCGCATAATATGGGTGTGCCAAACAAACGCTTCCTACATTTTGTGTGAAGCCTAAGTTAAATTTAATGGCATATAGCTTTAGATTACTGGAGGACAGTGTTGCCAATTTAGCTATTTTCCCGCTAGATTTGGCTGTTTTTGAAGTTGTTTAGCGGGAAAAAATGCATTTAGCTTTTTTTCTGGCTTTTTTTATGACCGTTTTAGCTATTTTTGGCTTTTTTATTGTCGACATGTTTCTATTGAAATATGGATAAAACGGTGTTTTTATCTAACACTATGTACCAAATTTCAGCCGGATCGGATGAAATTTGCTTCTCTTAGAAGATCTGCAAGCCAAATTTGGGGGTCCGTTTATATGGTGGCTATACGTAAAAGTGGACCGATATGGCCCATTTGCAATACCATCCGACCTACATCAATAACAACTACTTGTGCCATGTTTCAAGTCGATAGCTTGTTTCGTTCGGAAGTTTGGGTGATTTCAACAGACGGACGGACGGACATGCTCAGATCGACTCAGAATTTCACCACGACCCAGAATATATATACTTTATGGGGTCTTAGAGCAATATTTCGATGTGTAGAGGGTATAAAAAAACATATTTGTTTCAGATTTGACCTCCGGAGCCCCTTGGAAGAGCAAAATTCATCCGATTCGGTTGAAATTTGGTTCGTGATGGTATATGTTATCCAACAACCATGCAGGAATTGGTTCATATCAGTCCATAATTATATATAGCATCATATAAACCGATCCCCAGATTTGACATCCTGTGCCTTTTGGAGAAGCAAAATTCATCCGATCTGGTTGAAATTTGGTACGTAGTGGTAATATATGATATATAACAGCCATGCCAAAAGTGGTCCATATCAGTCCATAATCATATATTGTCCCATATAAACCGATGCCGAAATTTGGTTTTGGAGCCACTTGGAGGAGCAAATTTCATCCGAGTCAGTTGAAATTTGGTACATTGTGCTAGTATATGACCGTTAACAACCATGCCTAACTAGGTCCATATCGGTCTATAGTTATATATAGCCCTCAGATAAATCGATCCCCAATCACAAAATATTGGTCCATATCAAGTTCATAATTGCCTTTGGAGAAGCAAAATTCATCCGATCGGGTTGAAATTTGGTACGTAGTGGTAGTATATGATATATAACAGCCATGCCAAAAGTGGTCCATATCAGTCCATAATCATATATAGCCCCCATATAAACCGATCCCGAGATTTGGTTTTGGAGCCTCTTGGAGGAGCAAATTTCATCCGAGTCAGTTGAAATTTGGTACATTGTGCTAGTATATGACCGTTAACAACTATGCCTAACTAGGTCCATATCGGTCTATACACGCTCACAAAAAATCGCTTCTGTAACATATACTCCCAAACATATTTTGCTTCAAGCATATATATTTTTGGGTATTGCCCAAACATTTATATGTTTGATCTCTTCCAATATATAATATGTTTGAAAGCATATTGGTCTAAACAATATATGTTTGGGTAGTCTAAGTTCCAAACATTTTGTATTTTTGCATCCAAATTCAATAATGTTGTCTTCCAAAAAACAATATGTTATTATATGAACATATAATATGTTTGGAAGCATTTTGCACCCAAAATTATTATATGCTTAAAAAAAATCTCAAAATTTTATTTATTTATTTATATATTTACAATCATAATGAATTATGAAAATAAACAGGTAATATAGGTGCTAACAACATAGGTTTTCGACCTGAATGCTCAAAATTTTGTTTCTGCCCAATTGTATATTCCCCGACATCTTTCTCACTTCCACGAGATTTTTTAGTTCTTAGCACCTTTTTCTGTAATACAAACATTGGAGAAGAAATTATTCAATTGTATGATTTTTTTTTTATTTTAATTTTACCTTTTGCCGGACGGGGATTCGAACAGCGGACCACACAGTTTGTAAGGATCAAAGAAGTAGCTGATCAATTGCCCAAGGAAAAATAAAATGTTAATTTTGTAATAACAAGCAACAACCACCAACTTAATTCAATATCGCTCCCTGTTAAATAGCGCTCCAAGCTACTAAACACATATATGTTTATAGGCTATTTCTAAATTAATATATGTTTGCATCCAAGCATATTATATTTACAAACATTTTATGTCCCAAACATAATATGTTCTAACATATTAACATATATGTCCCAAACATGTTATGCTAGTTTATGAACATTATATGCTTGCACTCAAAAATATCGTGTTTAAAAATTTGTGTTCCAAACATATAATGTTTATATCCAAACATATGAAAAACAGTCTTTTTCATCCGTGTAGTTATATATAGCCCTCAGATAAATCGATCCCCAATCACAAAATATTGGTCCCAATATCAAGTTCATAATTGTATATAGCTCCCATATAAGCGATCCCCATATTTCAATTCTGGCTCTCTGCCACGTATGGACTAACTCACAATTTAGAAAACGATGTTAAGAAGTTTTAAGATACCACAACCCAAGTAATTCGATTGTGGATGACAGTCTTTCGTAGAAGTTTCTACGCAATCCATGGTGGAGGGTACATAAGATTCGACCTGTCCGAACTTTTTTTACTAAATTTAAATTTAAATTTAACGTGCGCCCCATATTATGTGAAGTAGAACTATCTAACTTGGAACGGATTGATTCCAAGTTAGATAGGTGCTAAAGAAAGTAACCCATTACAATTACAGTTTGTTTTACAGACCCAAAACGCAGACATTTTTATGTACCCCATGTAAAAATTGACAGATCTAATTAGATATGATTACATCTCAAAATTGGCCTATTTAGATCTATGCAGATTTACCCAGATATGATGAAACAGAATTAGATATAATTCCATATATGACGAGATCTAACATCAGTTGGATATATGAAAGTAAGAAAAACCACAACTTTTTTCTTGTTTATCACTCATTTTTCTTAAATAACCAAAATGTATTTACAATTACATTACATTACGGTTCGGAAACTTCTTAGCCTATCAATGAAAGGGAATAGTTAGTTTTTCAAAAATATTTTTATTTTTCAATATAATCTCCTCAAACTTCAATACACTTAGTCCAACATTTTTCTAGCAATTCTATCCCTTGATTAAAATAGTTTTCCTCAAGGTCTTCAAAATAGTGGTTTACAACTGTAATTGCATCTTCATTTGAGGTAAAACGCTTACCAGCAAAGATTTTTTTTAGATTTGGGAACAAGTACCTGGGAGCTAAAAAACTTTTTGGTGTTCGGTCGTAGCAGGAATCGAACCCACGACCTTGTGTATGCAAGGCGGGCATGCTAACCATTTCACCACGGTGGCTCCCTGTCACAAAACTAAGTAAATATTTTTCGACAAATTCCAGAAAATTTGTTGTTCACGCAAAGAACGTTTGGAAACGTGTACCGAAAACGTTTTTCTTTTGTTAGAGTTTTTTGAATTGCTTCGAAAATTTTAAACTTTTATCTCCAAAAAAATTCGTTTGTTACAAAATTTTTATTTTTTCAATAAAAAAAAGTTATTTTTGAAACAACAACACAGTCCATTTCGTTTATATCAAACGCCGTTCTTTTCTGACTTTAGGTCTTTAATAAGACACATTTTACAGTTCAAAATTTAATATACTACAATGTAATGTTGAACATTTTGTCGGAATCTTCCGAACATATCTGGAATATATGTAAAAAAACAAGCATATACGGCCGTAAGTTCGGCCAGGCCGAATCTTATGTACCCTCCACCATGGATTGCATAGAAACTTCTGCGAAAGACTGTCATCCACAATCGAATTACTTGGGTTGTGGTATCTAAAAACTTCTTAACATCGTTTTCTAAATTGTGAGTTAGTCCATATGATTATGGACTGATATGGACCACTTTTGGCATGGTTCTTATGGTAATACTTACCGATGGCAAGGTATCTTTACACTTCTTAACATCGTTTTCTAAATTGTGAGTTAGTCCGTACGTGGTATAACATATATTAGTTATGTATAGGTAAGTCTACAAATAATTACGAATCGATATGGACTTTTGCGCGGTACGTGGAGAGCCAGAATTGAAATATGGGGGTCGCTTATATGGGGCTACAATTATGAACTTGATATGGCCAACATTTTGTGTGATTGGGATCGATTTATCTGAGGGCTATATAACTATAGACCGATATGGACCTAGTTAGGCAAGGTTGTTAACGGCCATATACCAGCACAATGTACCAAATTTCAACTGACTCGGATGAAATTTGCTCCTCCAAGAGGCTCCAACACCAAATCTCGGAATCGGTTTATATGGGGGCTATATATAACTATGGACTGATATGGACCAATACCTGCATAGTTATTAGAGACCATATACTAATACCACGTACTAAATTTCAATCAGATCGGATGAATTTTGCTTATCCACCGGAGGTCAAATCTGGGGATGGGTTTATATTGGGGCTATATATTATTATGGACTGATATGAACAAATTCCTGCATGGTTGTTGGATACCATATACTAACATCACGTACCAAATTTCAACCGAATCGGATGAATTTTGCTCTTCCAAGGGGCTCCGGAGGTCAAATCTAGGGATGGGTTTATATGGGGGCTATATATAATTATGGACCGATGTGGACCGATTTTTGCGCAGTTATTAGAGACCATATACAAACACCATGTACCAAATTTCAGGCTGATCGGATGACATTTGCTTCTCTTAAAGGCTCCGCAAGCCAAATCGGGGGATTGGTTTATATGCGGGCTATATATAATTATTGACCGATGTGGACCAATTTTTTCATAGATGTTAGAGACCATATACTAACATCATGTACCAAATTTCAGCCGGATCGGATGAAATTTGCTTCTCTTAGAGGCTCAGAAAGCCAAATCGGGGTATCGGTTTATATAGGGGCTATATATAATTATGGACCGATGTGGACCAATTTTTGCATGGTTGTTAGAGACCATATACAAACACCATGTACCAAATTTCAGCCGGATCGGATGAAAGTTGCTTCTCTTAGAGGGTCAGCAAGCCAAATTTGGGGGTCCGTTTATATGGGGGCTATACGTAAAAGTGGAGCGATATGGCCCATTTGCAATACCTTCCGACCTACATCAATAACAACTACTTGTGCCAAGTTTCAAGTCGATAGCTTGTTTCGTTCGGAAGTTAGCGTGATTTCAACAGACGGACGGACGAACATGCTCAGATCGACTCAGAATTTCACCACGACCCACAATATATATATACTTTATGGGGTCTTAGAGCAATATTTCGATGTGTTACAAACGGAATGACAAAGTTAATATACCCCCATCCTATGGTGGAGGGTATAACAAAAAAGAAAACTTTGGTCGAAGCAGGGGTCGAACCCACGACCTTTGGCATGCAAGTCGGACGTAGCAACCACTGCTCCACGGTACCAAACTAAATGTTTGTTTCTGTTAAATAAACTTTGTTTAATCGGTTCGTGGGCGCCGCAAGCTATGCTATATAAATATAACTTATATGGATATTTGTCTATTGATGACCATAACAGGTACATAGTTCAGTGGTTAGTGTGTTGGCTTACAAAGTGCATGGTCCGCGGTTCGATTCTCCGTCCAGGCGAAAGGTAAAAAAATTTTAAAAATTTATAAAATCGTATAATTTCTTCTACATTGTTGGTATTACAGGAAAAGGTGTTAAGAACTAAAAAACCTCGTGGATGTGAGGGAAAATGCAATTAGCTAGAAAATAATGTTTTTTTTTGTCTTTATGAAATTGTTTTTACATCCTGGAAAAGAATAAACGTTTATCACAAAAAGTATATACTTTTCTTCCAAATACACTTCCTTACAGCGAAAAGCAAATGAGAAACGAACTTTGTTTGTCTAAAATTTCGTTTGGGAGGAAAGAGTTAGTTTTTTGCGTGTACATAATTAGTTTTTTCACTTGTTAGAGAAAATTTTGTAGTTTGAAGGAATGCCAGACGAATTTCAAGTTGGTCGCATTTGTAGTAAAATTTACAAATTTAGAAAAATAATGAACTATTTTGTGAGAAGTACGAATTTAGTAAATCTTTTTTTTTTTTTGCTTATAAGTTTTTCCCGTTTTTTAGTTAATGTAACTAACGTACCCAAAAAATATTAGAGTAAAGGAAACTTTCTCCAAACATAAGACTGAAATAAAGTTAAATTGGTTTTAGTGAAATAGAGGGTTCACTTTTTTTGAGTTTATTTTTTTAACTATTAATGCTTTACTAAAAAAATATCTAGTTCTAAGATTAAATAAATATTAAACAAATTTTATTATGGCAAACACTTTTGGTTTGTCAACTTATTTAACTTTCTAAATATGGTATCCAAAATAGTCGAATTTAAAAGTATCCCTATGGTAACGGTTTTTTTACACAATCTGCCACTAATAATCAACACAAAAAAGCAATATCAGTTGCTGCTGTCTCATTTGAATTGTTGCAATCATTCCTTTTGTTTGGTATGACAAGAAAAAAATAACAATATTTGTTTCACATAATGTATCTAAATGTTAGTGTTTAAAAAGATCGAACACATGGAAATAAAATGATCCTAATAATACAGAAAAAAAATTTCTGTTTGAATCACGAAATGAATTGATCCAATTATTTTTTTAATTGAAATTGCTTCAATCACGAAAATGATAATATCAATCACACAATTAATTAAACATAAGAAATATACTTGATTAAAAAATTAATTGATTTCTTCCGGCACTTTCAATTAATTACTTGATTGGATTGGTTGATAACAAATTCAATTGATTTTGGTCGTAAAATTCAAATAATTGTTTAATTGAGGCATTATTTTTTCCTTTTGATATTACTAATAATATTTTTTGTAATTTTAGAAAAGTTTTTACTATTTTATGAGTTTTCCGAATATAATTGGTTTGTCTTTAGATTTGAGTCAAAATTAATTGAAATGTTAATTGGGATAATTAATAATTTAATTCAAAAAATTAAAATTTTCAATAATTCTTTTAATTGACTTTATTTTTCAATTTAATGAAAATGTTAATTGTATTAGTTAATTTTTTTAATTGATCACGTTTTCAACTTCGATCAACTTTTTAATTGGTAATAGCTGTTTCTTTTTTTTTGTTAATACATTGAAAAATAGGTTTGTTTTAAATAAACTAAATTTTTAAGAGCAATAAATTTTTATAAAAAAAGGAAATTTTGTTTTGTCAAAAATTTTGTTTAGTAGAAAGGTATTTTTTTTTTTGGCGTAAAATGTTCTTCTCTTAATATTTGAATACAAAAAAAAGAAATAGACAAAAAAGTTTGTCAATCGTTCTAATTATTTTATTTTTTATTATTATTTCCATTTTAATCATTTCACTTCAAATAGTAAAAATATTTATTAAATAGAACTTTTTTAAAAGAAAAATGAAATTAAGAATTTTCAATGTTTTCGATTCTTTAGTACACAGAAAAAAAAATTGTTTTGATTGATTAATTCTTAATTGAGATTTAAGAAATTAAGTTTTCCATTTAAAAACTCAGTTAATTGGATCAATTAAATTTTTAATTGGAATTGTTGGCATTTTTTTTTTTTTGTTGTACAAAAAAAAATTAATGAAGTTAAATTTCCAATTCGTTTAAGTTTTCAATTAAAAACAAAAACTGGTGATATTGTTTTTTTATGTAAGTTGTTATGTATTTCCTTTAAAATTGCTGTTCTTAGATGGCCCCTTTACAACCCCTTCCTCAAGTAATATTGTAGTCTTTAATTGTAGAGTTGATAATACAATAGTATATATTATTATAATTAGATACATATGTAGTATATTTAATATGAACATAATTTTGATACCTTATTTTTCGAGTGAAATTAAGTTGACACAACCATTCTTTATTCAATAAATAAAAAATGAACAAAATCAATATTGCCTAGGAAAAATACCTAAAAACTGGCATTGGCAATATGAAATTGAAAAAATAGTATTCCACATTTTAAACATTTCAACGAACTGAGTTCTACAAATTTTTCGAAGATTTTTATATATAGCACAAATATCAAAAAAAAAAGGTATATACAGCCCAAAATTCATTCAGGCTCAATTTTATGTACCCTCCACCATGGATTGTGTTCAAAGTTCTACTAAAAATTATCATCCTTATTCGGATTACGTGTAACAGTTGCCGATGGCAAGATGTCTTAAAATTTCTTAACATAGTCTTCTAAACTGTACGTAAGATGGTCCATATTGAATCGACCTTAGATAAAACAAGGCATATTATATAAGCAACTTAAATATTGGGTGCCACCGTGCTGCATTTGTTAGCATGTCCGCCTTTCAAACAAAAGGGTGTGCAGTATGGTTTTAAGCTGAGATAAAAAAAACAACAACTAACAATAACAAAACAAAACGAATGAAAGAAGAGGAAGCACGCTCAAAATAAACCCAGCCAACTGCACTCAAATCGACGATTTGACGGTGGCAAAGGAAAATATATATATATATATATATATATATATATATATATATATATATATATATATATATATATATATATATATATATATATATATATATATATATATATATATATATATATATATATATATATATATATATATATATATATATATATATATATATATATATATATATATATATATATATATATATATATATATATAGGCCAATTTTGGAATGGTTGTTAGCGGCCATATACTAACACCACGTTCCATATATATAATTATGGACCGATATGGACCAATTCTGGCACGGTTGTTAGAGACCATATAATATAACCATGTTCCAAATTTCAACCGGATCGGATGAAATTTGCTCCTCTTGGAGGCTCCGCAAACCAAATCTGGGGATCGGTTTATATGGGGGCTATATATAATTATGGACCGATGTGGGCCAATTTTTGCATGGTTATTAGAGACCATATACTAACACCATATACCAAATTTCAACCGGATCGGATGAAATATGATTCTCTTAGAGGCTCCGCAAGCCAAATCTGAGGATCCGTTTATATGGGGGCTATACGTAAAAGTGGACCGATATGGCCCATTTGCAATTCCATCTGACCTATATCAATAACAACTACTTGTGCCGAGTTTCAAGTCGATAGTTTGTTTCGTTCGGAAGTTAGCGTGATTTCAACAGACGGACGGACGGACATGCTTAGATCGCCTCAGAATTTCACCACGACCCACAATATATATACTTTATGGGGTCTTAGAGCAATATTTCGATGTGTTACAAACGGAATGACAAAGTTAATATACCCCACCATCCTATGGTGGAGGGTATAACAATCACTTTATTCCATATGGAAAATCGAAAATTGTTCACCATATACCTTTCACAATTTTAAGTGTAATAACTATGTTTTCAGCACTTTATTTTCGTTTTTATGTAAATAAATTATAATAAGCTAGTTGCGCTTGACGTTTCACAAAATATAAAATGGCTCTTCTAACAATAGTGATGGCAAAATACTTTCATGTACATTTTGTACTTTTTGATATGCTTCCCTCATCACAGTTGGCGATTGTTGTAGTGACATTTACGAGTCTGTGGTAGCGATGAGGATGAAATGGAACTTTGAAATGCTGGCAGGGTATAAACCACTTTGGACCAATTTTTGAATTGGAATAAGAGGTTACATACTGACATCCTACACCAAATATCAATAGGATCGCATGGAAATTAGATCGTACACCGAATTTCCACCGGATCAGAAGAAATTTGGTCCCCGCTGGCTCAAGAAGTCAAATCTGGTAATCGGTTTATATGAGCGCTATATAAATTATATACACACGGACGAAAAAGACTGTTTTTCATATGTTTGGGTGTAAAAATTATATGTTTGGAATTCAAATTTTTTAATACAATATTATTAAGTGCAAGCATACAATGTTCATAAACTAGCATAACATGTTTGGGACATATATTTTAATATGTTACAACATATTATGTTTGGAACATAAAATGTTTGTAAATATAATATGCTTGCAAACATATATTAATTTAGAAATAGCCTATAAACATATATGTGTTTGGAAAGAGAGACCTAGAGAGTATGCTGCAAATAAAATTATGGAAGTAACCAATTGGCGCCTTAAAAATATATATACACAATTAAAATGTCATTAAAATTTTTTCTTCCCGTGTATGCCTAAGGTGAAACAATATTTTTGAACAATACAAACAATATTTTGTTTGGACCACTCCTGAAAATATATATGCATGAAGCAAAATGTGTTTGGGGTATATGTTACAGAAGCGATTTTTTTTTGAGGATGTATATAGACCAATTTTTGTACGATTATTATCTGGGTGTCGGTTTATGTGGGAACTATATATCATTATGGACCAATATGAATCAAATATTTGCACGATTTTTATAGAGCGTATACTGGCATCGCATACAAATTTGCTTCTCCTAGAGGCTCAGAAAGTCACATCTGCTCTTCCCAGAGGCTTCGGATGTCAAATCGAAGGATCGACTTATATTTGTCCATTATATAAAATAATGGACCGATATTAATTAATTTTTGCAAGATTTGTAGAGATCATATAATCACATCGCATACCAAAGTTCAACCAGATCGGATGAAATTTGCTCCTCCTAGGGGCTCCGGATGTCAAATCGGAGGATCGGTTAATATATTAGTGAGCATGATTTCAACAGACGGGCGGACGGATGAAAGTATGGACGGACATCACTAGGTCGACTCAGAATTTTACCACGACCAAGTTAACATGGTATTGCAACCATCTTCAGATTGCTATAATTTATAATCCGCTCGACTGATAGTTGACAGATTTATTCCAGTGACAGATGATTTTACTGTTCACCAGCTTACAAAAGCATTTCTATCTGGAAAATCACAAATGACTATCATTAGAGCCGTTCAGTACTTAAATGTGAATAAATCTTTAAAATTGCTCGTTACCGTGATACTGGAGTATTGCATCGCGTCTAAAAAATGGACGAAAACACAGATAACAAAAACTGCAAGATATAATTCGAAGGCCAAATTTCATCGAAATTCACGTAATTCAAAGAAATATAGCACTTTACTTTGTGGCTACTCTGTACATACTTCATGAGGTCTGAGACCAATATTTCAATACGTTACAAACGGAATGACAAAGTTAGTATATCCCATGGTGGAGGATATAATTAAGAACTTGAAACATGAGCTTGAATCTATAAAGACTACATTTCCATAAAATGGTTGCTTCACTTCACTGTACTCTTGATAGTTTCAAAGTAATTTTTAAAGAAACACCATTAAATTATTGTGCAGTGTAAGATATAAAGTTGGTTTCATGGATAGCCTTTAGTAAAGTTACCACTTTTCCTTAAGTTAAAATATATAATTTTTTTATTTTTTTTTTTGCTCCTTCATGCCATCATTAAACGAATTTCCCAATATATTTTCTTACAGTATCAACTATTTTCGGGTCGAAACAATTAACAATCCTCTTCTGGCAGCCGCTCAAGTAATGAAAGCATGAACTTTGTTCGAAATCCATTTAAATAATTGAGCAGTTGCTCCAATAGATCAACTAAAATGACCGTGTAGCCCCACCCTAATATACACATTAATCGACGCCGTATCTCTAAGGCTAATGTACCCCCGACCGAAAGGATATCAAAATCTTTAGATGTTAGATGATGAACACACATCACAAAAAATACATGTAATAGTAGAAATTTACATTTACACAAACATATCTCTGTATATGTACACGCAAAATTGTATCCTACATATAAACGATATCAAAAATCTTGATGTTAATTTACGATGGCACCTATCTAGAATGAATGACAAGAGACAACAGAACAGCAATTTATTAGTCAATATTTTACTCAAGTAAAACTCGTAATGTACACTTTAGATATTAGCAATATTGTAGTGCAAAAACAAAAATCTATCTTAAGTTGCTGTGCAAATGGCAAAGGTATTCCGTATAAATCAATGGACTTTTGGTAAAACAAATACATGCATATGTATATCTTGTTCTCAAAACTATCAGGAGAGCGAAGATATATTTTAAGATATATTTTTTATTTTCATTTAATTAAAGGTTAAAATTTAATATAACAATTTTTTTTATGTTCTATTTACTCCTATATTTGAATTTATTGATTTTTTTTTTGTAGAAAATACAAACACAAATTTGTGTGACAAATGAAAAATTCGTAAATCATCCCAGCAAAAAATACTTCAGCAGTAAGAGTTTAGTTGCGCTTTTTGGTATACAATAAAGTAGGCAGTGCATCCACACTGCATGAATCGGTGGCAATAACGTAAACTAGTAATCAAACTAGTTTATAATCATTCGTTTACGTTATTGCAATCAATTCGTGCAGTATAGATGCATAAAAGGTAGTGCTGTTTTCCTTCACGCCAACAATGCTATACTCAAGATTATATATCACTTCTGAGCAATATTTCTATTAAAATGAACAATTATATCACCGCTATGTAGAAGCTGCTCTAAATCGAGACATCGCCCACAAAAATCCGCGCTGATTCGGTTGTTTTGTAAGCAGTTGGTACTGCCTCTCTCCCTTACAATCCTGCTGAAATAGTACTCAATTTTTTGCTGGGATATGGAGAAAATCAAATTTACTCTTTTCTTATTGCATCGTGTGAACCATCTTAAAGGAAAGTTTTGGTTCATTTTAGAAAAGTTTGTTTAATTTACGAAAATTTTAACTAAACTGTACTACAAAGACCGATGTCACCCAAATTCACTTTTTTAAATTTGAAAATTTAAAGAAAATTTCTTCTAAATATCATTTCTATAGAAATTTTGTCAAAATTTTATTTCTATAGAAATTTTTGTCAGAATTTTATTTCTATAGAAAATTTTGTCAAAATTTTATTTCTATAGAAATTTTTGTCAAAATTTTATTTCTATAGAAAATTTTGTCAAAATTTTAATTCTATAGAAAATTTTGCAAAATTTTATTTCTATAGGAAATTTTCTCAATTTTTTATTTCTATAGGAAATTTTCTCAATTTTTTATTTCTATAGAAAATTTTGTCAATTTTTTATTCCTATAGAAAATTTTGTCAAAATTTTATTCCGTTGGTAATTTTTATCAAAATTTTAATTTTAAAGAAAATTTTGTCAAAATTTTAATTCTATAGAAAATTTTGTCAAAATTTCATTTCTATAGAAATTTTTGTCAAAATTTTATTTCTATAGAAAATTTTATCAACATTTTAATGCTATAGAAAATTTTGTCAAAATTTTATTTCGTTAGAAATTTTTATCAAAATTTTATTTCGTTGGAAATTTTTAACAAAATTTTATTTCTATAGAAAATATTGTCAAAATTTTAGTTCTATAGAAAATGTTGTCAAAATTTTATTTCTATAGAAAATTTTGTCAAAATTTTATTTCGTTGGAAATTTTTATCAAAATTTTAATTCTATAGAAAATTTTGTCAAAACTTTATTTCTATAGGAAATTTTCTCAATTTTTTATTTCTATAGAAAATTTTGTCAACATTTTATTTCGTTAGAAATTTTTATCAAAATTTTATTTCGTTGGAAATTTTTATCAAAATTTTATTTCTATAGAAAATATTGTCAAAATTTTATTTCTATAGAAAATGTTGTCAAAATTTTATTTCGTTGGAAATTTTTATCAAAATTTTAATTCTATAGAAAATTTTGTCAAAATTTTATTTCTATGGGAAATTTTCTCAATTTTTTATTTCTATAGAAAATTTTGTCAAAATTTTATTTCGTTGGAAATTTTTATCACAATTTTATTTCTATAGAAAATGTTGTCAAAATTGTATTTCTATAGAAAATTTTGTCAAAATTTTATTTCTATAGGAAATTTTCTCAATTTTTTATTTCTATAGAAAATTTTGTCAAAATTTTATTTCTATAGAAAATTTTATCAAAATTTTATTTCGTTGGAGATTTTTATCAAAATTTTATTTCTTTGGAAATTTTTATCAAAATTTTATTTCTATAGAAAATATTGTCAAAATTTTATTTCTATATGAAATTTTCTCAATTTTTTATTTCTATAGAAAATTTTGTCAAAATTTTATTTCTATAGAAAATTTTGTCAAAATTTTATTTCGTTGGAAATTTTTGTCAAAATTTTATTTCTATAGAAAATGTTGTCAAAATTTTATTTCGTTGGGAATTTTTATCAAAATTTTATTTCTATAGAAAATGTTGTCAAAATTTTATTTTTATAGAAAATTTTGTCAAAATTTTATTTCTATAGGAAATTTTGTCAAAGTTTTATTTCTATAGGAAATTTTGTCAAAATTTTATTTCTTTGGAAATTTTTATCAAAATTTTAATTCTATAAAAAATTTTGTCAAAATTTTATTTCTATAGAAAATTTTGTCAAAATTTTATTTCTATAGAAAATTTTGTCAAAATTTTATTTCGTTGGAAATTTTTATCAAAATTTTAATTCTATAGAAAATTTTGTCAAAATTTTATTTCTATAGGAAATTTTCTCAATTTTTTATTTCTATAGAAAATTTTGTCAAAATTTTATTTCGTTGGAAATTTTTATCAAAATTTTATTTCTATAGAAAATGTTGTCAAAATTTTATTTCTATAGAAAATTTTGCCAAAATTTTATTTCATTGGAAATTTTTATCAAAATTTTAATTCTATAGAAAATTTTGTCAAAATTTTATTTCTATAGAAAATTTTGTCAAAATTTTATTTCTATAGGAAATTTTCTCGATTTTTTATTTCTATAGAAAATTTTGTCAAAATTTTATTTCTATTAAAAATTTTGTCAAAATTTTATTTCGTTGGAAATTTTTATCAAAATTTTATTTCAATAGAAAATTTTGTCTAAATTTTATTTCTATAGAAAATTTTATCAAAATTTTAATTCTATAGAAAATTTTGTCAAAATTTTATTTCGATAGAAAATGTTGTCAAAATATTATTTCTATAGAAAAATT
This sequence comes from Haematobia irritans, assembly GCF_050003625.1. NCBI lineage: Eukaryota > Metazoa > Arthropoda > Insecta > Diptera > Muscidae > Haematobia > Haematobia irritans. The sequence goes on along the minus strand of NC_134400.1, from coordinate 106,129,765 downwards.
TCTCAATATTTTATTTCTATAGAACATTGTCTCAATATTTTATTTCTATAGAAAATTTTGTCAAAATTTTATTTCTATAGAAAATTTAAGAACCTCTTAAGTGGAGAAGTATGTTTTGTAAAATCTACCAAAAAAAAAACAAGATTTCTACCAATCTAGTAAATAGTAAAAAAAATCTCCCATTTTTGGTAGAATTCTACCAACTGTGGCAACCGTAAAGGCCACCCCGGGACCGCTTTAATTTCATTTCGGGATAGGGTTCATTTTTTGCATCCGTCCCAACAAAAAATGAAGCAATATTTCAGCAGGATTCTAAGGGAGAGACCCAGCAAAAAATGGAGCACTATTTCAGCAGGATTGTAAGGGAAAGAGGCAGTACCAACAGCTTACAAAACAACCGAATCAGCGCGGATTTTTGTGGGCGATGTCTCGATTTAGAGCAGCTTCTACATAGCGGAGATATAATTGTTCATTTTAATAGAAATATTGCTCAGAAGTGATATATAATCTTGAGTATAGCATTGTTGGCGTGAAGGAAAACAGCACTACCTTTCATGCATCTATACTGCATGAATTGATTGCAATAACGTAAACGAATGATCATTAACTAGTTTGATTAATCGTTTATGTTATTGTCACCGATTCATGCAGTGTGGATGCAATGCCTACTTTATTGTATACCAAAAAGCGCAAGAAAACTCTTACTGCTGAAGTATTTTTTTTTGCTGGGTTCAGATTCACCTTTGTCTACTCCTCCGGCCCATACACAGTACTCTCTTTGCACTTTGTTGAGCATTTTGCTGAGGCCAGAACTATTGTATATCGCGATACTTCAAGCAGAAGCTGCATAAAGTAATTGGGCGTGTGCTATATTCGCTAGTAATTTTCTACGAGAAATTTAAGGTCCTTTTTGATGACAATATCCAATGTCCATCCACTCTTAGCTAACGACATTCAAATAATCCTTTTCTGGTTACAATTATTGTCTCTGTTTTTTCTGCAGCTAGTTTAAACCGTTTAGTCTAAGACATTCAATTTCGATCAGTTCTGCAGTTTGACGCAATTTTTACGCTTTCATATAATTTAGTGATTTCTATACCATCTGTCCCAAGACGTGTCCTTTGAAATGAGTCCAAGCCGTCTCATAAAATATAAATTTACCCAGTCAAAGACAAACTCGGTCCCTTCCATACGTTTTGACCAGAACTGAGACTGGTTCATACTCACTAGACACTAATGCAATATCATTCCTGGGGTTGATCCATTTCCCGACCGTTAGGGTGACGACGTCAGCATAATCTATAAGGTTACGCACATCCACCCCTATTCCCAGTAATAGTGCATTCACACAAAAAAAAATTTTTGTCTGCAATCACTAAATTAATTGATTCAATTAATTTTTAATTGAAATGTCATCAATCACCAAAGTAAATTAAGAAATTAATTGATCCAATTAAACAAATTTTTGTGATTGATTTCTGTTTCAATTAAAAAAATTGGAGAATTTTTAATTGATTATTGTTTAAAACTCAATTAAAATTTTTATTGAAAACACTTGCGTGATATTGTTTTTCTGTGTTGGTAAGCATCGGTTCAATCCCGGTTTCAGCCAAACACAAAAAAAGTTTTTCAGGGGTGGATTATGATCTCTCTCAAAAATACTGCTGATATTAGTGAGTGTTTCAAGCTTCTCTAAGTGGCTAACCGTAATGTGAAATACCATTCGGACTCGGGTATAAAAAGGAGGTTCCTTGTCATTAAGCTAAACCTAGAATCGGGCAGTTCACCACTATACTGCATGGTCTAAGTGAGCTTGAAATATCGGGCTGCCGTTATATCTAGCCTAACCAAACCCAGGGTTATCTCACAATTTGCCATTTTGCACAGCAATCTTTCTTAAAAATATCGAAATATTCGATCCCAATCAATGAAACAATTAAGAAAAAAAAAATAAGAATATGTGTTTAACACAACTTTATTGGCAAACAATCATATTTACAAAAACAAAAAAAACAATATCAATTTATTATATCTGTAGTAGTATACAAATATGGAAAATTAACAATTTACAATTTAACATGTTATATCTTTATAATAAATCCATAAACTTATACAAAACTAAATATTACATTTATTATTACAAAACAAAGTAAGCAACTCTAAGATATTTACGAAAACCTATACATATTTGCATATACTTATTTCAGATAAAACCAACTTTAAATGTTACTAAGGACTTTAAGTACATCATAAACACGAAACAACAATCGCACATTTAAAATACCTTCATAAAAATAAAATCAGCACATTTACAATAATAATTAAATTAAATAAAATATCAAGTCACTTATTCACTACACACAAAATAGTTATGAAACACATGAAACATTTAGCAACACCTTGTACAATATTTTAGTCCGAAAATTTATTCTAAGCAATTTTGAGAAAATCTATATGCTGGCGTTAAAAATGTTTCCACTTTCGGATATAATTTCAGTATTATTAATTTGTGTTTTTTAATTGACATCATATAAGTTTAAAAAATGTTACTTTACTTATCTTTATATTAAGCACAATTTTTCTTTGACTTCAATGCAAACTCAAAGACCAGTTTCTTAAGTTGAATGGATAAAATTTTTAAGAAATGTTGACAAATTTAATTTTGAATACCAAGTATTCATTCAGAAAAAAATTATCTTTACTATGGTTCACATCAGTGTTGCCCGTATTGGGACTTTTTCCTCAAATTGGGGATATTTTTCTCGTGGATTTGGGGCTTGGGGAATTTCCATAAATTATGGGGATTTGTTGTTTGGGTGTGTGTTTCTTAATTGGGGACGAATTTTTTGTCTTAGGGATTTGGTGGAGAATTTCCATAAATATACACGGACCAAAAAGACTGTTTTTCATATGTTTGGGTGTAAAAATTATATGTTTGGAACTCACATTTTTTAATACAATATTTCATAAACTACACACAAAGAAAAAAACAAACGTTTGGAAAACGTGTACCGAAAACGTTTTTCGTTTGTTAGAGTTTTTTGAATTGCTTCGAAAAGTATACACTTTTATCACCAAAAAAATCGTTTGTTACAAAATTTTTATTTTTCGATAAAAAAAGATATTTTTGAACCAACAACACATTCCATTTCGTTTATATCAAACACTGTTCTTTTCTAACTTTAGGTTTTTAATAAGACACATTTTACAGTTCATAGTAAAAATTTAATATAGTAGAATGTAATGTTGAACATTTTTTCGGAATCTTCCATATCTGGAATGTATGTAAAAAAAGAAAACACTTTGAACGAACCCACGACCCTTGGCATGCAAGTCGGACGTAGCAACCACTGCTCCACGGTGCCCAACTAAATGTATTTTTTTGTTAAATAAACTTTGTTTAATCGGCTCGTGGGCGCCGGAAGCTATGCTATATAAATATAACTTATATGGATATTTATCTATTGATGACCATAACAGGTACATAGCTCAGTGGTTAGTGTGTTGGCTTACAAAGTGCATGGTCCGCGGTTCGATTCTCCGTCCAGGCGAAAGGTAAAAAAATTTTAAAAATTTATAAAATCGTATAATTTCTTCTACATTGTTTGTATTACAGAAAAAAGTGCTAAGAACTAAAAAACTTCGTGGAAGTGAGAAAGATGTGAGGGAAAATGCATTTAGCCACAAATTTTTTTTTGAGTTAGTCTTTATGAAATTGTTTTTACATCCTGGAAAAGAATAAACGTTTATCACAAAAAGTATATACTTTTCTTCCAAATACACTTCCTTTCAACGAAAAGCAAGTGAGAAACGAACTTTGTTTGTCTAAAATTTCGTTTGGGAGGAAAGAATTATTTTTTGCGTGTAGCATCACATTTTTGGCACATATATGTTAATATGTTAGAACATATTATGTTTGGGACATAAAATGTTTGTAAATATAATATGCTTGGATGCAAACATATATTAATTTGGAAATAGCCTATAAACATATATGTGTTTAGAATGAGAGACCTAGAGAGTATGCTGCAAGTAAAATAATGGTAGTAACCAATTGGCGCCTTAAAAATATATCCACACAAAGAAAATTTCATTAAATTTTTTTTCTACCAGTGTATGCCCTAAGGTGATACACAATATGTGTGAACAATACAAACAATATTTTGTTTGGACCAATCCTGAAAATATATACGCTTGAAGCAAAATGTGTTTGGGGTATATGTTACAGAAGCAATTTTTTTGAGGGTGTAGGGATTTTTGTTGGCAGTTTTCGGTTCAGTATAAAAAATCAAAAGCTAATTGTTACAATTTAAAAAAAGACAATTTTTCGATATACAATAGAATGCAAATGGAACATTTGTACTAAAAAGGGATACAGGATTTTTGATTTTTTGATAAAAACTTGTCGAAATTTAAAAAAAAAAAATTTTAATTTCAAAAAAAAAATAAAATTTATAATATCGTATAATTTCTTCTACATTGTTTGTATTACAGAAAAAGGTGCTAATAACTAAAAAACTTCGTGGAAGTGAGAAAGATGTGAGGGAAAATGCAATTAGCCACAAAAATTTTTTTTGAGTTAGTCTTTATGAAATTGTTTTTACATCCTGGAAAAGAATAAAAGTTTATTACAAAAAGTATATACTTTTCTTCCAAAGACACTTCCTTTCAACAAAAAGCAAATGAGAAACGAACTTTGTTTGTCTAAAATTTCGTTTGGGAGGAAAGATTTATTTTTTTGCGTTTATTAACTGCTATTAGTGGATGTCGGATCGGATCTTTGACTTTGATGAGATTATTATTCCATTCCACATATTTTCTATTTGTACCCATTTATTTTCTTCAAAACAATATATCTAATATATCTAATTGGTAAAAGCATATGATTTTATTCTTTAGAGATATTTATGACCGGGGCTTATTGATAATCCATTGAAAGATCGAAAAGTATCCGAATCGCTGGGATCTACCGTGAAAAGCATCTCTAAGTGATTTAATCGTAATGTGAAATGCCGTTCGGACTTCCCTATAAAGCTGAGGCGCTTGTCGTTGAGCTAAGAATCGATTAGCACTCATTGATGAAAGATATATTCATCACTTGTGGTATCACAATGGACTGAATAGTCTAATTTAGCCTTAAATAACGGGTTGCCACTTCACAGAAAAAAATTTCCGTAGCTAAACTAACGCTAAATTTAACTTATTTTTATTGGAAAAATTTATTTGTTTGTAGTTAAATTTGATTATTTTTATCGAAATTTTCCACAGCTTAATGAAATCTTACTTTTTTTAAGTATGTCTCAAAAATTTTATGAACTAAACGTGAGTCTAAAGTTCAATGACCGTACACTTAAGTTCAATGTGAACTAAAGCAAAAGAAGATTTACGTACGATTCCCAAAAATAGTAAGAATGAACTACTGTATGGTTAAAATGGTGATGATTTGGCGCCAATGATTTTCTTCTTTACTTTTAGTTCATTTTTTCTTTTGTGAGATGATGTAATTTCGTGAACTGCAGTTAAAAAGCACAACAGGACATTACATTTTCCTAGTTTTAACCGCGGACCATTCAATTTGTAAGCTTACATACTATCCATGGACCTATGTAGCTGTTATTGTCATCAATAGACATAAATATATAATATAAATATATAAATATAACTTAATTATTAAGTTATATTTATATAGCATAGTTTGAGGCGCCCACGAGCCGATTAAACAAACTTTATTTAATCGAAACCTACATTTAGTTGGGCACCGTGGAGCAGTGGTTGCCACGTCAGCCTTGCATACCAAGGGTCCTGGGTTCGATCCCTGCTTAGACCGAACACATTTTTTACATATATTCCAGATATGTTCGGAAGATTCCGAAAAGGTGTTCAATATTACATACTACTATATTAAATTTTTACTATGAAACTGTAAAATGTGTCTTATTAAAGACTTAAAGTCAGAAAAGAATAGTGCTTGATATAAACGAAATGGCCTGTGTTGTTGGTTCAAAAATATATTTTTTTTTATTGAAAAAATAAAAATTTTGTAACAAACGAATTTCTTTTTGGTGATAAAAGTTTACAATTTTCGAAGACATTCAAAAACTCTAACAAAAGCTAAACGTTTTCGGTACACGTTTTCCAAACGTTGTTTTTTCTTTGCGTGTATACTGTGTTCTTGCCGTCTACTCGATTTTATTTATTTATTTTGTTTTTCTTTTTGTTAATATACACAAAGTGCAAACATTGTTGCTTGCACCCCTTAGAAGAAAGTTATTAGCTACGCCAATTATTAGCTCATAACTCTGACAAATAAAATAAAAATAGTGACGAGAAACATGGTACTCATGATTAATTGCAAGAATTCCTTCAATTATTAGTCGTTACACTAAAAAAAAAATATTGTCGATTTCAACGTCAATGTCCTTAAAATACGAATCCAAATTTTGCTTAGCATAGAAGACGAATTTCCCTGATATAGAGTTTTTTCCTTCTGCAAAAATCGATAAACTTTACAGTGAAGATGTTTTGTCCTTATAGTTAAACGATTCGACTTAAAATGGGGTGTCTTCACAAGGAAAAAAATGTTGCTTGACTAAAGTCAACTTGGCTTTGATTTGATTTGATTTTTGACATGAAGAAAAAAGCTGAAAAAACGAATAAATTAAACGTTGTTTCCCAGAATGAAGTACCCAAAACTTAAATTTAAAGGGAGTTGTTTCTTAAATGTGTCCTTGCTTCAATTCTCCTCTTCTTTGGTTCGGAATCATTAGCGTAAAGACAAAAATTCTTTGAAACTGCGCATTGTTTTTCAGTGTTTATAATCTCTCATATTTTCAGGCAAAAATTGATAACTTGGCAGTTTCACTTTGTTTACATTTGCCCAATTGCCGATCAATGTTTCAATTTGACTGGCAATCAAAATGACACCTGACATTGTTGTTTTTATAATACTGAAAGTATCTTTTTTTTAACCCTTTGACTACCGATACCCACTACAGAGGATATTCGAAAATGACACCAAACACTAACTACCCACATAGTTTCAATTTATTTCTCAATGTTATTTTAAAATAAGGCTGTAGTCTAAATACGCTATAAATATTTTCCACATTGGTAGGCAATAAACTGCATTTGTATAAACTTCTTTAACAATCGAAAAGAAAACGCAATGAAAAAGACAATTTTTACAGTAGTACTCATACAAAAACTGTAGCTGATATTATTTCAGATTCATTTTTGTATTTTTTCACGCACTTTGATAGATACTATAGGCCAAATACAGGTTACTTTCGTAAGGCCATTTAATTATAATTCAATTCAATCACGTTTTCAGAACCAAACATGGCTTTCTACCTAATTGAGATAGGCCCTCAAAATTACAATTTATTTTCAAAATGCTGTTAGTAAAAGTTAAAAAAAAAAAAAAAAACAAGTATATACGGCCGTAAGTTCGGCCAGGCCGAAGCTTATGTACCCTCCACCATGGATTGCGTAGAAACTTCTACTGAAGACTGTCATCCACAATCGAATTACTTGGGTTGCGGTAACACTTGCCGATGGCAAGGTATCTTAAAACTACCTAACACTGTAATATGTACCACATAGTCCATACGTGGTATATATTAAACTAAAAAAGGCCGATTAAATACGTATATAATTAAGTTTAAAGTTTCTATAGAAATAAAATTTTGACAAAATAAAATTTTGACAACATTTTCTATAGAAATAAAATTTGGAAAAAATTTTCTATAGAAATAACATTTGGATAAAATTTTCTATAGAAATAAAATTCTGACAAAATTTTCTATAGAAATAAAATTTTGACAAAATTTTCTATAGAAATAAAATTTTGACAAAATGTTCTATAGAAATAAAATTTTGACAAAATTTTCTATAGAAATAAAATTTTGACAAAATTTTCTATAGAAATAAAATTTTGACAAAATGTTCTATAGAAATAACATTTTGACAATGTTTTCTATAAAAATAAAATTTTGGTAGATTATTTTTGGCTCGAGTGGCAACCATGATTATGAACCGATAAGGACCAATTTTTGTGTGATTGGGGATATATATAACTATAGACCGAAAATCTGGGGATCGGCTTATATGGGGGCTATATATAATTATGGACCGATATGGACCAATTTTGGCATGGTTGGTAGAGACAACATACTAACACCACGGACCAAATTTCAATCGGCTCCGGAGGTCAAATCTGGGGATCGGTTTATATGGGGGCTATATATAATTATGGGCCGATGTGGACCAATTTTTGCATGGTCATTAGAGAACATATACCAACACCATGTACCAAATTTCAGCCGGATCGGATGAAATTTGGTTCTCTTAGAGACTCCGCAAGCCAAATCGGGGGATCGGTTTATATGGGGGCTATATGTAATTATGAACCGATATAGACCAATTTTTGCATGGTTGTTAGAGACCATATACTAACATCATGTACCAAATTTCAGCCGGATCGGATGAAATTTGCTTCTCTTAGAGCAATCGCAAGCCAAATTTGGGGGTCCGTTTATATGGGGGCTATACGTAAAAGTGGACGGATATGGACCAATTTTTGCATGGTTGTTAGAGACCATATACTAACATTATGTACCAAATTTCAGAAGGATCGGATGAAATTTGCTTCTCGTAGAGCAATCGCAAGCCAAATTTGGGGGTCCGTTTATATGGGGGCTATACGTAAAAGTGGACCGATATTGACCAATTTTTACATGGTTGTTAGAGACCATATACTAACACCATGTACCAAATTTCAGCCGGATCGGATGAAATTGGCTTCTCTTAGAGCTATCGCAAGCCAAATTTGGGGGTCCGTTTATATGGGGGCTATACGTAAAAGTGGACCGATATGGCCCATTTTCAATACCATCCGACCTACATCAATAACAACTACTTGTGCCAAGTTTCAAGTCGATAGCTTGTTTCGTTCGGAAGTTAGCGTGATTTCAACAGACGGACGGACGGACGGACATGCTCAGATCGACTCAGAATTTCACCACGACCCAGAATATATATACTTTATGGGGTCTTAGAGCAATATTTCGATGTGTTACAAACGGAATGACAAAGTTAATATACCCCCATCCTATGGTGGAGGGTATAAAAATAAGGAAAAATTCAGGTTTTTTAGAATTAGCTTTACTTCGGTAGTTAAAGGGTTAATATGCCTTGATATTTGCATGTAAATCATTTGCTTTTACCGAGAAAATATGTCAATTTAACAGAAAAGAAAATGAAAATTATGTTTTAATTCCTTTAGTCAATTAATGACATGGGAAAAGAGGAAGTCAACTTTGCGAACATTTTTATGATTCAAAAATATCAAATCCCTTTGAAGTTTGCATAACTTTAAATTCCACCTGACGTATATGTTACGTTTATTGTTGACTACTACAGTTATAACGGACTACGGACATAATGTACTAAAAATCCCGGTTTCATATTTGATCGTATCAATTATAATTTAATTGGTCTAATTATAAGTTTCATTCATTCAATATATGTTTATTTATTTTATTTTATTATAAAAAATAATTTATGCGAAACATTTTTAAGTGCATACTTTATCCAAAAAAAAACAAGATGACAAGATATTTTTCCTCTAAGTGAATGATTTTTACTTTTAATGAAAAAAACAAAAAGGAATAGAATTATTTCAGCAAAGCCTTCCCCGCCAAAAGTAATAATAATAATTCAGCCATTACAAACCGATTCCATCCACAAGAGTAAAGTCTATACCATACAATTTTTTGTAGAAAATATATACTCGAGTTTGAAGTTATAAAAAGGGAAATATATTTTCCACTTTTATTATCCTTAGAAATGGATATTCAAATAGAATATTAATATATACACTTGCATTAAAATTTTTTGAAATCTTAATGTTAGAATGAAATAAAACAATCAAAAGTAACAGCCACCACAACTACTAAGATAAGTCTAAAATAAAAATCAGCCCTTTTGATATTTATGACATCTAAATGGGAACCAAAAATGAAAATAAATGCACATTAGTAAAAAGGGAACAAAACAAAAAACAAAAAAAAAAACATTTTATCAAATGAGCTCTAATTATTAAAACAAAAATATCAAATTATTATTATTGTAACAAATGTAAAAATTTATTATATTGTTACTATCTCCTAAAGATCCCCTTTGCAAAAACCATACCCTATGGAGTAATCCATGACAAATAAAATCTATTCAAATGAAATGCATCCTTCTAAACTAATTTAAAATTTTGTGTCGATATCGATAAGCCAATAATTTAAACTGCAAAAAATAAATTTTATTTTTATATATACATATATCTCAGACACTAATATACATATCTATAACAGAAGTAAATTTTGAATTCTTATTTTCTATTTTATTTATTATTTACTTTAAATGTTAATTGTATTAAATTAAATAAAAAATAATACTAATAATCGTGTTATAGCAATAAAACAAAATACAAGAATAATCATATGAAACAATAACAAAGAAATCTGTATATGTGTACATTTTCATGTTTTCTTATATATGTGTGGACAACGATAAGATATACAGATATATATTTTTTTTTAATAGTACACAAATCTTTCTTTACGCATTTCTATCCCATTCACCATATATTCTAACAGCAAGCCAATGATGATATCAAAGAATTAATAAAATAAATATGTCAATTTATAAAAACAAAAACTAAATGTATATGGATATTTAAACATACATACAAATATTATTAAAAACATATAACATATAAAATATACACGCAGAGAAGGAATATGATCACCTCAACCATGTTTCAAGAGCAAAATGTTATTTTTGGATGGTGACCATGTAACATGTTTAAGGCAAAAATGTTCTTTTCTCGCCAAAAATAATATGCTTGCCTAAATCAGACACATAATCTCCGAGAAAATAACATGGTTGCGGCAAACATTTTACATGGTCACCATTCAAAAATAACATTTTGCTCTTGAAACATGGTTGAGGTGATCATATTCCTTCTCTGTGTGTATATATGAACATTAAATTGCAATTTAATTAATTTGAACAAACCAGGTCCAGTGGTATTTGAAGTTGACACTTGGGAGTAACCATCTCATATCGCTAATTCCCAATTCAAAATATTTCAGCATAACGAGAGAGGATGCGACTAATTATTATTTGCTATTTTTAACCATTATAAAAAATGTTCCACCAAATATTTTGGATCAAAAACTTAAATCGAGTGCCTCTATTTTGCCCGATGAAAACCACAATTCTTAAAATTAGGACACATATCTCATTAGTCAAATTTCACTTTTTCCTCAATATTAACCATTGCCGGAGCTTGGAAATTTGAAATTCGATATATTCGACTCAAACTTCTAAAACCAAAAAAATTTACGTTGTAAGTAAAATTATACGTATGTACTTAATTTTTAAACCTAATGTGTGAATAATTTAAGGACACATTTTTCAAAAATTGTTCGTACACAGAATAAAAAGTAACCTACATTATGAGAAAAATGAACTATCTCGTGCAAAAATTGAACTAAATTGTATTCCAAATTTTGAGATTCCTTAAATTAACGAAAATTTTCCCACATTTTTTTTTGGATTTTTAATTACCATTTACCAAATGCATCTTTCTCGAAAATAAAAAATTAACTAAACAAAATAAAGAAAAAATCTTAGGCACCAGATCATTGCCATTTTAACCACGCTGTAGTTCATTCTTACTATTTTTGAGAAGTGTACGAAAAACTTTTTCTGTTTTAGTTATAATTGAACTAATTTGTATGTCATTGAAATTTTACTGCCATTTAGTTCACAAAATTTTTGAGACATATTTGGAATAAAGAAAAAATCGCTGGGCTGGGAAAATTTTCTTACAAAATGTTAAAAATAAACTAAAACCAAATAAAATTTTTGCAATAAATATTAGTTCATTTTAGCATCAGTTTTACAAAAGTTTTTTTTTGAATAATTCTTAAATTAGGGCACATGCGTAATTTAGCAAATTTCCCTTTTTTATACACACAAAGAAAATTTCATTAAAATTGAGCCAACGAAAAATGTTCATTGATATAACGAAAAATGTTCATTAATAAAATGAAATAAATCGTTAATTGTACAAAACGTTACGTTGATTAACAGAAAATTCGTTATAATAACGAAAAATTTCATTGTATTAACGAATTTGTTTCATTGGCTTACTTTTAATGAAACATTTCGTTAATATAACGAAACTTTTTCTATCAGTGTACCCACCACCATAGAATGGTGACGGGTATGTAATAACTTTGTCATTCCGTATGTAACACATCGAAATATCGATTTCCGACTATATAAAGTATATATATTCTTGATCAGGGAGATATTCTCAGACGATATAACCATGTCCGTCTGTCTGTCTGTTACAGTCTCCAATAATAAAGCCATCGTGCTGAAATTTTGCACAAACTCGCCTTTTGTGTGCAGGCTGGCCAAGTTCGAAGTTGGACTATATCGGTCCAGGTTTTGATATAGTTCCCATATAAACCGACCTCCCGATTTGGGGTCTTGAGCTTATATAAATCCTAGTTTTTATCCAATTTGCCTGAAATTGGAAATCTAGAGGTATTTTAGGACCACAAAGAGGTGTGCCGAAAACGGTGAGTATCGGTCCATGTTTTAGTATAGCCGCCATAAGAACGATCTCCCGAATTAACTCCTTGGGTTTCTAGAAACCGTAGTTTTTATCCGATTTGCCTGAAATTGTAAATATTCTGGTATTTAAGGCTCACAAAAACGTGTATCGGATTAAGTTTTAATCGGTCAATTTGGTAAGGCTTCCATATAGACCGATTTCACTTCTTGAGGGTATAGAGGACGCACCGATCATGAAAATTGCTTGAAACTCAATGTTTTTTTACTTTTTTTTTACTTCTCGATTGAAAATTTACAGATTTTAGATTTCAAATCAAGACGTTATTTTATAATTTTCTTGCATACTTACAAGAGATGTTAATGACTCCTCTAAAACTCAAACAAAAATGGTTCTATAAATCCAGAAACTGATATAGTCTTCCTGGGTAAAATCTTTAAATTTATCTTCGGGAAGTGTACTGGTTGAACTGCTCTGCTTGATCTGTTATCAAACCTTCCTGAAATTTCAAAGCAACCTATAATATTTGATTCATGGTGGTGGATATTTAAGATTCGGTCCGGCCGAACTTACTGCTGTATATACTTGTTTCTCAATAGGGGGAGCTAGGAAATCCCTCTGTGACCGAATTTTTCGACTCAAAAATTTAAAACTAAAAAATGTGCGTTATAAGTAGAATTATACGTACATATTTAATTTTTACTCATAATTTGTGAATAATTTAAGGAGCAATTAACCAAGAATTGTATGAGCAAAGGCAATATCCTTTGTGCAAATACTGTACGTTTCTAGAAAATGGTCATTCTTACAATAACTATACCCAGCAAAAACTAGGTAACCACAACTCATTACAATTGCCTTTACCAAGAGTAAAGCTGTCATTACATGTTGCATTACATTGCGGTGAGTTATAATGACTAACTGGTACACACAAAAAAATTTCACGTAAATTTTTCCAATTAAAATTTTAATTGAGTTTTAAAACATATTCAATTAAAAGTTTAATTGATTCAACAAACTTTTTTAATTGAAACAAAAATCAATCACAAAAATAATAGTATCAATTAAATTTTTAATTGGATCAATTAACTTTTTAATTGACCTTCAATTATTTTTTTAATTGATACTATCATTTCTGTGATTGAAGACATTTCAATTAAAAATTAATTGGATCAATTAATTTCATGATTGAATCAGAAAAAAAAAATTTTTTGTGTGTAATGACAACAATAAATACTTCTTGGTTATTTTCGAATTGTTATTCTCAAATTTTTATGCAGTTGACTGTTAATGAAAAAAAAGGGATTTGAAACTTAGTAGATTTCGAACCTAATGTGAATGGGCTATTGGGTATATTATAACGTAATTCATGAATCCAACTCCCTTAAACAACCTACATTTATTTCTATTTTAAGTGTGAAACTAATTTGCGTGTTATCTAAATAAGATTTATAATTTATTTATAATTTGATTAGTTACATTTTTGTTTATTCCTAAAATATTCACTTCTATTCAAGTATTGTTCGTATTACAGCATTGAGGTGGGTATTAAGTTCGAGTTTAGCCGCTAAAATGGTCATTTTTCCACGATTAGTTTTCTTCAATAATCCATTTTATGGAATACAAACTTTGTTAAAATTTGCCTTGGGCTATTCCCCATCAAGCTATAATAAAATTTCCAACAAATATGTATAATTTTATGCCTTTTTTACTGATTTAGTTTTCACTTTAGTGAAAAATGTCGATTTTAGCGCTAAACTCGAACTGAATACTCACCTTTAGTCGCCATATTTTGATCCATTGTAATCGGCGAGAGAAGTCAATATTTTCGAGATTTGGTTGCCTGAGACAATAAGTGGCTATTTTGCAAGCTTTGGTATATCTACGAATAAGTGATTACATATTAGGTGATTATATGCTTTAAAGGCACTACTTATTTCATGGCCGAAAGTATGCCTGGGGAGAATTACTTTCCTCCAAGGACAAGGCGTATCTAAATGTTATCCGGAGCGATGCCAATTAACAAGTACCCAGCAAAAACTAGGTAACCACATCTCATTACAATTGACATTACCAGGAGTAAAGCTGTCATTACATGTTGCATTACATTGCGGCGAGTTATAATGACTAACTTTTAATGACAAAAATAAATACTTCTCGGTCATTTTCGAACAGTTATTCTCAAATTTTTAGGCAGTTGTAGTTAATATAATTATTCACATAATCGAGCACTTACATAAAAAATCAAAAAGAATATGTAATGTAACGGTAATCCTGAAGATTTTTCCGTTAAGAATTTTTTATCACAAATATTTCATAATAATTGTGTTTAATGACATTATCATATTATGTTTTAAATAAATGCTTTCTTATACCTCATTGACATTACACTTCCAAAATGTGCTTAAACTAAATTTCAAATGCCATTTGCCTTATAAAAAAGAGACTTAAAATCCACTTTTAGTAGATTTCGAACCTTATGTGAATTGGCTATTGGATATATTATAACGTAATTCACGAATCCAACTCCCTTAAACAACCTACATTTATTTCTATTTTAAGTGTGAAATTAATTTGCATCTTACTTAGATTATTTATTATATTTTTTGTTTATTTCTACAATATTCGTTTCTATTCAAGTAGTTCTCCTATTACAGCACCACTCGCCATATTTTGATCCATTGTAATCGGCGATAAAAATCAATATTTTCGAGATTTGGTTGCCTGAGACAACAAGTGGCTATTTTGCAAGCTTTGGTGTATCTACGAATAAGTCATTACATATTAGGTGATTATATGCTTTAAATGCACTACTTATTTTATGGCCGAAAGTATGCCTGGGGAGAAGTACTTTCCTCCTAGGACATGCGTATGTAAATGTAATCCGAAGCGATGCCAATTAATACGTGGTTATTAATTTTTAAATAGGCTTACCTACAAGATTACCGGGTAATAAGAGTTTTTGCTGGGTAGTTATTATTTATACCCTAAACCACATAGTGGTCAGGGTATAATAAGTTTGATCTGCCAAAAAATGTGCCTACCAGAAATATTGATTTTAGACCCCATAAAATATATATACCGATCGACTCAGAATCACCCTCTGAGTAACAAAATTTGAAGATTACCACAAATTACAACAAATATTTCTATAGAAATTTTTGTCAAAACTTTATTCCTATAGAAAATTTTGTCAACATTTTATTTCTATAGAAAATTTTGTCAAAATTGTATCTCTATAGAAATATTCTTTCTATAAATTTTTTTTTCAAAATGTTATTTCTATGGGTATGATATAGTCGGCCCGCCCGACTTTTTACTTTACTTACTTGTTTTTAAATAGGCTTACCAACAAGATTTCCGGGCAATGACAGTTTTTGCTGGGTATAGCTGTATTATTTCAGATTCTTTTTTTCTCACACTGCGGTCAAAAAGCGGTAATGTTCTTAAATCCATTTTTTCTATAAATGCTTATGAAGCGATATAAACCAATTTTCGCATGGTAATTAGAAGACTAAATTTCAACAGGATCGGATCGGAGATTTGCTCCTTCAAGAGGATTCACAATCCAAATCTGGGGATCGGTTTATATGGCGGCTATATATAATTATGGACCGATATGGACCTATTTTTGCATGGTTGTTAGAGACCATATAGTAACACCACGTACCAAATTTCAACCGGATTGGATGAATTTTGCTCCTCCAAGAGGCTCCGGAGGTCAAATCTGGGGATCGGTTTATATGGGGGATATATACAATTATGGACCGATATGGACAAATTTTTGCATGGTTGCTAGAGACCATATACTAACACCACGTACCAAATTTCAACCGGATCGGATAATTTTTGCTCCTCCAAGATGATTCGCAAGCCAAATCTGGGGGTCGGTTTATATGGGGGCTATACGTAAAAGTGGTCCGATATGGCCCAATTGCAATAACATCCGACCTACATCAATGACAAGTACTTATGTCAAGTTTCAAGTCGATAGCTTGTTTCGTTCGGACAGGCTTAGATCGACTCAGAATTTCACCACGAACCCAGAATATATATACTTTATGGGGTCTTAGATCAATATTTCAAACGGAATGGCAAAGTTAATATACCCCCCATCCTATGGTGGAGGGTATAATAAAACAACAACAATGGTTAGCGGAGAGTTCAAAAATTTGTTAGGCGTTGGCAACACTTTACCATTCTCCTCCAAGGAGTTAGAATAGATTTTAATTTGGCGACACGCCGCTAGCCGTCACGGTATTCCTTCATGAATTTAGGTCTTCCCATAAGAAATACACGCCAATCGCCTAAAGCTATGGTTATATTTACACACTAATTTCAAAGAGGCCTCTTGTCATTGCGTCCCAGCAAAAAAAAACGTAGCCAAAAAAAGCTGTGAAAATGTTTTTTTTTTTTTTTGATCCGGAAGTGGTGCAAAATTTCACCACTTGTCATAGGACGGATGTCCACCATTTCAACAGCCGTTGCACTGAATTCCCATCACTTCTTAAGGTGTCATCCAAGTTCAGTGTTTTGGATGTGAATTTTAAAAAATTGTGATATTTTGCTAAATAAATAGTTTTTATAAATTGTTATGATTTTTATGTATTCTAACGCTTATCTGAAGCATTTGACTTCAAAAATTTCCCAATTTTTCTAGAATGGATATTACATTTTTTTTCGACAAACTTTTAATAATTTATACCATTTCATTAATTCTTACTCTATTTCTAACCTATTTGAAACAAAAAAAGTTAAATTTACCCATAAAAAAATATGAAAAAAGTAAATTATAAGAAATTGTATTAAAAGAACTTCCTCTGGTGTTAAAATAAAGAACATCTTTGGGAGGAAGTGCTTTTAAAGTTCAACCCCAGCAAATTTGTTTGCTGGGGTTGAACATAGAATCGGGCAGCATTCATTGAGAACAGAGAATTTCATAATTTGTGATATCACAAAGGACTGAATAGTCTAAGTAAGCCTAAAAAATAATAACTGGCAGCCTACCTAACCTAACCTAAGTTTAAAAATCCAATTTATAACAGAATATTGTATTATTAATGTTATCTAAATTAAAAAAAAGCACACACACACACGCGCACTTTAAGTCAAAGACCCAAAATCCTCAAAATAAGTGTTAGGGTATTGTTACACTAGGCAAATATTTGCCCAAAATTAGTGTCAAACTTTTTTCCCTGGATCACTTTCAAAATATCTGGATACCATTTTTGGAAAATACTCCTATTGTGATGTAATATATCCAATAACAGCTAAAAATGTTTGCTGGTTTTACTGTGGCGACGAATTTTTTTGATTTCTATCAAGTGTGACCAACCCGTTAGTCTATATTTGAAGCATTTTTATCTTTAATCCCAAAAGGGTTTTTCTTTACATTAAAGAACATTAACCTTATTTCAAAGACATAGTTACGACTTTAATGGAAGGAAACAAATTATAAAGATTCGAATCCTAAATTTAATTTAATTAGCGCAACACATAAAAGAGAGTGGCCATAGCATAGACTTCAAAGCTATTAAAATTCTCGACAGAGAGAGAAATGAAAACAAACATTATACACTGGAGAAATGGAAAAAAACATTATACACAGATTACTGGCGGATCTGGAAAACGTTAACTTAAGCAGTCTGCTTATGTTTTTGGAACAATCTGGTTGGTTCAACACAGAAAAATAATCAAGAAGGTTCAGCGGTTAAAACTAGTGCCCATATGCAAAAAAATTTGGAAGTTCTTCCAAAGGCACAACTTTAAAAGCACTTCCAGAAGATGCACTCCAAATGATGTTCTTTATTTTAACTATCCAGGAAGTTCTTTTAATTCAATTTTTTACAACTTGGTTTTTTCATACTTTTAATGGGAAATTTTAACTTTTTTTGTTTCAAAAAGGTTATAAACAGAGTAAGAATTCATAATTGGTACAAATCATTTAAATTTTGTCGAAAAAAATACTAAATCGAATCTGAAAAAATTGTGAATTTTTGAAAATATTTGAGGTCTAACGTTTCCGGCAAGCGTTAGAATCCATTAAAAATTATAAAAAAATTATGAAAATTATTTATTTGACAAAATATCACAGAATTTTTTAATTTACATCCAAAATATTGAATTCGGATCACACCTAAAGAAGTGATGCAAATTCAGTGCAACGGCTGTTGAAATGGAGGACTTTCATCCTATGACAAGCCCATGTAAAATTCATCGCTTCTGCTTCAATTTTGCACCACTTCCGGATCCAAAAAGAACATTTTCATTACTTTTTTGGCGACGCTTTTTTTGCTGGGAGGTACTTTTAGTTAATGTGGTATCACAATGGACTGAATAGTCTAAGTGAGCCTGAATCTTAATCGGGCTGCCACTTTAACCTAACCTAACCATACACTGGAGAGCCTACGCTTTCAACAGAGAATAGGACGTCAATGAACACTAAGGAAGACATATATAGGCCCAAATTATAGTATTCCATTGCAATAGTTTAAAAAGTAACCATACATAGTTTTGTGATATAGATTTAAAGTTCTGATGCAATATTTACATTTTATTTACTTATTATTATTGTTTGTGATGGTCAGTTTTAATAATTTATAAATGAAACAAATGTAATTTCCTCTACAAATATTTCATATAAAAAATTCTCTGGAAAAGGTCGGAAAAAAAGCCGACGAAACGTCGAGAAAAAAGATGAAATAGACTTGTTTTATTTGCATTTATATACAGCCCATTAAAATAAACAAAAATCTGATAAAAACTAAGTGGTCATAAAAAAAAACAGAAAAAATTTAAGTTTTAATATTAGATGATTGTTTTTTTTTTTGTCAGTGCTAAGCAAAATAGGGGTGCTCCATTCGCCTTCTCGTTCCTCTACAAATCCCTTCCCATAGTACTTAACCCTATCTTACAAGTGAAATATGTAAATATGTATGTTTAATTAACTATATACATAATTATTTGTGAAAACTAAAACTCCTTTCAATATAATAACAGACAATCAACATCCAATGTGTAAATGTAACAATAAATACTTAATACAATTATATTTATATAACAACAATATTATATATATATATATACAAGCCTACTTACTACCTTATCGGTAGGTTTACGTAACACATGACTTAACATATACTAATACACAACTCGTGTCTTTACGAGAAAAGTTAAATTTAATTGGTAATAAATGGCATAAATGTAACGACCAATAATCCACATACCACAAATTCCTATGTTATATAAAACTATGGTAATTTTCCTGGAAGAAATGTACTTCTTTCTCTTCTTCTTCCTAACTATATGAGAATTTCTATAACTTGGTCTTAAGCATCCATACACATGCCTTTATATGTTATAATTTCGATAATGTACAATATTTCATAATTATATGCAGTTGTTATAAATTGAACAGCAAGGATGTAAGAATGTCCTTGTATAGGGAAAGTAATGTGAGTTATGGCTCAAAGATTTTCTGAAAGTAATTTTAATAATGATTAATTTACGATTTTAACACATAGAGTAACATTTGCGTTAAGATAAATTAAATACATATGGTTCAAATTACGTAGTTGGTCCAATGAGTAACATAGCGTAAACAAAATGAAGAATCCACAGATAGTTCGATAGTAGCCCAAACAATAGTAAATTACCATTATATCAGGCGCTATGACTTAGTACTTATCAGACCAACCACGTATAACATAACCCATAATCAAATACCTTTGATTTTATTATAAAATGACATCCGAGCAATTATTCAAACTATTGCCAGCTTGAAACTTCATTACATACACACGTCACGTCTCCTCCATTCACAATAGCAGCAATTAACAATAGTGAACAAAATGAGTTGAAAAATTATGGTGTTTTCTTTTCTGAAAAAAAGTGTTTTACCTTCATTTTGTCTGTACAGAATGCGCATTTTTTAAATGTTGCTGGTATCAAAAAAAAAATGCTATCATTTCAGCGGGCAGAAAAGAATTCCAAGAAGGAATCAGCGCAATCGCAGCACTCTCGTTTGTGGGCAGTGCTGAAAATGCCCGCAATTTGCCTCTATGCGTGGCGCTATTTTTACAACAGAATTCGAAATCTTTTCGCTTTTCAGAAAATAACCTAAAAAGTACATTTTCCGGGCAAAATGCAAAAAAGTGCGCATTTTTTACAAGAAAAGAAAACGGCATTAGAAACACCCCTATGGAAAATTAGTACTAATTTCCACAGACCGATACATTATTTAATTTTTAAATTTTCATACACTCAAAAAAAATTATTTAAATCCATTGGTGGAGCTAGGAAATTTAAAATACATATATCAATTTAGAAATAGCCTATAAACATATACATATGTGTTTAGAAAGAAAGACCTAGAGAGTAAGCTGTAAGTAATAGAATGGAAGTAACCAATTGGCGCCTTAAAAACATATACACACAAAGAAAATTTCATTAAAATTTTCTTCTACCAGTGTAGGCCTAAGATGAAACATAATATGTTTGAACAATACAAACAATATTTTGTTTTGTTTGGACCAATCCTGAAAATATATATGCTTGAAGCAAAATGTTACAGAAGTATTTTTTTTTTGGTGGAAAAATTATCCAAAACTTGTACGTTTGTGATATTTTTGCTGTATGTATGTTGGCAAAAATTGCTAATCGAATCTCTATGTGATTTAGATTTTTCTATACTCCTTAAAAAGTTGAAAATCGCGGCGACAAATGTGAACTGTTTTCAAAATTTCAAATTGTAGACTTTCCCCAAGTTTGAAAATGTCGAATTATCAAATTTACAATTCACATTACAATCCCTATGTCTATGCAATTTCCAATCTAAAACAACTGTATGCTATATAGAGTGATCAAAACCGGTCGGTGAAAACCGGTGGACCGGTTTTTTCGTTTTGCACCGATTGTAGGTTTTGTATAAAATCCCATTTTCGGTGGACCGGCAGAACCGGTGTTTTTAACCCTAGGTTAGGTTAGGTTAGGTTAAAGTGGCAGCCCGATTAAGATTCAGGCTCACTTAGACTATTCAGTCCATTGTGATATCACACTAACACTAAAAGTACCTATTACATATGGGCACTTCTAGTTTTAACCGTTGAATATTCTCGATTATTTTCTTCTGTTGAACCCAAGGCCGTAGCCAGGATTTTAATTCGGGGGGGGTTCAACTTTAAAAAAATATATATTCATATAACCTCCTGTGTAGAAAATCTTATTTATGCATAAGTATGTATACAATATTTTTATAATATTAAATTGAGCCGACGGGCTTTTTGGGCAGCAAATAAATCAATGACTTCTTCAGTCGGCACATTTATTCGGCGATGAACCGACATTAATGCCAATCCATTGAGTCTACTCTCGCTAGTCGAATTTCTAAGATACGTCTTTAATCTCTTCATTGTTGAAAATGAACGTTCGGATGAGCACGTAGTAAATTCAGGGATAGAAAATGCAGTACTATAGTACTTTTTTCAATACTTTTTCACCCCGGTCAGTACCGTAGTACCCCCGCGAATGATTTAGTACCTTTTGTGTAGACATTTTTGAAATTTATGGTACAATAGCTTTGACAAAATATTTTAATATTTTGAGAAAGTCTTTATCAACCTTATTTGCTAATAGTCTTTTACAAATATGGCAAAACAGACATGTTCATGTGGGAAGAAAATCTCGATTTTGTAAAAGACATAGTCAAAAAACAGGATTTTATTGATCTTCAAGAATGTTTTAGTCGAAAAAAGAATGCGACTCTATATTATCGATTTTTTATTTCGGTAGAAAATGTTGTCAAAATTTTATTTCTATATAGAACTAGCGTAACCCGGCCCGCTTCGCTGCGCCTTCCGAAGCGTATTTGTACAAACATTTTTCGTTAACTTAGTCAACCATATCCTTCGTGCTGAAAACAAATTCGAAAAGATTTGAATTCTTTCAAACAAGTAGTCCGATTTGCCTTTTCGTTTATAGGTACAAATACGGCGGATATGCATATGTAAAACGGTTCGTCTTAAAAAATGTCGGGGAGAGGGTGTACCCTTTCCTCCAAATTTTTTAAAATAATGTTCTGTATTCAAGTAGTTGGGCAATCTTCTATATTTCTTCAACATATCTGAAAATTAAGCACTACATTATAATGAAATACAAAGAATTACTGTTTCCCATCCAATAAATCGGAAAAAGCAAAAGTAGTAAAAAATTTTACCACATTAACATTTGCTAAAATGTTGGAAAATGATGCACCCTCTACGTTGGCTACCAATTTCATGTAAATTTAAGTTCTTTACTAAAAAGAAGTCTGTCAGAAGCCTGTGCAAAAATCATAAAATTATGTACCGAGTTCCCATTTACGGACAACCATATACTTTCAATTTAAGAATTGAAAGTATATTAATTTCACAACTACTCAATGGTCCCTATAAATTCTATCGAAGTAAATAGACAAAGTTTATTTCAATTTTCCCCTTCCCCAACCAGAATCGAAAAATCATATACTAATTTTAAAATCATGTTTAAATTTAATCACCTCCTCCCACGTTCCCTGTAAATTTCAAGTTGATCGGAGATGTTTAAATTTTGCTCTATTGTTTTAAAGGAACGTCACTTTCCTCGAGACAATATCGACAAACACCGTAGTGAATAGAACCCCTAACCTTCCCTGAAAATTCTTGAAATTCAAGTGTGGGGCAAGGAAGGTTGCCTCTTCGTTCATAACCTTCCCCCACTGCTTTTGCAAATTTCAAGAAAACTTAAGAATTTTGGTTTTTTTTTCAGTTTTAGAGGAGGAACCCCGACCAAATATCGAAAAGTGATGTAGCGTATCTTTTGTAAACGTCCCAGAAAATGTCAAGCAAATTATAAGCCTAAAGAGGCGGATTCTCTTCCTCCAAATATCACAAAATCAGGTATCAACTATTAATATCGTAACCTCTCCCCAGTCCTCTGTAAATTTCAAGTAACTCGGTAAAGTTTAATTGTTTCTCTGTATGTACTTAAGAGAAGCGGATGACTCCATATGCCCTTTTATTTTTATTAAAAAATCAGGAACCTGATATAAATTTCATAACCTCACCCATTTTTTCCGTAAAATTTCAGTCGGGGAGTTTAGTTTTGTTTTCATTGTACTTAAAAAAAAGTCGGGCAAAGGGGTGGTCCCCCTCCCCGACCAAATATCGAAAAATAATGTAGCGGATTTTTGTCTAGATGCCAACACCAACATTCTATGAAAATTTCAAGCAAATCGCATAATTTTGTTCCAAGTTTCAAAAAGTAGGGCAAGGGGGAGGTCCCCCTCCCCGTCCACATATGAAATCATCAGGTAGCCCATATTATTCCATAACCTCACCGCTTGTTCTCTGTAAATCTCAGATAATTTAGAGAATTTTAGTTTTTTTCACTGTACTTTAAAAAAAGTCGAACAAAGGGGAGGTCTCCCTCCGCCACCAACCCCAACCTTCAATGAAAATTTAAAGCAAATAGGTCAACTTTGGTCCAATTTTCAAAAAGGCCGACAAAGGGGAGGTCCCCCTCCGCGACCAGGTGTCAAAAAACGAGGTACCCTATTTTCACCACATGAACGCCCCCTACGATCTCTGAAAGTTTCAAGTAAATTGGTTCAGCCGTTTCGGAGCCAACTCGGAACATACAAACAAACAAACAAACAAACAAACATAGATTGATTGAATTTTATAAAAAATTTTGTCAAAATTTTATTTCAATTGAACATTTTGTAAACATTTTATTTCTATAGGAAATTTTTGCAAAATTTTATTTCTATAGAACAAATTTTGCAAATTTTTTTTCTGTAGATTTTTTTTGCAAAATTTTATTTCTATAGAAAATTTTTGCAAAATTTTATTTCTATAGAAAATTTTTGCAAAATTTTATTTATATAGAAAATTTTGTCAAAATTTTATTTTCTTTAAAATTCAGTCTCTTGACAATAATCTTCCAATGAAATTTTTGTTGAAATTTAGTAAAAAGTACCTTTCCGCTCAAAAAAATACCTTTTTGTACTTCCTTAAAATTTGTATTTTCCATCCCTGAGTAACTGGCAAAGTGACCAAAGTTTTTAAAAGAATATGCACGCTGAATTAGGCAGGTTCTTTTCGCAGTTTTGCGCCATTTCATTTGCACATGTGTGTTTGGCTGTTTCATTGTTGTTGCTATGGCCAAACAAAGCGAGTCATGTTCACAAAAAGAACAACAAACGCACATAAAAAGCAGAAAGACATTTTCCAAAAATGAAATTTGTGGTACGAGAACAAAAACAATTTGTTTTTTTCGACCGTCGTTTGACGGGCTTTTCAACTAGTATTCTAGGATTTGTGCAAGTTTTATAGGTAAGCGTTTTTCAAAATAAAACCTTCAGCTTTTCTTCAACATCTTCGATAAGATTTTTCTATGCAGCTAAAAATATATATTTATTTATCTAAAAACATTCATTCATTTCGGGGGGGGTTTGATCCCCCTCATCCCCCCCCCTGAATACGGCCTTGGTTGAACCAACCAGATTGTTCCAAAAACATTAGCAGACTGCTTAAGTTAACGTTTTCCAGGTCCGCCAGTAATCTGAAGCTAGATGCCCCTAAAATTTGCTTACGCCTTACACAAAATGCAGGACACTCACACAAGAGGTGTTTTACTGATTCCTTTTCCTCCGCATGATGACAGCTCATACAATAGTCATTATACTTCGAACCAATAGTTTTTGCAAAATCGCCTATCAAGCAGCGACCCGTTATAGCAGATATCAGGAGTGATATCTGGCGTCTCGAGAACACTAGCATATCTAGTGTGCGGTTTAAGTTTAAATGGGGCCATATTTGCTTGGTGTCGTTACAACCCTTACAATTCTCCCATCGAACATTTGCCATCATGACAGCCTTCTCACGCAGTAAGAGCTTGCAGGTAGCCAGAGCCATACCAACAGATTCTAGTTCCCCTGGAATATGTAAGGTAGTTCCTAGCCTTGCTAGCTCATCTGCTTCGCAGCTCCCCGGTATGTTCCTATGGCCAGGCACCCATATTAGGTGAATATTGTGCTGCTCAGCCATCTCATTGAGAGATTTGCGGCAGTCGATGGCCGTTTTCGAGTTGAGGAACACAGAGTCCAAGGATTTTATTGCAGGTTGACTGTCTGAGTATATATTAATGCCAATATTGCTTGGAGTATTACTTCTCAGCCAATTCACCACTTCTCTTATTGCTAATATTTCAGCCTGAAAAACACTACAGTGATCAGGTAATCTTTTCGCTATTCGAAGTTCCAGATCTTTAGAATATACTCCGAAACCCACTTGGCCATCCAATTTGGAGTCATCAGTGTAGAAATCTATATATCCTTTATTCCCCGGGGTCCGTGTACACCACGCCAAGTTTTTGTCGAAAAGTGGACTCGCCAAAGTGTAATCCACTACGTTAGGCACATCTGGCATTATTTTGAGGACCGAACTGTGACCGTAACTTTTTTCCGACCACAGCGATAGCTCACGCAACCGCACAGCCGTTGTTGCAGCTGACTGTTTGGCCAAAATGTCTAAAGGCAATAGATGCAGTATGACATTAAGGGAGTTTGTTCATGTCTTGCTGAATGCACCTGAGATACACAAGCACGCCATACGCTGAACTTTGTCTAAATTTGTCGGCTGGTGAAGTGCCGGCCACCAGACTACAACACCATATAGCATTATAGGTCTAACCACTGCCGTGTATAGCCAATGTACAATTTTTGGTTTTAGTCCCCACTTTTCCCCTATTGCGTTTTTGCACGAGTATAAAGCTACCGTTGCTTTCCTCGCCCTTTCTTCAATATTAAGCTTAAAGTTCAGCTTCCTGTCCAAAATAACGCCAAGGTATTTTGCACACTCCCTAAAGGGAATTTAAATACCCCCTTAGGAAATGGGAGTTTTGTGATCTTTGCAGTACATGACTAGTTCTGTCTTTGCAGGATTTACCCCAAGACCATTATCTTTCGCCCATTTCTCAGTCATCCGGAGAGCTCTCTGTATAATATCTCTGATTGTGGATGGGAATTTTCCCCTGACTGCTAGCGCCACATCATCTGCGTACGCCACCACTTGTATCCTTTCTTTTTCTAGGGAAACCAGAAGGTCGTTTATAGCAACATTCCAAAGAAGAGGTGAAAGAACTCCTCCTTGAGGAGTGCCTCTGTTCACATACCTTTGTATGTTTGCTTGTCCTAGTGTGGCTGAAATGCGTCTCTTCCTTAGAAGTTCGTCTAACAGCCTAAGTATACCTGGATCCACATTCAGAGTTGTCTGTCCATTTAATATCGAGCTCGGGTGGACGTTATTGAACGCCCTTTCGATGTCTAGAAACGCCACGATTGTGTATTCTTTGACAGATAGTGAGCTTTCAATAAAGCTGACTAGTTCATATAATGCGGTCTCAGTAGACCTGCCCTTCGAGTATGCATGTTGTCGTTTCGAGAGCAAACTTGAATCGACGCTAGTTCTAAGATAAATATCTATCATCCTCTCCAGAGTCTTAAGTAGGAATGATGATAAGCTGATTGGTCGGAAATCCTTCGCATTCGAGTGAGAGGCTTTTCCCGCTTTAGGTATGAAAACGACTTTTGATTCCCTCCACTTTCGTGGAATATATGCAAAGTTGATACATGCTGTATATATATATATATATATATATATATATATATATATATATATATATATATATATATATATATATATATATATATATATATATATATATATATATATATATATATATATATATATATATATATATATATATATATATATATATATATATATATATATATATATATATATATATATATATATATATATATATATATATATATATATATATATATATATATATATATATATATATATATATATATATATATATATATATATATATATATATATATATATATATATATATACAGCATGTATCAACTTAGCATATATTCCACGAAAGTGGAGGGAATCAAAAGTCGTTTTCATACCTAAAGCGGGAAAAGCCTCTCACTCGAATGCGAAGGATTTCCGACCAATCAGCTTATCATCATTCCTACTTAAGACTCTGGAGAGGATGATAGATATTTATCTTAGAACTAGCGTCGATTAAAGTTTGCTCTCGAAACGACAACATGCATACTCGAAGGGCAGGTCTACTGAGACCGCATTATATGAACTAGTCAGCTTTATTGAAAGCTCACTATCTGTCAAAGAATACACAATCGTGGCGTTTCTAGACATCGAAAGGGCGTTCAATAACGTCCACCCGAGCTCGATATTAAATGGACAGACAACTCTGAATGTGGATCCAGGTATACTTAGGCTGTTAGACGAACTTCTAAGGAAGAGACGCATTTCAGCCACACTAGGACAAGCAAACATACAAAGGTATGTGAACAGAGGCACTCCTCAAGGAGGAGTTCTTTCACCTCTTCTTTGGAATGTTGCTATAAACGACCTTCTGGTTTCCCTAGAAAAAGAAAGGATACAAGTGGTGGCGTACGCAGATGATGTGGCGCTAGCAGTCAGGGGAAAATTCCCATCCACAATCAGAGATATTATACAGAGAGCTCTCCGGATGACTGAGAAATGGGCGAAAGATAATGGTCTTGGGGTAAATCCTGCAAAGACAGAACTAGTCATGTACTGCAAAGATCACAAAACTCCCATTTCCTAAGGGGGTATTTAAATTCCCTTTAGGGAGTGTGCAAAATACCTTGGCGTTATTTTGGACAGGAAGCTGAACTTTAAGCTTAATATTGAAGAAAGGGCGAGGAAAGCAACGGTAGCTTTATACTCGTGCAAAAACGCAATAGGGGAAAAGTGGGGACTAAAACCAAAAATTGTACATTGGCTATACACGGCAGTGGTTAGACCTATAATGCTATATGGTGTTGTAGTCTGGTGGCCGGCACTTCACCAGCCGACAAATTTAGACAAAGTTCAGCGTATGGCGTGCTTGTGTATCTCAGGTGCATTCAGCAAGACATGAACAAACTCCCTTAATGTCATACTGCATCTATTGCCTTTAGACATTTTGGCCAAACAGTCAGCTGCAACAACGGCTGTGCGGTTGCGTGAGCTATCGCTGTGGTCGGAAAAAAGTTACGGTCACAGTTCGGTCCTCAAAATAATGCCAGATGTGCCTAACGTAGTGGATTACACTTTGGCGAGTCCACTTTTCGACAAAAACTTGGCGTGGTGTACACGGACCCCGGGGAATAAAGGATATATAGATTTCTACACTGATGACTCCAAATTGGATGGCCAAGTGGGTTTCGGAGTATATTCTAAAGATCTGGAACTTCGAATAGCGAAAAGATTACCTGATCACTGTAGTGTTTTTCAGGCTGAAATATTAGCAATAAGAGAAGTGGTGAATTGGCTGAGAAGTAATACTCCAAGCAATATTGGCATTAATATATACTCAGACAGTCAACCTGCAATAAAATCCTTGGACTCTGTGTTCCTCAACTCGAAAACGGCCATCGACTGCCGCAAATCTCTCAATGAGATGGCTGAGCAGCACAATATTCACCTAATATGGGTGCCTGGCCATAGGAACATACCGGGGAGCTGCGAAGCAGATGAGCTAGCAAGGCTAGGAACTACCTTACATATTCCAGGGGAACTAGAATCTGTTGGTATGGCTCTGGCTACCTGCAAGCTCTTACTGCGTGAGAAGGCTGTCATGATGGCAAATGTTCGATGGGAGAATTGTAAGGGTTGTAACGACACCAAGCAAATATGGCCCCATTTAAACTTAAACCGCACACTAGATATGCTAGTGTTCTCGAGACGCCAGATATCACTCCTGATATCTGCTATAACGGGTCGCTGCTTGATAGGCGATTTTGCAAAAACTATTGGTTCGAAGTATAATGACTATTGTATGAGCTGTCATCATGCGGAGGAAAAGGAATCAGTAAAACACCTCTTGTGTGAGTGTCCTGCATTTTGTGTAAGGCGTAAGCAAATTTTAGGGGCATCTAGCTTCAGATTACTGGCGGACCTGGAAAACGTTAACTTAAGCAGTCTGCTAATGTTTTTGGAACAATCTGGTTGGTTCAACCAAGGCCGTATTCAGGGGGGGGGATGAGGGGGATCAAACCCCCCCCGAAATGAATGAATGTTTTTAGATAAATAAATATATATTTTTAGCTGCATAGAAAAATCTTATCGAAGATGTTGAAGAAAAGCTGAAGGTTTTATTTTGAAAAACGCTTACCTATAAAACTTGCACAAATCCTAGAATACTAGTTGAAAAGCCCGTCAAACGACGGTCGAAAAAAACAAATTGTTTTTGTTCTCGTACCACAAATTTCATTTTTGGAAAATGTCTTTCTGCTTTTTATGTGCGTTTGTTGTTCTTTTTGTGAACATGACTCGCTTTGTTTGGCCATAGCAACAACAATGAAACAGCCAAACACACATGTGCAAATGAAATGGCGCAAAACTGCGAAAAGAACCTGCCTAATTCAGCGTGCATATTCTTTTAAAAACTTTGGTCACTTTGCCAGTTACTCAGGGATGGAAAATACAAATTTTAAGGAAGTACAAAAAGGTATTTTTTTGAGCGGAAAGGTACTTTTTACTAAATTTCAACAAAAATTTCATTGGAAGATTATTGTCAAGAGACTGAATTTTAAAGAAAATAAAATTTTGACAAAATTTTCTATATAAATAAAATTTTGCAAAAATTTTCTATAGAAATAAAATTTTGCAAAAATTTTCTATAGAAATAAAATTTTGCAAAAAAAATCTACAGAAAAAAAATTTGCAAAATTTGTTCTATAGAAATAAAATTTTGCAAAAATTTCCTATAGAAATAAAATGTTTACAAAATGTTCAATTGAAATAAAATTTTGACAAAATTTTTTATAAAATTCAATCAATCTATGTTTGTTTGTTTGTTTGTTTGTTTGTATGTTCCGAGTTGGCTCCGAAACGGCTGAACCAATTTACTTGAAACTTTCAGAGATCGTAGGGGGCGTTCATGTGGTGAAAATAGGGTACCTCGTTTTTTGACACCTGGTCGCGGAGGGGGACCTCCCCTTTGTCGGCCTTTTTGAAAATTGGACCAAAGTTGACCTATTTGCTTTAAATTTTCATTGAAGGTTGGGGTTGGTGGCGGAGGGAGACCTCCCCTTTGTTCGACTTTTTTTAAAGTACAGTGAAAAAAACTAAAATTCTCTAAATTATCTGAGATTTACAGAGAACAAGCGGTGAGGTTATGGAATAATATGGGCTACCTGATGATTTCATATGTGGACGGGGAGGGGGACCTCCCCCTTGCCCTACTTTTTGAAACTTGGAACAAAATTATGCGATTTGCTTGAAATTTTCATAGAATGTTGGTGTTGGCATCTAGACAAAAATCCGCTACATTATTTTTCGATATTTGGTCGGGGAGGGGGACCACCCCTTTGCCCGACTTTTTTTTAAGTACAATGAAAACAAAACTAAACTCCCCGACTGAAATTTTACGGAAAAAATGGGTGAGGTTATGAAATTTATATCAGGTTCCTGATTTTTTAATAAAAATAAAAGGGCATATGGAGTCATCCGCTTCTCTTAAGTACATACAGAGAAACAATTAAACTTTACCGAGTTACTTGAAATTTACAGAGGACTGGGGAGAGGTTACGATATTAATAGTTGATACCTGATTTTGTGATATTTGGAGGAAGAGAATCCGCCTCTTTAGGCTTATAATTTGCTTGACATTTTCTGGGACGTTTACAAAAGATACGCTACATCACTTTTCGATATTTGGTCGGGGTTCCTCCTCTAAAACTGAAAAAAAAACCAAAATTCTTAAGTTTTCTTGAAATTTGCAAAAGCAGTGGGGGAAGGTTATGAACGAAGAGGCAACCTTCCTTGCCCCACACTTGAATTTCAAGAATTTTCAGGGAAGGTTAGGGGTTCTATTCACTACGGTGTTTGTCGATATTGTCTCGAGGAAAGTGACGTTCCTTTAAAACAATAGAGCAAAATTTAAACATCTCCGATCAACTTGAAATTTACAGGGAACGTGGGAGGAGGTGATTAAATTTAAACATGATTTTAAAATTAGTATATGATTTTTCGATTCTGGTTGGGGAAGGGGAAAATTGAAATAAACTTTGTCTATTTACTTCGATAGAATTTATAGGGACCATTGAGTAGTTGTGAAATTAATATACTTTCAATTCTTAAATTGAAAGTATATGGTTGTCCGTAAATGGGAACTCGGTACATAATTTTATGATTTTTGCACAGGCTTCTGACAGACTTCTTTTTAGTAAAGAACTTAAATTTACATGAAATTGGTAGTCACATACCTTTGTATGTTTGCTTGTCCTAGTGTGGCTGAAATGCGTCTCTTCCTTAGAAGTTCGTCTAACAGCCTAAGTATACCTGGATCCACATTCAGAGTTGTCTGTCCATTTAATATCGAGCTCGGGTGGACGTTATTGAACGCCCTTTCGATGTCTAGAAACGCCACGATTGTGTATTCTTTGACAGATAGTGAGCTTTCAATAAAGCTGACTAGTTCATATAATGCGGTCTCAGTAGACCTGCCCTTCGAGTATGCATGTTGTCGTTTCGAGAGCAAACTTGAATCGACGCTAGTTCTAAGATAAATATCTATCATCCTCTCCAGAGTCTTAAGTAGGAATGATGATAAGCTGATTGGTCGGAAATCCTTCGCATTCGAGTGAGAGGCTTTTCCCGCTTTAGGTATGAAAACGACTTTTGATTCCCTCCACTTTCGTGGAATATATGCTAAGTTGATACATGCTGTATATATATATATATATATATATATATATATATATATATATATATATATATATATATATATATATATATATATATATATATATATATATATATATATATATATATATATATATATATATATATATATATATATATATATATATATATATATATATATATATATATATATATATATATATATATATATATATATATATATATATATATATATATATATATGCTCAAATCAAAAGTATATATATATATATATGCTTTGTTAAAGAGCTTCCTGCACGATTTCCTCATATTACCTAACTCCGTAGACCACCATGGTGGTCGATTTTCCCCCTTGGCTTCCCTTTAGGGCATGCAGCTTTCAGTGAAATGTTGAAGGCCTTAGTAATCCTCTCCACTGCGTGTTCGATAACTTGCACAGTGCTCATATTTGTCTCTGGTATTTCCGGTATCATCATATTGAACGATTCCCTATACCTATTCCAGTCAGCTTTCCTAACATTTGGCGGAAATATGGTCTTGGTGGTATGAACATCAAATTTGAAACTGATGTAGCGATGATCTGAGAAGCTGTGTTCACTTAAAACCTGCCACTCAGATATCATTTCATTCAGTTTTTGCGAGGCCAAGGTGATGTCCAAAACCTCTTGCCTGTTTTTAGTGACAAAGGTTGGGGCATCTCCCTTGTTGCAAACTACCAGATTAGTACGCAAAATAAACTCTATTAGCGACTCTCCCCTTGCATTAGTATCACTACTTCCCCATATAATATGATGCGAATTCGCATCACATCCAATAATGAGTTCGTCTTCGTCTAGACAGTCATCCTTCGTCAAAATTTTAGTCGATGGGGAAATGATAAATTTATGTTATATTAATTGAACCATTTTATGAATTTTCTTTTATACTAATTAAAAACAAATTGAATAAGAAAATAAATTCAATTTTGGTTCTCATTTTTGCTCACGATGCAAATTATAGCGTCTCGAAATAAGCCGTAGTCAAAATGACGAAGGATGACGTTAATGTACAAAAAATAAGGATGACTTTCCAGGGTTAATATCATAAAAACCGGTTTTCGGTTTTTTTTTTATTTTCAATATAAACTGAAATAAGAAAACATCACGACTTCCAACTCGTTTCTGAACGCTTCCAACATAGTATTCGTCCAAGATGTCAAATAAAATACGTTGGTTTTCTAATGAAATCTCAGAGATATTTCAATGAAATATAAGCAAATCGTGCTTGTTCAATTAGGAAAGTATATTTTGTCTACAAATATTTCTTACATTATTATTATTATTAGACTTAATTTGGTGTAGCTTTCTGTAGAATTTGAGCTCTGTTTGTGAATATTTTGAAAAACAACAAAATGATTCTTCGAAAGCCAAATGCAGTATGCACAAGAAAATTTTTAGTTGTCGAGACTCTTTAACACCGTCTTTTTTAATATAACATTTCAGAAATATTCACAAAAAACAAATGGACCCAAAACATAAAAAAATCGAACATTTTAATATTTATATACGGTATTGTTACCGCAATTACAGCCAAGGAATTTAATTTTTACATTAAAACATTGAAGTTTTTTTACTTCATTTAGCGTTTTTGCTACTTTTGGGAAAAAAACCGGTTGGAGCGGTTATGCCGGTTATTTAATTTTTAAAACACCGCCCACCGGTTTTTTAAAACCGAGAAAAACCGACTTTCAAAAAAAACCGGGGTTTTGATCACTCTAATGCTATATTACATGAATATTATTATTTTTTACATGTATATTATTAAAATCTGGTATAACTATTAGACAATCACTCTTTATAAAACACTTCTTATAAATAGAAAACAAAATATATTTATGTTTTATCTAATCTAAAATCATAATTTAGAAACTAAATAAATATTGAAAAATCAAAGAATAGGTTATATATACATATATAGATGTATCTTGAAAGTTACTTTAAACAAAAACAATTTCAACAAATGCATATCTGGGTTGGTAAATCCAACATTACATACTTTATATATACATTATATATATCAGCACTACTGGATCCTATTTAAGAGATGGTAAGGAGAACCTTCTCTAAAAAACTAAGAACGCAAAAATAATGGAAAAACTAAAAAAAGATTAAGCTCAATTTTGGACTGAATTTTTTTTTTTAAGAAAACAAGAAAATACAATAATAATAATAACAAAAAAAGAACATCACAAAAGTTTATTAACTTAATAAGATATTAATTTAGAATTGTTTTAGGATACAAAAAAAAAGAAAACAATTACTTGGAGCTTAAAATAATAATTAGATTTTATTAAATTTGTAGAAAGTTGAAATAATGACACAATGTGGAAAAAGAATACCCTTCAAAGTATTTTTTATCCATTATCTTTGTAATTTAACTTACTCTTAGAGTTTTTACAAAAAAAAAACTGAGAGTTCTTTGGAAAAAGTAACATCAACAACAACATTACAAACTACCTAAATTTACACACTTAGACTTATTTTCAAAATTTTCTATAAGAAATCAAAATCTAAAAACAAACAAAACTATTTTTCTAATCTAAATCATTATGATATTTATAAAGTTCATAATAATAAAATAACTGAACTACCCTATTCTTTCCTCTCTCCCCGGAATACACATACACAACTCGAAGACTAAAATATTAACACAATTATTTTAGATAAATTAAAAAAAAAATCAAAAAGATTTATTATTATTATTATTATTATTATCAAGATGTGTAAGTGTTATTGGTAATGGAAATTTTATTAAATGTTTTATGTCACAATATATTGAAAAATTGCAGAGCAATGAAATCCCCTCCCCTAAACCAATAAAATACAAACATAAATAAATGTATGGAATATACAACAACAAAAATAAAAATAAAATTCATTATTAGATGTACAACTTATACCCATAGTCATTTGTAAAAGATTGGATTAAAACAAAAACTGAAACTAAAACAAATATCCTCCAATAATTCCATTTTTTTATATGTACTGCATAAATCCATAAAGAAAATAAATTTTTTGAACACTTAAGGAAATGTTTGAAATTTAAACAATTTTTAAGTAGAGTGGAAACATGAAAATCAAATTGAAACAATCTAATCTTGGGAATAAGCATTCTAAAATTGAATATGAATATACCTGAATATGAATTATTGTGAATTAAGATGGAGCGAGATATTAGCAAAAGCAACACTGAATATATAGTGAATCAAACCGTATTGTGAGAATATTGAAATTATTATTGAAATCAAATTAACAAAACAGATAACCAATAAATGTTAAATGTCTCAAACATATCTAAAATTTGTTTTATTGACAGTCACAAAAAACAACACTGCCAAACATAACAAAAGCCTATTGGTTGTACCGACATGTTTTTATAACTTTAATCCAGTATAGACTCAGTGGGTACCAGGGTCGTTACAAACCATTTATAATTGACTGCCAGAGAGAGAAAAAACACTGCATAAGTTCGTTCACATGCACAAACAGATCTTTATTTACATTAATTCACTACATAAATCCGGAACACATTGACACTAATCGATACGTCACACACAGCTAGTGGCTCCTCGGGGCACACGGGCACGTATTCCAGGGTCAGGGGTTGCAGATCGGCGGGCGACTTTCGGTTTCGCTGACAAAAAGTGGGAAAATGGAGAGGGGTGACAGACGAAGATTATACTTCGCTGTACACGGAGGAGAGGGGTGACAGACGGAGATTATACTTCGCTGTACACGGACGGGAAGGAGAGGGTTGACAGACGAAGATTATACTTCGCTGTACACGGACGGGAAGGAGAGGGTTGACAGACGAAGATTATTAACAAACAATAGAATTAATTTTATTATACCCTCCACCATAGGATGGGGGGTATATTAACTTTGTCATTCCGTTTGTAACACATCTAAATATTGCTCTAAGACCCCACAAAGTATATATATTCTGGGTCGTGGTGAAATTATGAGTCGATCTGAGCATGTCCGTCCGTCCGTCTGTTGAAAAACGTTAACTTCCGAACGAAAGAAGCTATCGACTTGGCATAAGTAGTTGTTATTGATGTAGGTCGGATGGTATTGCAAATGGGCCATATCGGTCCACTTTTACGTATAGCCCCCAAATTTGGCTTGCGGGGACTCTAAGAGAAGCAAATTTCATCCGATCCAGCTGAAATTTGGTACATGGCTTCAGCATATGATCTCTAACAACCATGCAAAAATTGGTCCACATCGGTCCATAATTATATATAGCCCCCATATTAACTGATCCCCCGATAAAGGAACCAAATTTCATCCGATCCGGCTGAAATTTGGTACATGGTGTAAGTATATGGTCTCTAACAACTATGCAAAAATTGGTCCACATCGGTTAATAATTCGATGATTAAAACCGCTATGTTCATCGTAATTAAAGGAAAAGGAAAAACTATTAGGTAATATGGGGAAAAATTTACAAATTTGAAGCAGAACAAAAAGTGAAGCAGATTTTTGGAAGAAGGAGTGACGAAGTAAATTTTGTGAAAATGAAGCAAAATACTTCGATTGAAGTAGTAGCGGAAGCACTGCTACCAACTGCCCAGTTTCTTGTCTCGCTACTCCTTTTATAGCCACATACGATCGCCCACACACACACATCACACAGCTGTTATCCTACCCAGCTGACTGTCCAATCAACCGTTGCTTGTCAAATCCACTAGATGGCTTTATCCTAGTCTCTTATCCGTTACATTCAAATAGTTAACATCAAAGAAAATTCTATTCAATTTTATTTTAATCATAATAAAACAAAACCAATACTTCACATAGTATAACTAAACATAAAAATTCCATTCACGGCCATTTTCATGTAGTTCCGTTAGGCTAACAAAAAGTAAATTGCAAATATCTTCTCTCCAGTTAACTTTAACTGAAAAATTTTCGTCAGTTAAGTTCCTAACTAGCATATAGAATATATATGCAAGATGACAGCTTTGTCCATAATACGGTTTAAAAGTTGGTTAGTTAACGGAACACTAACAGAGCTTTGTGAAAATGGGGGTCAATCATATTATTAATACAGTAAATAATAATTGAACATAAATACTTCATTTCTGTTGTGGGTAAAAACAAGCCCTCTGGCGACTTTTGCCCTCACATGGTCTTATGGAAAAAAGTCAGCTTAAAACAGCAGTCGATGTATGTTGTTATATTTTTGTACTTTTTGCTGTTTTAGCAAACTTCTCGGCTGTTTCTACTAACAAATTTCTTTGGGTGTACTGCCTAAGTAGTCATATACCAGTTAGGAGCTGAACTGCTAAACATTTTTCATTTAAAGAGAAAAATATCTGCAATTTACTTTCTGTTAACTGCCAGTTAAAGCCTAACGGAGCTACATGAACATGGCCGTTAGTGTTTGATTAATAAATTGATTGTTTAAATTAAATTTTTAATTAGAAATTTAAAATTAAATGCAATGAATAAACTTTAACAAATTCCTTAGCTAAACTCCCGTGTAAAATTGGAGGATCCAATCTACACTCATAGAAAAAAGTCTGCTAAAAACAGCAGTCGATGTCTGCTGTTATATTTTTGTACTTCAGGGCGTAATGAACAACAATTTATAAAATTTTCCCAAAAGGCTATTTAAGAACCAAAAGTAGTTTTTGGTATATTTTTGCACTGTAATATACTTACAAGCTTCTAAATACGATCAGCAAACATTTTGTTTGCTGTTATGCCTCAATTCGATAAATATTCAGATTTTTTGGTCAAATACTATAGATATTCATAAAATATTGTGTTAATTATGTTAGGATAGCTCCTAAGTTGACATTTTTCTTTGTTTTAGCCAAAATAAAACATGTTTTAGTGTAATCGAGCTTCAAAAATAACAGAAAATGTTTGCTATTTCAGCAAACAATGACTGCTGTCCCTTTTTCGGCAGACTTTCTGCTGTTTTAGCAGATTTTTCTGCTGTCCCTACTAACAAATTTCTTTGGGTGTATCTAATAATATCAAATTTGAATATTTGCAATATTTTTATATTGCAAATTGGCGCGTTTAAAGAAATTAATTATAAAACACACAAGTATATACGTCCGTAAGTTCGACCAGGCCGAAGCTTATGTACCCTACACCGTGGAGCCACCGTGGTGCCTTGCATACACAAGGTCGTGGGTTCGATTCCTGCTTCGACCGAACACCAAAAAAGTTTTTCAGCGGTGGATTATCCCACCTCAGTAATGCTGGTGACATATATGAGGGTTTCAAAACTTCTCTAAGTGGTTTCACTGCAATGTGGAACGCCGTTCGGACTCGGCTATAAAAAGGAGGTCCCTTGTCATTGAGCTTAACATTGAATCGGGCAGCACTCAGTGATAAGAGAGAAGTTCACCAATGTGGTATCACAATGGACTGAATAGTCTAAGTGAGCCTGATACATCGGGCTGCCACCT
This sequence comes from Haematobia irritans, assembly GCF_050003625.1. Classification (NCBI taxonomy): domain Eukaryota; kingdom Metazoa; phylum Arthropoda; class Insecta; order Diptera; family Muscidae; genus Haematobia; species Haematobia irritans. The sequence goes on along the minus strand of NC_134400.1, from coordinate 106,090,875 downwards.
AACCTAACCTAACCTACCCTACACCATGGATTGCGTAGAATCTTCTACTGAAGACTGTCATGCACAATCGAATTACTTGGGTTACTCTTAAAACTTCCTAACACCATCTTCTAAATTTCAAGGTAGTCCATATGTGGTATATATTAAACTAAAAAACGCCGATTAAATACGTATATAATTAAGTTTGACAAAATTTTCTACAGAAATAAAATTTTAACAAAATTTTTTATAGAAATAAAATTTTGACAAAATTATCTATAGAAATAAAATTTTGACATAATTTTCTATAGAAATAAAATTTTGACAAAATTTTCTATAGAAATAAAATTTTTTGACAAAATTTTCTATAGAAACAAAATTTTGACAAAATTTTCTATAGAAATAAAATTTTGACAAAATTTTCTATAGAAATAAAATTTTGACAAAATTTTCTATAGAAATAAAATTTTGACAAAATTTTCTATAGAAATATAGTTTTGACAAAATTTTCTATAGAAATAAAATTTTAACAAGATTTTCTATAGAAATAACATTTTGACAAAATTTTCTATAGAAATAAAATTTTGGTAGATTATTTTTGGCTCGAGTGGCAACCATTATTATGAACCGGTATGGACCAATTTTTGTGTGATTGGAGATCGGCTATAAATAATATATATATATACCGATATGGACCAATTTTGGCATGGTTATTAGCGGCCATATACTAACACCACGTTGCAAATTTCAACCGGATCGGATGAATTTTGCTTCTCCAAGAGGCTCCGGAGATCAAATGTGGGGAACGGTTTATATGGGGGCTATATATAATTATGGACCGATATGGACCAATTTTTGCATGGTTGTTAGAGACCATATAGTAACACCACGTACCAAATTTCAACCGGATCGGATAAATTTTGCTCCTGCAAGAGGCTCCGGAGGTCAAATCTGGGGATCGGTTTATATGGGGCCTATATATAATTATGGACCGATATGGACTAATTTTTGCATGGTTATTAGAGACCATATACTAACACCACGTACCAAATTTCAACCAAATCTGGGGAACGGTTTATATGGGGGCTATATATAATTATGGACCGATATGGACCAATTTTTGCATGGTTGTTAGAGACCATATAACACCACGTACCAAATTTCAACCGGATCGGATGAATTTTGCTCCTCTAAGAGGCTCCTCAAGCCAAATCTGGGGATCGGTTTATATGGGGGCTATATATAATTATGGACCGATATGAACCAATTTTTGCATGGTTGTTAAATACCATATACTTACACCATGTAACAAATTTCAGCCAGATCGAATGAAATATGCTACACTTATATGCTCCGCAAGCCAAATCAGGGGGTCCGTTTATATGGGGACTATACGTAAAAGTGGACCGATATGGCCCATTTGCAATACCATCCGACCTACATCAATAACAACTACTTGTGCCAAGTTTCAAGTCGATAGCTTGTTTCCTTCGGAAGTTAGCGTGATTTCAACAGACGGACGGACGGACATGCTTAGATCGACTCAGAATTTCACCACGACCCAGAATATATATACTTTATGGGGTCTTAGAGCAATATTTCGATGTGTTACAAACGGAATGACAAAGTTAATATACCCCCCATCCTATGGTGGAGGGTAGAAAAATAAAGTCCCAAGTGAAAAGCATGTTGAAAAGGAGACTTAAGATGTATGTAAGTATGCATTTATATCATTCGTTCTCGCATAAAATGTATTTCTATTTTTTAAGAGGACGAGCTTGCAGCATTAAATAAAACAATTCGTGAAACTGAGGGTAAATTAGAAAATCTAAAAACAAGTATATACGGCCGTAAGTTCGGCCAGGCCGAATCTTATGTACCCTTCACCATGAATTGCGTAGAAACTTCTACGAAAGACTTTCATCCACAATCGAATTACTTGGGTTGCGATAACACTTACCGATGGCAAGGTAACTTCTTAACATCGTTTTCTAAATTGTGAGTTAGTCCATAGACAAAAAATGTATGTATAGGTAACTCTACAAATAATTACGAATCGATATGGACTTTTGCACTGTAGAGAGCCAGAATTAAAAATATGGGAGTCGCTTATATGGGGCTATATACACTGAAAAAAATATTGTCGTGAGGTCAAAGATTTCATGTCTTTGAAATACGAATGCAAATTTTGGTTAGCAAAGAAGACGCATTTCTCTAGTACAAAGTTTTTTTTCCTTGTCCAAAAGTCGACAAACTTTTCAATAAAGTCGGAGTGTCATTATAATTAAGTGATTTCACTTAAAAATGGGTATCATAACATGAAAGAAAAAATTTTTGGACTAAAGTCAACTCGACTTTAATAATTCAGACAAATTCTTTAAATTTAATGAAATTATCTTTAAATTTGTTGTCTTTTTGCATCTTGACTAACATACAAAGCAAAAAATCGTTCAAATATAGGACATGTTTTTCAACACTTTATTTTAAAAACGTTTTTTACTTGGAAGTCGAGTCTTAATTTGAAAAATAAAGTTGTCGGTAACTCGTTTTTAAAGGTCTTTGATAGCATATGAGAAAAAAAGCTGAAAAAGCGAAAAATTAAAATTTGCTTCCTAGAAGCAAGTACACAAAACCCAAATTTAAAAGAGAATTTTGTCTTAAAAGTATTCTTACTTGTATTCTCTGCAGGGATCCGGAGCGGAGCGTGGAGCGGAGCCGAGCAAGCCCTTTTTTGCCGGAGCGGGAGCGGAGCGGGAGCGGTATTTCTAAAATCCGGAGCGGAGCGGGAGCGGAGCGGTTTCCAAATGAAAAACCGCTCCGCTCCGAATAAAATATTACTTGAATGAAATGTGTAACTTTGAAATTACACTGTGTAGGTAATTTCAAATTTAGCTAGTACTTAGCGTAGTGTGAGTAAACGTTTAAAATGTACGATATGTATTTTTGTACGTACGTACATTGGGGAAAACACAACGTGTTTTTTAGTAATTGTTTTCAAAAACGGCAAATGTCAAAATATATATCTAGTATGTGTTGTAAAAGTAACAACAGAACTTTCGATCAATTTCATCCCGTATTACTACAAGGATGTTTGTAATGAACGTCAAATAAATGCAATTAAACGATCTTATTTATATTTAATTTTTTAGTTTTCTACACTGAAAAAAATATTGTCGTGAAGTCAAAGATTCCATGTCCTTAGAATAAGAATGCAAATTTTGCTTAACATGGAAGACGCATTTCTCTAAAATAAAGTTTTTTTTTCTTGTCCAAAAGGCAATAAACTTTTGAATGAAGTTGTAATGTCCTTATAATTAAGTGATTTTACTTAAAAATGTGTATCATAACATGAAAGATAATATTTTTGAGGTAAGGTCAACGTGACTTTAATAATTAAGAAAAATTCTTTAAAATTAATAAAATTGTCTTTAAATTTGTTTCCTTTTGGCATCTTGCCTACAAAGCAAAAAATCGTTAAAAAATAAGACATGTTTTTCAACACTTTATTTTAAAGACGCTTTTTACTTGAAACGTAGCATAATTTCTACTGGAAGTCGAGTCTTAATATAGAAAAAAAAAAAATAACTCGTTAACTCGTTTTTAAAGGATTTTGATAACAACTGGCGAAAAAAAGAAAAATTAACATTTGCTTCCTAGAAGCAAGTACATAACCCCCAAATTTAAAAGAGAATTACGTCTTTAAAGTATCCTTACTTGTATTCTCCGCTTCTTTGGCTCGGAATTAATACCCAAACTGTTAAAGTAAAGACAAAATCTTTGGAACCGGGCATGCTTTTTTTCATTCACATTTGCTTTACTATTGTACTAAAGGGTGATTCTTTTGAGGTTAGGATTTTCATGCATTAGTATTTGACAGATTACGTGGGATTTCAGACATGGTGTCAAAGAGAAAGATGCTCAGTATGCTTTGACATTTCATCATGAATAGACTTACTAACGAGCAACGCTTGTAAATCATTGAATTTTATTACCAAAATCAGTGTTCGGTTCGAAATGTGTTTATCGACAAATTTTGTTCAGCGATGAGGCTCATTTCTGGTTGAATGGCTACGTAAATAAGCAAAATTGCCGCATTTGGAGTGAAGAGCAACCAGAAGCCGTTCAAGAACTGCCCATGCATCCCGAAAAATGCACTGTTTGGTGTGGTTTGTACGCTGGTGGAATCATTGGACCGTATTTTTTCAAAGATGCTGTTGGACGCAACGTTACGGTGAATGGCGATCGCTATCGTTCGATGCTAACAAACTTTTTGTTGCCAAAAATGGAAGAACTGAACTTGGTTGACATGTGGTTTCAACAAGATGGCGCTACATGCCACACAGCTCGCGATTCTATGGCCATTTTGAGGGAAAACTTCGGAGAACAATTCATCTCAAGAAATGGACCGGTAAGTTGGCCACCAAGATCATGCGATTTGACGCATTTAGACTATTTTTTGTGGGGCTACGTCAAGTCTAAAGTCTACAGAAATAAGCCAGCAACTATTCCAGCTTTGGAAGACAACATTTCCGAAGAAATTCGTGCTATTCCGGCCGAAATGCTCGAAAAAGTTGCCCAAAATTGGACTTTCCGAATGGACCACCTAAGACGCAGCCGCGGTCAACATTTAAATGAAATTATCTTCAAAAAGTAAATGTCATGGACCAATCTAACGTTTCAAATAAAGAACCGATGAGATTTTGCAAATTTTAGGCGTTTTTTTTAAAAAGTTATCAAGCTCTTAACAAATCACCCTTTATATCCTAGCATTCTCTTATTTCTGATATTAGTTCTCGAAAATTTAATTAAAATTATGGATAGTTTCAATTTTGGTTGAAAAATGTGCGCATATACATTTATTATACAATAAACGGGAAAAAAGCGAAATTAGGTAACACTAGATCTGAGTAAGAATATTCGTAGGTATACCACGAACTGATGTCGATGGAGGTTGTTGCAAACATAAACATACACACACACACATTACAAATATAACAAAACCTCTTCTCTACGTCTGTTGCAAAACAAAAAAAAACTTTCGGAGAGTAGTTACTTCTACTCTGTGTATAGACTTTCAATTCAAATCAGCGTTGCCGTTTTGGTCCGATCGGACCAAAATTGGTCCAAAAGATTTCTAATTTTTAAATTTGGTCCGATGGTCAGACCAAACAGAATTTGGTCCATTTTGGTCCATTTTCATAAATTTTGTTTCTATCACATATTAAATAGTAGATGGTGCACCGCAAAGAATATTGTCGGGAGGCCAAATATTTCACATGCTTAAAATACGAATATGAATTTTGCTTAGAATAGAAGACGTATTTCTCTGAAAAAAAGTTTTTCCTTGTCTAAAAGTCTCTAAACTTTTCAATGAAGTCTGTTTGTCCTTATAGCTAAGTGATTCGACATAAAAATGTGTATCCTAACATGAATGCAAATTTCGTTTTAATGAAGTCAAAATGGATTTAATATTTCTGAAAAAATCTTCAAAATTAATAAAATATTTCAACACATTGTTTTAAAGTCATTATACCCTAAACCACATAGTGGTTAGGGTATAATAAGTTTGATCTGCCAAAAAATGTGCCTACAAGAAATATTGATTTTAGACCCCATAAAATATATAGCGATCGACTCAGAATCACCTCCTGAGTCGATCTAGCGCTTGGCGTCCGTCCGTCCATCCGTCCGTCTGTTCATGTATTTGTTGTTCACAGGATTTCGGTCGCAATTATTAACCGATTTTGATGAAATTTGGTACAGGGAGTTTTTTTGGGCACAAGGACGAACGTTATTGAATTTGGAAGAAATCGGATCAAATTTAGATATAGCTCCCATATATATGTATTGCCCGATTTCGACAAATGGGTTCATGTTGCACTTTTTTATACCCACCACCATAGAATGGTGACGGGGGTATAATAAGTTTGTCATTCCGTTTGTAACACATCGAAATATCGATTTCCGACTATATAAAGTATATATATTCTTGATCAGGGAGAAATTCTAAGACGATATAACGATGTCCGTCTGTCTGTCTGTCTGTCTGTCTGTTGTAATCACGCTACAGTCTTCAATAATGAAGCAATCGTGCTGAAATTTTCCACAAACTCGTCTTTTGTCTGCATGCAGGTCAAGTTCGAAGATGGGCTATATCGGTCCAGGTTTTGATATAGTCCCCATATAAACCGACCTCCTGATTTGGGCTCTTGGGCTTATAGAAATCGTAGTTTTTATCCAATTTGCCTGAAATTTGAAATCTAGAGGTATTTTATGACCATAAAGAGGTGTGCCAAAAATAGTGAGTATCGGTCCATGTTTTGGTATAGCCCCCATATAGACCGATCTCCCGATTTTACTTCTTGGGCTTATAGAAACCGCAGTTTTTATTCAATTTACCTGAAATTGGAAATCTAGAGGTATTGTAGGACCACAAATACGTGTGCCAAAAATTGTGAGTATCGGTCCATGTTTTGGTATGGTCCCCATATAAACCGACCTCCTGATTTGGGCTCTTGGGTTTATAGAAACAGTAGTTTTTATCCAATTTGTCTGAAATTGGAAATCTAGAGGTATTTTAGGACCATAAAGAGGTGTGCCGAAAATGGTGAGTATCGGTCCATATTTTCGTATAGCCTCCATATAGACCGAATTCCCGATTTTACTTCTTGGGCTTCTAGAATCCGAAGTTTTTATCCTATTTGCCTGAAATTGGAAATCAAGAGGTATTTTCGGGTCATAAAGAGGTATGCCGAAAACGGTGAGTATCGGTCCATATTTTAGTATAGCCCCCATAAGAACGATCTCCCGATTTAACTCCTTGGGTTTCTAGAAACCGTAGTTTTTATCTGATTTGCCTGAAATTGTAAATATTCTGGTATTTTAGGCTCACAAAAACGTGTATCGGATTAAGTTTTTATCGGTCCATTTCGTAATGCCTCCATATAGACCGACTTCACTTCTTGAGGGTGTAGAAAGCGCACTTATCATGAAAATTGCTTGAAACTCAATGTAAAATTTCCAGATTTTACTTCTACAGATTTAAGATTTCAAATCAAAACGTTATTTTATAATTTTCTTGCACACTTACAAGAGATGTTAATGATGCCTCTAAAACTCAAACAAAAATGGTTCTTATAAATCCAGAATCTGATATAGTCCTCATAGGTGAAATCTTTAAATTTATCTTCGGGAAGAGTCCTCAAGTCCTCAAGCCCTCCTGAAATTTCAAAGGAACCCCTAATATTTGGTTCATGGTGGTATTTAAGATTCGGCCCGGCCGAACTTACTGCTGTATATACTTGTTTACTAACCGATCGTCGTCAAATTTAGCACAAAATAATCTTCTGTATCACCCTTTAAGTCTGAAAATTTCATCGAAATCGGTTCAGATTTACATATAGGTCCCATATATATGTATCGCCCGATTTTGTCAAATTATGTCATAAAACCCTTATTTATCAACCGATCTTACTCAAAGTTGGCGAAATGTAATCTTCTATAGCACTAACTATATGTGCAAAAAATCATCGAAATCGGTTCAGATTTAGCTATAGCTCCCATATATGTACCGCCCGATTTTTCTAAATAAATAAAACCCAATTGAGCAAATAATACAATGTTTGTACTATAATTTTCTCGAAGAGGAGCGGAGCGGAGCGTGGAGCGGAGCGTGGAGCGGAGCGGAGCGATTTTTTTTTTCTCGGAGCGGAGCGAGGAGCGGAGCGGTTTTTTTTTCTCCGGAGCGGGAGCGGAGCGGAGCGAAAAAAATGGACCGCTCCGGATCCCTGATTCTCTGCTTCTTTGGCTCGGAATCAATACCAAAATTTTTAAAGTAAAGACAAAACCTTAAGAACCGAGCATGCTTTTTTTCAGTGTAAAATTATGAACTTGATATGCACCAATTTTTGTGTGATTGGGAATCGATTTATCTGAGGGCTATATATAAATATAGATCGATATGGACCTAGTTAGGCATGGTTGTTAACGGCCATATGCTAGTACAATGTACCAAATTTCAACTGACTCGGATGAAATTTGCTCCTCCAAGACTATATGTGATTATAGACTGATATGGACCACTTTTGGCGTGGTTGTTAAATATCATATACTAACACCACGCGCCAAATTTCAACCAGATCGGACCGGAGATCAAATCTGGGGAACGGTTTATATGGGGGCCATATATAATTATGGACCGATATGGACCAATTTTTGCATGGTTGTTATAGACCGTATAATAACACCACGTACCAAATTTCAACTGAATCAGATGAATTTTGGTCTTCCAAGAGGCTCCGGAGGTCAAATCTGGGGATCGGTTTATATGGGGGCTTTATATAATTATGGACCGATATGGACCAATTTTTGCATGGTTATTAGTGATCATATTGTTACGTTTTTATATTTAGGCGTTTTTAATTACCCGACAATTAAAACACAGTTCTTTTAAATAACGACAATCTACAATTTATTTACTATGACTTCACACTTTACAATTCGTTCACACTGAAGTTATTCGTTTGACGCTTTAATTAAGACTGACTCGTTAGCAGCATGCGAGCGCTTTTATATATGACGGTGTGGCAATACGAGAACATTCTGGTAGCACTACAATATTCTGGCAACGCCAGAACATTCTTAGACAATGCTAGAAGGATCTACGACCATTAAGTAATTCGTCTGGTGGCTGCCAAACACATACACACTCACATAGATATATGCTCGCATTATTCAAATTCGTAACACTGCCTCCCGCTTAAGCCTGTTCGTCCCGAACAGGCACAGAACCTGTTCCGTAAGGAGCCAATCGTTCCAGATGTACAACTTTCATCTTTGATCTAGGGCTGTCGTCCTTCTGAATCCGGTATACAACATCATTGATCTTCTTGATGACTTTGTATGGGCCTTCCCACTGTGTTTGCAGTTTGGGACACAGTCCTTTCTTTCGTTGCGGGTTAAATAGCAGAACCAATTCTTCTTCTTGGAAGCCCTCAGTATTTACAGCACGATCGTATCTCGCCTTCATTCTGTTGCTGACCATTTTTATTTTGTTGCGCACTGATTCGTGAACTTCTCCGAAAGTGTTTGGGATGTCGTTTCTGTTTTCTTCCATGGCGAGCTCATAAGGTTTAGCGCCGAATATCAGATCTCCAGGCAACTTCAACTCAGTTCCGAATAGAACATTGGCCGGTGTTCGAGAGGTGGAATCATGAATGGCAGATCTATAGGACAGCAAAAACTTTGGTATATGCTCGTCCCAGTCCCTCTGGCCGTTGTCCACCACTTTTCGAAGATGTTCCTCCAGGGTGCGATTAAACCTTTCTACCATGCCATCGGATTGTGTATGTAATGGCGTAGTCCTCGTTTTCTTGATACCAAGGGATTCACACATCTCTTTGAATATGGCCGATTCAAAATTTCTTCCCTGGTCTGAGTGAATCTCGGACGGCACACCGTAGCGACATATCCAGTTTTTGTTGACCACATCCACAATCGTTTTTGCCTCTTGGTTTGGAATTGCATACACCTCCGGCCATTTGCTGAAGTAATCCATGACCACAAGGACATAACGGTTTCCAGAATCACTTACTGGGAAAGGGCCTGCCACGTCCATTGCTATTCTTTCAAACGGGGCTCCTGGTCTATATTCTTGCATAGGACCTCGACTTTTCCTTGTTGGACCTTTCGCCTTCATGCACTTCTCGCAATTGGCTACCCATTCAGCAATTGATTTCTGGCATCCAACCCAGTAGAATCGTTGCTTCACTTTCTCGGCGGTTTTGGTTATTCCCAGATGACCTCCACTGGGACCATTATGGAACTCCGCCAAAACATCTCTTATTTTGGAATCTGGAACGATGATCAAATTTCGGCTGCTCTTGCCATCTTCGCTTTCCCATTTACGTTGCAGGGATCCATTGACTAGAACTAAACTATCCCATTGAGCCCAGTATGATTTCATAAGTGGACTTTCTGCTGCGATGTCTTTCTTACTGGGCTTCTTGTTCTCTTCCTTTGCCGAAATAATTTTGATCAAAATGGGATCTTTACGCTGTTCTGTTGGCCAGTCCACTCCAGATTCGACGTGTAACAGCCGAATATCAACAATCTCCTCCTTGTGTTCAGCTTTCGAGCAGTGCTTGCATTCTATACTGCAAGGTCGACGTGACAAGGCGTCAGCGTTACCGTGTTTTCCACCTTTTCTATGCTCGATACTGAAATCATAGCTTTGGAGCCTCTCGATCCAACGTGCCAGTTGAGCTTCCGGATTCTTGAATTGGAGCAACCATCGTAGAGCTGAGTGATCAGTCCTGAGCAAGAAGTGTTGTCCATACAAATATTTATGATAATGTTTTACACTCTCTATGACGGCTAGCAGCTCTCGACGCGTTACACAGTAGTTCTTTTCGGGCTTGGACAACGTTCGGCTGAAATATCCGATGACCTTCTCCTTGCCGTCTATCTGTTGGGATAGCACACCTCCAATACCATGCGCGCTAGCATCTGTATCCAAAACAAATTTTTCGCCCGGAATAGGATACGCTAGAACAGGAGCTGAACATAAAAGTTCTTTTAAATGTTGGAATGAATCCTCCTGTTCGTCGCTCCACTGGAACTTCTGACCTTTTTGCGTCAATTTATGGAGACTAGCGGCGATGCTGGCGAAGTTTGGGACGAATCGTCGGTAATATGTACATAACCCAAGGAAACTTCTTAATTCGTGGAGATTTCGGGGTCGTGGCCAATCTCTGACAGCTTGGATTTTGTCTTCATCGGTGGATATGCCCTCTGCAGTCACATGATGACCCAGGTATTTAACTTCCCGCTGGAAAAGGGAGCATTTCTTTGGGTTAAGGCGTAGACCAGCGGCTGACAATTGCTGGATAACGTCTTTCAAGTTCTTAAGGTGCTCGTCAAATGTTTTGCCCATCACTATGATGTCGTCCAAGTATATCAAGCACGACTTCCAGTGCAACCCCTTCAGTACCCGCTCCATCAATCTTTCGAAGGTAGCCGGAGCGTTGCAGAGCCCGAACGGCATTACATTGAATTGCCAGAGACCGCCATTAACGCCAAAAGCCGTCTTTTCCTTGTCTTTCTCGGCGATCTCTACTTGCCAATATCCACTCTGCAAATCAAGCGTAGAAAACCATGTTGTTCCGGCTAGTGTGTCCAACGTGTCATCAATGCGTGGAAGCGGATAACTGTCCTTTTTGGTGACATCATTCAGTTTTCTGTAGTCCACGCAGAATCGGGTACTTCCATCTTTCTTTTTGACCAGCACAACTGGGGAACACCAAGGACTTGATGATGGCTCGATCACTCCACTCTCCGCCATTTCCTTTATGAGCTTTTGAACTTCGTCTCTTTTTGCCAGGGGAACACTTCGTGGTGCCTGTTTTATGGGCTTTTCTTCTGCGGTTTTAATTTCATGTTTCACTACAGATGTTCTTCCTTGATTTCCCTTTTCAGAAGCAAAAGCACAGGCGTTTTTCCACAACAATTGCTTGGCTTTATTTCTCTCTGACGGCGATAGATGACGTGTCCAAGCCTCGACATACGCTTCTAGATGTTTTCTCACTGCTCCATGTGTCTTTGATGAGTTGCCTTCCAAATTGACTATTGCCTCGGCTGGTGTACATTTGCCAATGTCAGAAAATTTTACAATTTGCTCGTGATTGTCAGACAAGTTCAAGACACGAACTGGTATTAGTCTCTCTTCGTTCGTTGTTACCAGGGCATTTGCTATCAAGATGTTGTTGCTTTTGTTTTCTGCTGGTTCAACAACCCACAATTGGCCGACTTCACAATCTCCATTCATAGGAACCCATATAATTGCTTCGGCATTCGGTGGTATAGACTCTGACTGGCTCGTTGTCAAACGTCTGACGGGTGTATTCTCACTATAGCCCACGTTTACCGTTATTTCGGCATCGCACCATGTCATTACACGACGCTTCATATCCAGATTGATACCAAAAGCAATCATGAAATCCGCTCCAATTATAACTTCGTCTATTATATCGGCCACAATGAAATCATAAGTAACGGATTTGTTAGCAATAGTTAATTTTACGGCGACCTTTCCATATACGGTTGCGGGTTCCCCTGTAGCCGTGCGTAGCTTGACTCCAATCAGTGGTGTAACTTTTCCTTTTACTAAATCAGATCTAATGATAGACTTTGATGCACCAGTATCCAACGTCAAAGTACGCTTGTCGCCATTAATAACACCCGCAATAGTTAAATTGTTATTTTTCTTTTGAACTATTGCTATGGAGATGGTGGGGCCATCGTCTGTGGGAGCCAGCTCTTGCCCCGCTGAACTAGCTCGATTTAGTTTAAAGGTGACTCACTTGACTGTGGGGTCACCTTCTTATGGTTATTGTTTAATGGAGATGGTGATGTGGATCTTGACCGTTTGCGTCGTGCTTTGCATTCTCGAGCTAGATGTCCCGTCTTATCACAGTTATAGCATTTGATTCGGGATTTAGTTGCATCCTGTTTCAATTCTTGCATTACCTGCTTCATTGCCTCTTTCATCGAGTCAATGATAGATTTCGATTCTTCACACTCGGTCTCTACTCTGCGTACTTTGTGAATTTGAGGCCGCGCCAGCAATCTCGCAGTTTCTTGCGCAAGTGCAAATGTTACTGTTTCTGCGAATGTAGCCTTTTGTGACGCATATGTTGCACATTTTATGTCTGGGTCTCGAATGCCATTCACAAAGGTCTCAATTTTAATGCGGTCCACAAGTGGGTGACTCTCTCCTGGGTATGTCAGTAGCACCAACCGCTCAACTTCTGTTGCAAAGTCTTGTAGAGTCTCGTTTGATTTCTGGACTCTACCTCTTAATTCCATTCTAAAGATGTCTTGCTTGTGCTCTCCACCATACTTGCGTTGAAGCGCCGCTATTACTTCATTATAGTTATTTCTAGAAGCAGCGGGAATGCTTTGTATCACATCAGCAGCATTGCCCTTTAATGCCAATAGAAGTTCAATTGCTTTATCATCGTCATTCCACAAATTTCTAGAAGCAACCATTTCGAATTGGAATTTGAAGACATCAAATGACGTTGAGCCATCGAAAACAGGAGTTTTGATTTTTGAGCCCTCAATGACGCGCACTGGACCACCTTTAATTTCCAGCTCTGACATTTTTTTCTCGATGTGCAGAAACTTCTCATCATGAACCATAATTTTCTCATCCACAGAAAGAACTTTCTTATCCAATTCCACAATTTGATTTTCTATATGGTCCACACGTTTTTCCATGCCTTCAGAAATTTGTTGTAGTTTTTCATTGAGAATTCTAGAATTTTCGTCGAATTTTTCTTCCAATTTTCTTGAACTTGCTTCCATTTGTAGGGCATTTTCTTTCTGCAATCTAGAATTTTCTTCCATTTTTCTAGAATTTTCGTCGAATTTTTCTTCCATTTTTCTAGAATTTGCTTCCATCATTTTGCTCAAAACATTGAGCATTGATGTGAAATCCCCATCACATTAGCCATATTTGCTGAATTTGATATGACAATAACAGTGTGCAGAATAAGCAGCGTAACGTTGTGTTTGCCTCGAATGAAAAAATTCTTATTGATGATGATTGTGGCCATAGTGGGACGCCAGATGTTATGTACGGTAGTTACATATCACAGTCGAACACTAATTCGACGCCTTCTCCAACGCTCAAGGAAAGGTCTGCCAAAGGTCTTCGCAACATATTTTGCAAATTGAGGCGCAGCAATAGCGGTAATTTCGAATTTCCAGCTTTGGAGCAAGCCGAACCAGAATTTCGAAGAGGCGATCGTGTTAGGGCAACAGCTGGAGGCCGCATCGAAGGGTCAGCATCGTTATCACAGACACCATCAGAAACGAATTCATTTAAAAATTGGTCCGAGTGGTCGGTACAGGATGTTTGTAATTGGCTAAGCGGTGAATTAGGAATGCATTGCTACGAAGAGGATTGCAGAAAATGGCTAAAAAATTATCCTGCCACTTGTTTTTTTAATGCATCGCCCGTGGATATTGAGAGGGAATTAAATTTGAAATCCCCTTTGCACCGTAAAAAAATTATGTTGGCAATTGATGAACTTTGTGGCATCATAGCCTACCCAGATCACAGTGTCATAAGAACAACAATAAACCAAAGCTGCCTATAAATCCCACTTCTGACACCAATTGTTACGTTTTTATATTTAGGCGTTTTTAATTACCCGACAATTAAAACACAGTTCTTTTAAATAACGACAATCTACAATTTATTTACTATGACTTCACACTTTACAATTCGTTCACACTGAAGTTATTCGTTTGACGCTTTAATTAAGACTGACTCGTTAGCAGCATGCGAGCGCTTTTATATATGACGGTGTGGCAATACGAGAACATTCTGGTAGCACTACAATATTCTGGCAACGCCAGAACATTCTTAGACAATGCTAGAAGGATCTACGACCATTAAGTAATTCGTCTGGTGGCTGCCAAACACATACACACTCACATAGATATATGCTCGCATTACTACAACAACAATGATAATAGACAATGAGATGAAATGAGAAAGCAAAATAACAAAGCAAAGGGGTTGTTATTCTATGAAAGAGTAAGAACTAACATTTCGGTAAGCAAACAAAAGAACATAAAAGAAATTCAGGAAAATACTAGAAAATGAATAGATGATTCCAACAAGTGATAGCGAAATTTTATCGTTACAATTTTAAATTTTAAATTAACGGAAACTAATTTAAATAAACTTATATCTATAATTATCAAATTCGTAACAATATGCTAACACCATGTACCAAATTTTGGCCGGATTAGACAAAATTTGCTTTTCTTAGAGGCTCTGCAATCCAAATCGGGGGATCGGTTTATATGGGGGCTATATATAATTACGGACCGATGTGGACCAATTTTTGTATAGTTGTTAGAGGCCATATACTTACACCATGTACCAAATTTCAACCGGATCGGATGAAATTTGCTTCTCCTAGAGGCTCCGCAAGCCAAATCTGAGGATCGGTTTTTATGGGGGCTATACATAATTATGGACCAATTCTGGCATGGTTGTTAAAAACCATATACTTACACCATGTACCAAATTTCAGCCGGATCGGATGAATTTTGCTTCTCTTAGAGGCTCCGCAAGCCAAATCTGGGAATGGGTTTATATGGGGCCTACATATAATTATGGACCGATGTGGACCAATTTTTGCATGGTTGTTAGAGATCATATGCTAACACCATGTACCAAATTTCGGCCGGGTTGGACGAAATTTGCTTCTCTTAGAGGATCCGCAAGCCAAATCGGGGGATCGGTTTATATGGGGGCTATATATAATTATGGACCGATATGGACCAATTCTGGCATGGTTGTTAAAGACCATATACTTATACCATGTACCAAATTTCAGCCGGATCGGATGAATTTTGCTGCAAGCCAAATTTGGTGGTCCGTTTAATTGGACCGATATGGCCCATTTGGGTAAAAGTAAAAGTGGACCGATATGGCCCATTTGCAATGCCATCTGACCTACATCAATAACAACTACTTGTGCCAAGTTTCAAGTCGATAGCTTGCTTCGTTCGGAAGTTAGCGTGATTTCAACAGACGGACGGACGGACGGACATGCTTAGGTCAATTTCACCACGACCCAGAATATATATACTTTATGGGGTCTTAGAGCTTTATTTCGATGTGTTACAAACGGAATGACAAAGTTAATATACCCCCATCCTATGGTGGAGGGTATAAAAATTCACAATCGCTGAATGACCGATCGCAGCAGGTTGCAGTTGCCAAATTATGAGGATGGGACTCGCAAACAAGACGGGAAATTGAGAGGGCGTTTTCGCAGCGTTTAGTACTCTAGATAGATTCAAAAATTAATTTGTTTTCTATTTTTAAGCATTTAATGCATATACTTTTTGTTTGTTTTATTAAATAAAACAATTGATCTCATTTTACATACAAATTATGGGGCAGGTATCATTTGTACAAAGATTTAGAAAGATACAAAAATATCAAATAATATACAATTATATCAAATTAGATCTGATATATGTATGTGTCTCATTTTTGATATCTGATCAGATCCAATTCCATAGTATTTAGATCTGACTAGATATAATCATTTTTCGGATCTGCTCATATCTTCTCATATCTTGGGTCAGATCTAACCATATCAAATCAGATCCCCCAATTTTTACACGGGCTGTCAGTTCATTATGAATATGGGCATATTTCTTTGAATCAAACGTGTTTTTCTTTGCTTTAAGAAAAAATTTCCTATTCTTAGGTATAGCCCAAATATAAACCGATCTCTCGATTTGACTTCTTGAGCATTTATTCTTTTTTAGGTTAGGTTAGGTGTAGCGGAAGCCCGATATTTCAGGCTCACTTAGACTATTCAGTCCATTGTGATACCACAGTGGTGAACTTCTCACTGAGTGCTCCCCGTTTCTATGTTTTGATTAATGACAAGAGACCTACTCTTTGTAGCCGAGTCTGAACGGGGTCCCACATTGCGGTAAACCACTTAGAGAAGCTTTGCAACACTCAAAAATGTCATTACTGAGATGGGTGAATCCACCGCTAAAAAAACTATTTGGTGTTCGAAACTAGGGTTGAACCCACAACCCTATGAATGCAAGGCCGGCAACTTCATTCAACCGTCGAACTGAACGAACGTGTTTTTAATAGCGGATTATTTCATCGTAATAAATACCTATTACTAAGTTCGAGTGTGGTTGTAAATTAAGCCACCATGCGAAATTCATATTCATCCATTGGGTTGCTAACTTCATGGCCCAGTGGATGGGTATCGACTGAAGTTATAAATTTGGGCAATGACCAAGAGTTAGGCCCAATTAGTCGACCTGTAGACGGTTCGACAGGTGGCGACACTTTGACAAGTCGAACCTTTTCTAAGGTAACGACATCAGTTGCTTAAGACAGCCTTGTGCTGGCTATCATTAATAAAGGAGCATTGGACGGCATGGTTCCAAAGCAAAAATGGGGGGAAATTGAGAACGCTTTCTCAAAAAGTTTCCCGGACCAAGTCCTCCACGGCAAGATGCTGGATGGTATCAGGGACGATTTAAATTAATCGCATTTGTGGGCCAGAGGTCTATGGATTGCTTTAAAGCTGCTTTGATGCTAATTGGTGAAGTTTGGGAAGGAGCTGCTTTGGAGATAGTCGAGAAAAAGACATACCGGCTAAACCTAGAGCACATGCATGGATTCCTGCAAACCCTCCTGATCCTGAGTCAATATTAAACAGACTAAAGGAATGTAACACAGATCTTCCAGCCGCCGATTGGAAGGTCGGTCGTTTGGATGAGGTGGATGGACCAAGACGACATGCGGTGTTTATATTGAACATTGAGTCCAGATCCAAGGACGTGTAAGTTATGGCTTTCATGATATCCAAGGTATGCAAAAGCGATCAGCCAAAGGATTCCGAAACGGAGAAGCCTCCGTTAGAGTCAGAAGTGAAAAAATCTCCTTGCGAAGCCGAAAGAGACACAAAAACTGCAGACATTGACGAACATCGTATCCGGGAAGCTTTTACAGGCTCAAACCTCACCAAAGCTGAACGGCGGATTGTTGCTTGATGATTCAATCAAAACGGCTGATGTGACGGTGGTTGAAAATTTGGATGGTTCTACGGTTCCTCCAGATAAATCTTCACCATTGTAAGGCTGCTTGTGCTGCATTAAAAGCTCTCCTGGTGAAAGGAGATATAGATATAGTTCTAATTCAAGAACTATATGTATATAAGAATAAGATCTATGAATTAAGCGCTCCGGGCTTCAAACATTTGCATAATACCGAATACAAAAACAAACTAAACTTCCTTCATTTAACAATGCAGGCACTGTCGTAGCCAGTCAAATGCAAATATCGGGTATCTTCGGTCTACATGGGACATGATAGGGAGATGCCTCCATGTGCCGTTAAGACCTTGGTTGATGAGTCACTTAAAACAAAGACAAAACTCATTATGGGATGTGATGCAAATACACATCATAGTATTTGGGGAAGTAGTGATACTAATGCAAGGGGAGAGTCGCTAATAGAATTTATTTAGCATACTAGCCTGGTAGTTTGCAATAAGGGGGATGCACCAACCTTCGTCACCAGAAATAGGCAAGAGGTTTTGGACGTCACATTAGCCTCTCCGGAACTGAATGATAAGATATCTGAGTGGAAAGTTTTGAGGGAACATAGCTTCTCAGATCATCGTTACATCAGTTTCAAATTGGCTGCTCGTACTTCAAAGACCATATTTCCGCCAAATGTGAGGAAAGCTGATTTGAATAGGTATTGGGATACGTTCAATATGATGATACCAGAAATACCGGAGATAAATATAAGCACTGTGCAGGATATCGAACAAACCGTGGAGCGGATTTCAAAGGCTTTCAACATCTCACTAAAAGTTGCATGCCCTGGAGGAAAGCCAAGGGGGAAAAATCGACCGCCATTGTGGTCTACGGAATTAAGTAATATAGAAGGAAATCCTGCAGGAAGCTTTTTAACAAAGTCCACAAGAGCTCCGGAGGATTGGGACACTTACAAGAAGAATCTGAGAGGATACAAGCGAGAACTGAGAAGGGCTCAGGATAACTCTTGGAATGATTACTGTAGCAGTATTGAGAATACGTCCGAGGCTTCCAGACTACGGAAGGTAGTAGTATTCACTAACTCCACTCCATGTTTCATTAAAACATCAGAGGGTAATTGGACAACGTCCAGTGGGGAGACGTTGTAGGTACTTTTGGACACACATTTTCCCGGAAATCAGACGGTTGAACCATGTTCTGGCTGTGCAACAGAGGCTCAGCGGTCATTTCCTATCGAGGAAATTGTATCGGAATCTGGGATAAAATGGGCTTTAAAAAGTTTTGAACCATTCAAATCCCCCGGACCTGATGGAATTACTCCGGCGGAGTTACAAGCAATGACTGACAGAATTATCCCTTGGTTGTCGGTGATATATAAAGGATGTATAAACTTAGCATATATTCCAGAAAAGTGGAGGGAAACAAAAGTCGTTTTCATACCTAAAGCCTCTCACTCGAGTGCGAAGGATTTCCGACCAATCAGCTTATCCTCATTCCTACTTAAGACTCTGGAGAGGATGATAGACATTTATCTTAGAACTAGCGTCGATTCAAGTTTGCTCTCGAAACGACAGCATACTCGAAGGGCAGGTCTACTGAGACCGCTTTGCATGAACTAGTCAGCTTTATTGAAAGCTCACTATCTGTCAATGAATACACAATCGTGGCGTTTCTAGACATCGAGGGAGTATTCAATAACGTCCATCCGAGCTCGATATTATATGGACTGACAACTCTGAATGTTGGCCAAGGAATACTTAGGCTTCTAATGAAGAGACGTATATCAGCCACAATAGGACCAGCAAGGTATGTGAACAGAGGCACTCCCCAAGGCGGAGTTCTATCACCTCTTCTTTGGAATGTTGCCATAAACAACCTTCTGGTTTCCCTAGAAAAAGAAAGGATAAAAGTGGTGGCATACGCAGACGATGTGGCTCGAACATTCAGGGAAAATTCCCATGCACAATCAGAGATGTTATACAGAGAGCCCTCCGGATGACTGAGAAATGGGCGAAATAGAATGGTCTTCTAGTCATGTACTGCAAAGATCGCAAAACTTCCACGGTTAAGCCCATATCCTTAGGGGGTATTGAAATTACCTTTGGTGAGTGTGCAAAATACCTTGGCGTTATTTTGTACAGGAAGCTGAATTTTAAGCTTAATATTGAAGAAAGGGCGCGGAAAGCATCGGTAGATTTGTACTCGTGTAAAAAGGCAATAGGAAAAAAGTGTGGACCTAAACCGAAACCAAAGGTCTAACCACTGCCAATGCTATATGGTATTGTAGTCTGGTGGCCGGCACTTCAGCAGCCGACAAGTTTAGACAAAGTTCAGCGTATGGCGTGCTTGTGTATCTCAGGCGCATTCAGTAAGACAGGAACAAATCTTAATGTCATGCTGCATCTATTGCCTTTAGACATTTTGGCCACACAGTCAGCTGCAATAACGGTTGTGCGGTTGCGCGAACTATCGCTGTGGTCGGAAAAAAGGTACGGTCACAGTTCGGTCCTCAAAATAATGCCAGATGTGCCAAACGTAGTGGATTACACTCGGGCGAAACCACTTTTCGACAAAAAGTTTAAAACTCTAATTCCCAACAGTGAGGCGTGGTGCACACAGACCCCAGGGAATAAATGTTATATAGATTTCTACACTGATGGCTCCAAATTTGATGGACAAGTGAGTTTCGGAGTATATTCTAAAGATCTAGAACTTCGAATAGCGAAAAGATTACCTAATCACTGTAGTGTTTTTCAGGCTGAAATATTAGCAATAAGAGAGGTGGCGAATTGGCTGAGAAGTATTGTTCCAACAAATGTTGGTATTAATATATACTCAGACAGTCAACCTGCAATAAAATCCTTGGATTCTGTGTTTCTTAACTCGAAAACGGCCATAGACTGCCGCAAATCTCTCAACAAGATGGCTGAGCAGTACAATATTCACCTAATATGGGTGCCTGGCCATAGGAATATACCGAGGAACAGCGAAGCGGATGAGTTAGCAAGGCTATGAACTACCTTACATATTCCAGGGGAACTAGAATCTGTTGGTATGCCTCTGGCTACCTGCAAGCTCTTACTGCGTGAGAAGGCTGCTATGATGGCAAGTGTTCAATAGGAGAATTTCAAAGGTTGTTACGACACCAAGCAAATATGGCCCCATTTAAACTTAAACCGCACACTAGATATGCTAGTGTTCTCAAGACGTCAGATTTCACTCCTGATATCTGCTATAACGGGCCGCTGCCTGATAGTCGATTTTGCAAAATCTATTGGCGCGAAGTATAATGACTACTCCCAATAAACACAAACGTTTGAAAAATACTAAAATTCAATAATTTTTCAAACATTTTTTCAAAGGATTAGGGTAATATTCAAGTTGAGAAATTGTTGAGAAAATCGCGTTCTCAACAAAAAACAGACATTACCCTCAACAGTAAAATTCAACACAATAGCAATAACTTCTCAATTGTAATCCTCAAATTGAAATGCATCGCTACTCAATAATTTCTCAAACAGTTTTCAATGTGATAAAAATAAAAAAATAGCATTGTTGCGAATACTTTCAAACCACAATTTGTATGAAAGTCAATCCTAGTTCTAACTGAAAGTCAATACTAAATTTCTAGAGATTTTGTAAATTTTATTATTTTTTTCGTTAACAAATATAATAATCTTAAAAATAACATTAATAATATATAAAAATAATAATATAATACCAATCAAAATGTAATTATCTTATTAAACGTATTAATAAATAAAACTATGAATACAACTTTAAATATCTTAAACATTTTTACATGTATAATTCCATTTCCTCCATAATGTTGGTGTCAAATAACTATTAATTAATATCCTGGCAATTTGAAATAATTACTATCGAGGAACTTGCTGGCTTGTGTGTTAGAATAGATTCCAGCAAGAGGAAATCACAAAATATCAAACTGATGACGGGATGTAAATTGATGTAATGCACATTTTCATCCAGAAGTTCTTGATATAGGAATTGTTGCACTTTGTTTTAATTGGTTGCACCTTGTAAGTTTTCTGAAAACTTTTCTTTGTTGTTCCCTTCATCGGTTTTTCATCGGCCAACATCTTCCAAGAATATACCATCCAATGATTTTAGTTTTCTGCAAAACAATCGAGTTTTGTGATTTCCATTATGTTTTCATTTCACTTTTTATTTTGACTTACCAATTTGTATTTCTTCCAACTGACCACGTACTTCGTGTTTTCCTCAAGAACGTTGGTTTTACAAAATTGTTGTTATTAAAATACTGGCAATTTTCAGGAACTTGATGACTAGATAATTGGAATAAATTTCCAGCAATTTCAATTCACAAAATAACAAATTAAACCGATGATGCGATGTAAATTAAACTATCGATGTGATGCGAATTATCATCCAGTAGTTGTTGATATGGAAAAGAATAAATACCACGTGTTTTTGGTTGCACTTTGATTTATGGAAACTTTCTCTTCTCGATATGCCACTATCATTTTTCATCGGCCAGTCTCTTAATGTGTCCAAGAATCAGCATCCAAATATTTTAGTTGTCTGCAAAGAGATTTGATTTTAGTGACTTCCTTAAAGTTTTCATTTCGTGTTTTAATTTTACTTACCAATTATTATAAGCAATTTCAATTGATTATTAAAAAATTTCCACATTTTTTTATTTCTTCCACGAACTTTGTTGTCCAAAGTAGTATTGAAAACCATGTGGTTTTTTCGTCAACAAATAAGAACAAAAAAAAAAACAAACAACAAAACTTTAAATATCTTAAACATTATTAGTAAACACTTTTGCATTTATAATTCGATTTCCTTCCTTTTGGTTCCTTCCTTTTATTAACATGCGAGCAATTTGAAATTAGGAACGTACTGGACCGCGTGTGAGAATTGATTTTCAGCAGAAGGAATTCACAAACTATCCATTTTAAACTGATAATAGCATATGAATTAAACTGACGATGTGATGCACATTTTCATCAAGAAGTTGTTGATTTCAACAATTTGTTGTTTTTAACAATTTTAATTGGTTGCACTTGTAATGTTTCTGGAAACTTTTTCTTGTCGATAAGCTACTCAATTTTCATTGGTCAGCTTCTTATTGTTTGCAAGAATGTAGCATCCAAAGATTATAGTTTTCTGCAAAGAGATTTAAATTTAGTGACTTCTTTAAAGTGTTGATTTAATTTTTCGTATTGACGTACCAATTATTATAAACTATTTGAAGCAGTTCCAGTTAATTGTCCACCTTTTTTTCATTGGTCAGCTTTTTAATGTTTTCAAGAACGTATAATCCATAATTTTAGTTTTCTGCAAAGAGATATACATTTAGTGACTTCCTTAAAGTTTTATTTCATTTTTTATTTTCACTTACCTATTTTTATATACTATTTGGTTATTTGTCTAAAATTTTCCATTTTTTTTTATTTCTTGCAATTGACCACGAACTTCGTTGCACAAATAAGTATTGAAAACCACATGGTTTTTTCGTTGCATTTTAGGGTAGTGTTTTGTCAAAGTTTTCTCATATCATCTTCAACACCTTTTCAAAGATTTCGTCAACATTTTGGCAAATTGGAAGTAATTCGCAAACAATTTGAAGATGTATTGCAGATGAGCTATTTCAAGTCAAGTTGAATTTATGTTGAAAATTATATTTACCCTCAAACTGAAAAATTGTTGCATTTGAAAAACGCTCATCCTGTGTTTATTGGGCTGTATGAACAGTCATGATGCGGAGGAACGGGAATCAATTAAACACTTCTTGTGTGAGTGTCCTGCTTTTTGTGTAAGGCGTAAGCGAATTTTAGGGGCATATAAAGCTTTAGATTACTGCCGTACCTGGAAAACGTTAACTTAAGCAGACTGCTAATGTTTTTGGAACAATCTAGTTGGTTCAATTGGAGGAAATAATCGAGAAGGTTCAGCGGTTAAAACTAGAAGTGCCCATATGTAATAGGTACTTTTAGTTAATGTGGTATCACAATGGACTGAATAGTCTAAGTGAGCCTGAAACTTAATCGGGCTGCCACTTTAACCTCACCTAACCTAGGCCCATTAAACTTTTTAAGACATAGAAGTCTTAATTGTCTTTTATTTTAGGTACACCAATTGAGCTAAATATGGTTTGTATCCATTCATATTCTGATATAGTCCTCACATAGCCCAATCTCCTGTTTTGAATTTAAGATATCTCTATGTTGATCCACTTTTTTTGCATATTGTCACTATTAACATTCTTACGAATGATATCAATATGTTGGAGAAATAGGACTAAAGCGGATGGCATGCTGTGGCATGTAGATCATTTAACCGGTAAATTGAGGCCCTCCAATAAAGCATCTTTTAGGAATAGGGACTACCTGCCCAGTTTAAGGAATGACAGACCTGATGAAAATCATATTAAATAGATCCAAAATATATAAAGAATCCTTGAAGAATACTAATCTAATAAAATTTATAGTCATCATATATCACTTGACTTTAAACAACACATCATAAACCTTATTTTCGTAACTGCAACGAAAGGAAAACTGGTTGTCATCCACCTTAAGTAGATTTCAACTGCCATTTGCCTTATAAAAAAAGAGATTTTAAATCCTCTTAGTAGATTTCGGGCCCATATGAATGGTTTCAAAGTCTAGATCTACATGAAAACGAGCGCCATTTCCCGCAAAGTGTTCATTAGCATTACGAACTCAACCCAAAGTACGAATGATTTACCAAAATCTTTTCCAAAGTGTACAAGTCCTCCAATTGGCCTCAGAACAATCATTTAAGAAAGCTTTATTAAATCTCTTAAGGTGGGTATTAAGTTCGAGTTTAGCCGCTAAAATCACTAAAGTGAAAACTAAATTAGTAAGAACAAGTAAGTAAAGTCTAAAGTCGGGCGGGGCCGACTATATTATACCCTTCACCACCATGTAGAGCAACATTTGTGTTACCATCTCAACTACTTCAAATTTGCTGGGAGCTATATAAAGGTTTGCATTTCCAGATACAAATACTTATAATGGAGACAATTTTTTCTACTTCTACAAAATCTCTAAAATTAAAATTGAAATCGGCTAACGCCCTGGTATGAAACACAATTTTAGTAAAAAATATGGGAAATATGAAGCGAGAGAAAATTTAATGCAATTGTACAAAGGAGCATTTATGATTTATCAGGTGATACATATGTATTCGAGATACAGGACAATTTTAGTAATATTTACAATTTTTGCTACTTATCAGTGGCGATTTTACAAGGATATTGGTTAGTTTTCGCCAAGATATGTGGTCAAGTGTGGGTTGTGATATATTATTTGGTCAAGTCGGGCGACTTGAAGCCTTATTTAAAACTCAACCGTTCTGTGGAAATTCTGGCATTACAGTGTGTGACTAAGATATGGGGAAATCATCACCGAATTTTGTGTAAAGTGTGGGAATTTGGCCATATTTGTATAAACCAAAAGAACGAATATATGGAGGCTTTATCTAAAACTGAACCAAATTAGAACAAACTTGACACACTTAAATATCATATTAAACATATTCTCTGTGTAAACTATCCAGTCAATTGGAGGAAAATCCCATTGAAAATGGGTCTAAAATATGAAAAAGTCTACCATATTTCCCCAACTCTGGTGTACGTATATATGGGAGTTATATATAATCTGAACCGATTTTGACTAAATTTGAACTGCATAGTTAGAATAATAATTCTGCAATCTCTGCTAAATTTCACGTAAATGGGAGTATAACTTTAGCCCCCGTGGCCATATGAGTGTAAATCGGGCGAAAGATATATATAGGAGCTATATCTAAATCTGAAACGATTTCAACCAAATTTGGTACACTTACCGATACTGTTAAACGTACTCCTTGTGCAAAATTTGAACTAAATCACGGCAAAACTCTAGCTTTTAAGGCCATATAAGTGCAAATCGGACGAAAGATATATATGGAAGCTATATCTAAATGTGAACCGATTTCAACCAAATTTGGTACACTTACCCATACTATTAAACGTACTCCTTGTGCAAAATTTTAACTAAATCACGGCAAAACTCTGGCTTTTGAGGCCATATAAGTGCAAATCGGACGAAAGATATATATGGGAGCTATATCTAAATCTGAACCGATTTCAACCAAATTTACCAAGCATTGGTAGAATGTCAATTCAACTCTCTGTGCAAAATTTCAAAAAATCGGTAGTAAACTTTGGCCTCTGTGGTCATATGAGTCTAAATCGGACGAGAGATATATATGGAAGCTATATCTAAATCTGAACCGATTTGGATAATATTTTGCAAGTTTTTCGAGACTCATAAAATATTTGGATGTACGGAATTTGAAGAACATCGGTTGATAAACACGCCAATTATAACCAGATCGGGGATAAATATATATGACAGCTATATCCAAAATCAATAGCGATCGTCTTTGTTCCCCAAAACGACCCTGTGCCAAATTTGAGGACGATCGGACTTAAACTGCGACCTGTACTTTGCGCACAAAAATACATGAACAGACAGACAGACAGACAGACGGACATCGCTAAATCGACTCAGAATTTAATTCATTTCATTTCATTTCATTTATTTCACACTGTAATACAATAAGCCCAACGGTCCAATAAACTATATTACAAGTTATCAATAGTTGATATGCATAATAACAATAATAAACGTATAATAATATCACAAATCCATTATTAGATATATAAGTATATATAGAAATAGCCACGGCTCCCCAGCCGCAATATTAACGAAATCAATAAAATTCAAAAAACAAAATTCATAGCCCAATCAGTAGTAACAGACTATTGCGCACTGTTAATGTGGTCAATAAGCTTAATTTTAAATACCCTCTTTGAAAAAGAAAAATTGCGCAAAAATAGTGGCAGTCGATTCCACAAACGCGCAACTCTCACTAAAAATGATCGTTCATAAAATTGACTGTGCATATTAGGAATCAGAATCTGGGGGTTCCTACTTGTCCTGGTAAAAACAAAATAACTTCTTAAAAGGGGTGGCAATCCAGACTTAATAATCCCGTAAAAAAGGGTCAACAACTTAACATCAACCAGTGAATCAAATGGAAACCCCAAAAATGATGATACAAAACGAGACACATGGTCATGGCGTCGAAGTCTATATACATAGCGAACAATAGTATGTACAAGTTGGCGAACTCGAGAGAGGTTAGATGCAGATGTACCAGATGTCACTTCCAATCCATAGTACACATGAGGCATAAGCAACCCTAACGCTATCCTCTTCCTAATATTGCAGGGAAAATAAGAATTCATGGAATATAGTCTACGAAGCAGTAATATGATCCTGGATGTAAGTAAATTAAAATGGGCAGAAAAATCAAGTCTATTATCAATTGTAACACCAAGACATCTCATGTTCTCAACAATGTCAATCCTTGCACCATCATAACAGATAACAAACTCAGGATGTGTAGCCCATTGCGAACCGAAGCACAATGCTTTGCTCTTATGAGCATTAATATGCAAACCACTATCATCCAGACAACATTTAATGACGTCCATAGTACGATTGACCTGACTCTGTAACCCTTCAACACTAGTACAACTAAAGAGTAGATGAATATCGTCAGCGTATAAAAATGGTGTGCAATGCGAGTTATCAATGTGATTAACAACATCATTTATAAAAAGAACGAACAGAAGAGGTCCAAGTATGGACCCCTGGGGTACTCCAGAGGTAACAGAACGTATAGACGAATTCACTCCACTAATACAAACATATTGACTGCGGCCTGAAATATAGGAATTGAAAAGCCTACATGCTGTAATAGAAAATCGATAGTTAGTGGCTAGTTTCCGTATTAGTTTATGGTGGTCAATGCGGTCAAAAGCCTTAGACAAATCTAATGCAACCAAACTACTACATAACCCAATATCAGTAGCACTTCTTATAGCATCAGTCATATGCAGAAGATTGGAGGTGGTACTGTATCCATTTCGGAACCCATACTGATGAGAACTAATCATATCACAATCATTAACAAAGTTCAGAGTAGTCTTCAATACTATACTTTCAAAAATTTTAGATAGTGCAGGCAAGATGCTTATGGGGCGAAAGTTATCAATATTACCAAATCTAGCCGTCTTAGGTACGGGAACCACCCTAGCTAGTTTCCAAGCCATTGGGTAAACAGATGTAGTAACGATAGTATTGAATAAGTATAAAATATATCTCAAAATATAGGGCAAAATAATCCTGATAAACTTAATTGGAATACCATCTACACCTACAGATCCAGACCTAACACGTTGAACCGCATCATAAATATCATCCTCATAAATACAATCGAATGAGAACTCATCAAAACGTTCACTCACATCAATACTATCATCACTGAAGGAATTAGAAACCGAGTCGCCAACAAAAAACTCATTCAACGTTTCAACATCTGCCTCTGGCACAGCATCCTCCGCAAAACAACCATAAGAGCGTAGCGTACTCCACATCTGCGCATTAGACATATGGTCAAAATCACGCATACAATACTCCCTTCGCATTTTCCTCATGATGGACTTCGCCCTATTTCTATAAAGTCTAAAAATACGCAAATTATCCTCGGATGGATGTTGTCTATACTCCCTATGAGCAAGGTCCATTAAAGACCTAGAGACTACAACCTCCCTCGAGCTCAACCAGGGATCCCTCACATGAGATACACTTCTACGAACAAGAGGAACAAAAGTGAAAAGACTTGAAATGAGATCATTGATAACAGAAAGCTGAAAATCAACGTCCATTGAAGCATATAACGAAGTAGAATCAAATGAAGTCAAATAATTCATAATACCATCCCAGTTAATACGCCTATAGTCACGAAATTCAACATATGTACTCAAATATGTAACATCGAAATCATAAGATCCAAAAATCAGCGCATGATGCGAAATAGAAGCGCACTGACCCTGAGAAGAAAGTTTCAGCTTAGCTGGATTACTCAATAGAAAGAAGTCAATTAAAGAGCATGTGTTGTGGGCAACATCATAGTGCGTTGGCAAACAATTATGCGATACCGACAAGCCTAAGCCATGACTGACATTTCTCATAATATTGGACTGAGAGATATTGAACATGTTACGATTAAAATCACCAACAATAACTATTTCCGAATACCTCGACATTAAATCAGTATGCGTATTGACAAATTCATCAAGATTGCCATGAGGTAGGTACACGACACCAAACAATAATCTAGCAGGTCCTCGTTGAATTTCAAGAAACAAAGACTCACAGTCACCAAAGCTATCAGATTTAAAAACAGTCTTGTATTTAAGCTTTCTAGATATAAAAATGCCAACGCCGCCTCCCCTGGTCACAGGACGGTCATTACGAATAAATGAGTAACCATTAATAGATACAGATTTAGTTGAAACACTAGACTTCAACCATGTCTCTGATATACCGAAAGCATCAATTCCACTATCAACAAGAATGTTTTTAAGCTCATCAATTGTGACACTATAGCTAGAGGGACGAATGCTTTGGCAATTGAGATGTCCGAATGTGAAATTGTGTCTATGATTCCTCAATTTCCTATTAAGATAGGCCGAGCTACTGATCAAAGGGCCGAGATTTATCTCAAGATCCATCAAAATGCATAAAAAATTTGGGGAGCCATGTTATAAAACATAATATAGTTATTAAATTATAGAAAAAAATTAAATAAAAATTCATAATATTCATTAAAACTAATGCAGCTCACATAAAATTAAATAAAATGTATAAAGAAAACAATAGAATAGTAACAAAACAATATTATGAGATCATAAGTACATAGTGTAATACC
The DNA here is from genome assembly GCF_050003625.1 of Haematobia irritans. NCBI lineage: Eukaryota > Metazoa > Arthropoda > Insecta > Diptera > Muscidae > Haematobia > Haematobia irritans. The sequence continues at coordinate 106,061,424 of NC_134400.1, read as the reverse complement.
AAGCAACATCTTCAAACGGTCTACTGGTTAAGTATTTTCACACAGTCTTCATAGCCACAAACAGAGACAGAACCATCAATGAAAGTCAACTTAGCCTTAGGATCATCAGAGTGCAGCAATAGAAACTTAGATATTTTGTTCTCTTTAAGAATTCGACGACATAAAAAGCTCAAACGATTAGCTGCTGGTGTCAAGTGATCACCTAAGTAAACACGGCTACAAAGCTCACCACCAATAACATCTTTAACTTTTAGGTCCTTTGATTTGAAGTATTTAGACATAATTTCATCTCGAACAAGGACTGAGTGGAACTTTACAATCACAGACTGACCTTTATTGATGTAAAAAACGTTGGCCATATCCCTCTTCTCAAGAGAGACGTCATAAAAACGTCCAATAGCAACAACACAATCAACAAGATTTTCCAGCCCAACTGGTAGTCCATTAATTTTGATATCATGTCTATTCATCTTCCGATGCAAAGAATTGCTTTCAACTGACCACATTGCAAATTTTTTCCCACAAACAGCATTAAGTTTACCGACATCATTTTTACAACCATCCACTTCTTTACGAAGGTCAGTAACAGCCACAGACAACTCTTTTCGAATTTCAGCAACCATAGAGTCAATTTTCATATTTAAGCTCAGCTTGTCAGCTTCCATCACAGACAGAATCTTATCAATTTTAGAATGTAGTGTAACGTCACCACCTGTTACTCCATTATCTCTGGTGTTATTCTCCACACACCCATCACATTTAAAAAACCAGTAAGGAAAGTCTAAAGTCGGGCGCGGCCGACTATATTATACCCTGCACCACTTTGTAGATCTAAATTTTCAATACCATATCACATCCGTCAAATGTGTTGGGTGCTATATATAAAGGTTTGTCCCAAATACATACATTTAAATATCACTCGATCTGGAAGAATTTGATAGACTTCTACAAAATCTATAGACTCAAAATTTAAGTCGGCTAATGCACTAGGGTGGAACACAATGTTAGTAAAAAATATGGGAAACATTTAAATCTGAAGCAATTTTAAGGAAACTTTGCAAAAGTTTATTTATGATTTATCGCTCGATATATATGTATTAGAAGTTTAGGAAAATTAGAGTCATTTTTACAACTTTGCGACTAAGCAGTGGCGATTTTACAAGGAAATTGTTGGTATTTTGACCATTTTTGTCGAAATCAGAAAAACATATATATGGGAGCTATATCTAAATCTGAACCGATTTCAACCAATTTTGGCACGCATAGCTACAATGCTAATTATACTCTCTGTGCAAAATTTCAACTAAATCGGAGTTAAAAATTGGCCTCTGTGGTCATATGAGTGTAAATCGGGCGAAAGCTATATATGGGAGATATATCTAAATCTGAACCGATTTCAACCAAATTTGGCACGCATAGCTACAATGCTAATTCTACTCCCTGTGCAAAATTTCAACTAAATCGGAGCAAAAAATTGGCCTCTGTGGTCATATGAGTGTAAATCGGGCGAAAGCTATATATGGGAGATATATCTAAATCTGAACCGATTTCAACCAAATTTGGCACGCATAGTTTCAATGCTAATTCTACTCCCTGTGCAAAATTTCAACTAAATCGAAGTTAAAAATTGGCCTCTGTGGTCATATGAGTGTAAATCGGGCGAAAGCTATATATGAGAGATATATCCAAATCTGAACCGATGTCAACCAAATTTGGCACGCATAGTTACAATGCTAATTCTACTCCCTGTGCAAAATTTCAACCAAATCGGAGTTAAAAATTGGCCTCTTTGGGCAAATGAGTGTAAATCGGGCGAAAGCTATATATGAGAGCTATATCTAAATCTGAACCGATTTGGCTGGTATTTTGCAAGTTTTTCGAGACCCATAAAATATTCGGATGTACGGAATTTGTGGAAGATCGGTTGATATACACGCCAATTATGACCAGATCGGCGAAAAATATATATGGCAGCTATATCTAAATCTGAACCGATTTTTTCCAAAATCAATAGGGATCGTCTTTGAGCCGAAACAGGACCCTATACCAAATTTTAGGACAATCGGACTAAAACTGCGAGCTGTACTTTGCACACAAAAATACATCAACAGACAGACAGACAGACAGACGGACAGACAGACGGACATCGCTAAATCGACTCAGAATTTAATTCTAAGCCGATCCGTATACTAAAAGGTTGGTCTATGATTACTCCTTCTTGGCGTTACATACAAATGCACAAACTTATTATACCCTGTACCACAGTAGTGGTGAAGGGTATAACAATGACGCGGACTCACGCAGGGCTGCAAGATGACGGTCAGTTATATCAGCACAGTCAAGATGCACCCACAGCGAGCAATTAAAGCATTGTACTGAGCCTTTTTTGTTGTTAACGCTCTTATCACACATTGGGCATTTAATTTGGGGATCTTTTGACGGAGCCATAGCTAGAGACACGTGCGAGAAATAAAACTGACAGCAGCAACAAATGCACTTTGATCAGCTTAAAACGTAAGTTGAAGAAAATAGCAGGAGCTGTTGACTCGAACTCCAATAAAGACAGCTACACCAATAGCCAAAGCACAAAAATCAGTTATAATAACACACGTTAATATTGTTTAAGCTCGGTTTTATCGTTTTTATTTAATTTATTGCAGAGCTACACAATAAAATCAACTATTCGCTCATGGCGTTGCCAGACCTTTCTAAGACGATCGGTATATTAAACGATGGGTCTCAGACTTTTCCTTCTTGGCGTTACATACAAACGCACAAACTTATTATACCCTGTACCACAGTAGTGGTGAAGGGTATAAAAATGCATGAAATTATACATACTTTTAAAGTGAGACTTTAAAAGTAGTTCGTGCGTGAGTACTGGTTTTCATTTCGTGAATGTGCGTGAGTGGGATTGGCTGGCACACGTATCGAGCGTGAGCGTGCGTGAATAAACATTTTGCTTCGTGAATGTGCGTGAGTGTGAGTGAAATTTCAGTCACGCTCACACTTCTAATTCATAATATTCTTCTCAAAGCCCTTTCACAATTTTGACCCGAATAATTTAAAATCTTGAAGAATTTGAGATTCATGATAGCCTAATCACACCATTTGACTTCATATTTATATCAGCAACACTTAAGCACATAAAAGCCGCAATATACCCCGATCTCCCGATTTGACTTCTTTATCAAACATAAGCCGCAATTTTCATCCAATTTAACCAATATTTGGAATGCAATATCACTGTGGTCCTATACATTTTTCAAATATGATTTATACCCAAATTTGTGGAACAAAAACTTTTATTCCATCTTAAATCTCAAATTTGTTGGGAGCTATATAAATGTTTACATTCTCATATACATATATTTAAATCTGATCCGCTCCGGAAAAAAGGGTTCGCTCCGCATCCAAGTATATACCACTTGATATTTCAATGTAGCCTCTCCTAGGCCAATATTGCGATTCAACCCTCCTACACTATATAAAGTACTATTGTTGTGTTAAGGTGGGTATTAAGTTCGAGTTTATCCGCTAAAAACGTAATTTTTCACGATTACTTTTCTTTAATAATTCATTTTAAGGAATACATACATTGTGAAAATTTGCTTTGGGCTTTACCCTATCAAGTTAAATTAAAATTTGCAACAAATATGTTTAATTTTATGCATTTTTCTTACTGATTTAGTTTTCACTTTAGCGATTTTAGCGGCTAAACTCGAACTTAATACTCACCTTTATGGATAACAATATTCCCTATTTTACTCCCTAAACGCTATAAATACAGATGTATACTATTTTAGTTACACACAGTTTTTAATCAAACGTCATCTACATAACTGCACCACTTGGTTTTGATATAGATTTCGGTATAGAATCCGAATATACACATCTCTTGCTTAAAATTAGTATCATCTAAATCTAAGTATTATTGTTAATTAAAAATCTTCATCTTCATCCTCTTCATGCAAATGTGATAGCGTTAAATTCCCTGCTGCTCTTTCTTTCCCTGTATCCTTTGTTTTAATATTCGATTTCTTAGAGCCTATCACATACTCGGGCATTACCAACTTGGTGCCTTTCAGCTTGGGTGAATCAACTTCGGTATCTTGCTGCTCTTTCTCCTCGATTGATTTCAGATTGCGTCGAAGTTTGCTCGATTTCTTAAACTCAATCTTTTGATTGAGGTCAATGGGAACTGCAGGTTCACAGCTCTCCTTTTGTGTTTCAATCTCACGAAGAAATTCAAATGCTGCCGAAGTATTTGTGTGATCGGATATATCAACATCTTCCAAAGAGTATTTCTTCCATTTGTGTGGATTTACCTAAGACCGTGTAAAAATTTAGTCAAGAGTTCACTACGCATACTAGATATACCTGGTAGTCCGGGCGTTTCCTGGGTTTTAAACATCTTGCAATGGGCAATTCTGGCTTTTTGAACATGCTCTCTTTTCCTCTCAAGTGTTTCAGTGCTCGATCAGTAGAAGCATTCAAATTTGTATTTCCACTTGAACCCCGTCGATAAACCATTTCATCTCCGACAGATGTGCGTTTCAGTGGATTCACAGCGGTATTTGTTTGATCCAAAATGGTACCCTTCAATTCGACACTTGCATCATCCAAGCTAGCGAACAAAGCATTGCGTTTAGCTTCAAATTCCAACATAATTTATGTGAACTTCTTGCTTTTATTTGAAGTGTAAATAAATTTCGCTAAATAAACAAAACTAATTTTTGCATTCACAGTGAAATAATTACACAGCTGTTTTTAACCCTTTAATGACCCATTTATTTCACTGATGAAATGATATGTGCTGTTCATAGTATCAGTTTATCCGTACGAAATGTCTGTGTTTGTGAAAATGTTACAGTGTGGTTAAATGTTACGTATTGTCGGCGATAACAAAAATATTGATAAATGTGTTATCAATACCATTAACAAGCTGCAGTGTCGATTACATCTTCGAATTAAAGGGCACCTTATACAGTCGGATAACCCCTGCGACACAACACGTTGCGGCGACAAATCCGCTAGTATAAGGCCATGTTCGCGTGTTTCGGGGACGTGTTGGCATAAAATCAAAACAATTTTGATTTTTCCGGTTGGGAGGCACAAATCTTCACGTGTAAGGGGATGTTCGCCAAACATTAGCAAAAACTAATTTATTTTCATAATTAAAACAAGCATTTCTGCAATGAAATTAATGAGGGATCGCTAATTCAGCTTGGAATTTTTATTGTTTCTTGCATTTTTACTAAAAAATGGCTTTACACCTAACTTTTCGTCCATCATTGTTTGTGTTTATGCTTCTTCTTATTTCTTCATGTTGTTATCATAATTGTTCGTGCAGTGTGAGGGTAAAACTTAAACGAACAAACTACAAATAGGCGAACCTCTGTCTTAGTGTTTATCCGACCGTCTAAGATCCGCTTTATCCGACCGTCTAAGGTCCGCTTTACTACAGTGCTGTTGTCGAACATATCCCAGATACTGGCCACATTATAAGTTATGACCAAAGACAATCGATACCGCAGCTTGTTAATGGCATCGATAACAAATTTCTGGATGGCGCATAATATAAAGTTAATGCGTCGTCCAGACATATCCCAAATATTGGCTACAATATAAGTTATGTTCGAAGACATAATCGATATTGCTGCTTGTTTATGGGATCGATAACACATTTATCGATATTTTACTTACGTCCGACAATTCTTAGCGTTCGGCCACACTGTACGATTCTTTACAAACACTGCTGCTGCTTATTAATGGAATCGATAAAACATTTATCGAATATTTAGTCATCGCCGAAAATTCGTATCAATTAGCCACACTATAAGATTCTTTTCAAACACAGACATTCCGTCCGGATAAACTTATATTCTGGACGGAGCATTAAGTCAATTTTTTCATTAATTGGCGGATAAATTTGAGGCGACATATTCAGCGGCGGCGTCGACTGGCAAAAAAATGGTCGGAGACGGCTAAAATCTCGAAGTCTTCATATTTGTTGTTGTGTATAGCCATTAAAAGTTGTACAAATAATCTTGTTATCTGAACGGGTGCTGATTTCGAAATCGAATATTTATAGAAAAGTAATCGATTAAAGTGCAAGCAGTCATAATCGATTTCCATTGACACTTTATTGAATTTCACAACACTTGATTTCAACCAGAGTTATCACTTCCGGCAGCCATCTTGGTGTATACAGACGCTTTTTTTCTGAGAGATTTTTTTGGAATTTTTTGATCGGTGAAAATCGTGAATTTAATAAGTGTTTTTACTGTTCTGAACAGTATTGTAGACTCTTTTTGAGCCACTAAATGTTTTAGTGGATTAATTTGTGAAGATTCTGTATTGCTTTGGAGCGAAAACAATAAAGTAATTTGTGTGAGTGGTGTGACGTAAAAGTGTTTGGGGCCAGTGTGGAGGCCAAGATGAGTGAAAAAGAGGTGAGGGCAGGACCCTCAAGCTCAATGATAATATGCCGAATAGATACCAATGAAAAAGTGGTTAAAAACCAAAAGATGACGCGTCCCATGAGGACAAAAAATTTTATTGACGACGCTAAGCGGTGTGTGGCAGATGATGATGTAGATGGAGAAAGAGATGGAGTGGATGGCGAAGAGAGGTGTGGCAAAAACATAAGGAGACGAGAGGATGAGACTGTGAGTGACCCCAAAAAACGAAAGGTGAGAGATGCGGAGGTTCGTTATTCGGAGGATCATGCAGGTGAGATTGTAGTTTTGGTAGACTCTTCTGAGGCTGACAACATGTCAAATAGAAAAGTTAAAAATGGTTTATATTTCATCTCTAAAATAAAAGATATCAAGGCGGATGAGTTTGAGAAAATCAAAAAGGTAGTTGCTATAGGGGTGACTCTATATAAACTTACCTTTGAAGATATTCAATCAGCTAACCGCTTTCTAGACAATGAAGAGTTGAGGAATAGGAAATTGAGGGCTTTTGTCCCAAGAAGTTTCATTGAGACGTATGGGGTAATTAGAGACGTACCTCTTTGCTTTAGTGAAGAGGATATCATGGCTAGGGCGATTTCAGGGAAGAAAATTCTGTCTGTAAAAAGATTCACAAAAAGAGATCCAGAAGATCCAAATGTCTGGCATCCCACTGAGACGGTAAAAGTGGGTTTTTGTGGTGATGATCACCCGAAATGGATAATCTATGAAAAAACTGTGCTAAATGTTGACACCTTTTATCCTGCTGTACGTCAATGTCACAATTGTGGCAGGTTGGGACATACGAGGAATGGGTGTAGATCAAAAAAACGTTGTCTGAAATGTGGGGCGAATGAAGAAATTTGTGACAGTAAGTGTGAAAAAAAGAAATGCATTCTATGTAAAAGTGAGAATCACTTAGCGGATGAGAAGGAGAAGTGCCCAGTTTGGCAGCAAGAAATTGCTACAAACAAGATAATGACTAAGAAAAAGATGTCCAAAAGAGAGGTGGTTGAGCTTTACAAGAGCCAGAATCGGTTTGACTTATTGGAGGACGATGACCAGTTTCCAGAGATGATGATAAACAAGAAGACAAGTAATAAAGTAAATGAGTGTGTGAACAACAAGGATAAGGAAGTGAATGAAATCCTCACTCCGTATACCTATAGCTCAATCCTGAAAAAGAAAAAAAAGCAGTATATTCATCAAAAAGGAGTTCAGATGCAGCCAAGGATGTTTGCCGAATCTCAACCTTCTGCCCCTGTCTATATGACAGATGACAAAAGAGTGACAGAGTTGGAGAAAATCACCAGTGAGATGATGCGTTTCATGGTAGACTTCATGAGAATGTCAGGAAACTCTGCAGCTTTGGATGCGATGAGTCATTTTTCTACACGTTTGAATAAATGTGGTATTAGCTCTCCTGAATACAACGATATATATATGGTTAATAATAATAATGGTCAAAATTTTGCAATATAATGTACAATCTTTTACTAAGAATAAAAACTCTATTGAATTTTTTCTGAATAATTATGATTATGACGTAGTTGTATTATCTGAAATTTTTGCTGAAAACCCCGATAATTGCAACAGATTGATAAATTTTAATTTGATACAACGATTTAGAGCTGATGGTTATGGAGGTGTATCCATTGGCCTAAGAAAAAACATAAGATATGCTGTTATGAAGTTTGAAACTGAATTGGATGTGCTTATTGTAAAAACAACAAACCTGAGAAAAAATCTAGTTTTTGTAGCAGTCTACTTTCCGCCAAGCCTACCTGCTGACGTTTTTGTGATGGAAGTTGGGAGGTTATGCCTTTTTTTGGACTGTTGCGAGAATGTGGTTATGCTGGGTGACTTCAACGCCAGAAACATCATATGGGGTGATGTCGTCTCGAATAGAAAAGGCAAGGAACTTGAGTCAATTATTAGTGACTCCAGACTGATATGTGTAAATGATGGTAGAATCACTTTTCAGCGAAATGGTGAATCGCAAGGTTCGGTTTTGGATTTGTCTTTCATTAGTGCTGATTTATCAGGCTCTTGGGAGGTAAATCAAGGGTATATCGGAGGCAGCCGCCATTTTCCTATAACTGTAACGATTGAGGTAGGAAACATGAAAAGGATTAAATTTTTATCCAGATATAAATTAATGAAATCGTTAAATGAAGTGGAACTCGAACCTTGTTTTGATACGATTGAACGCACTCTGAAAGATGAAATTGCATTTGCGACAAGTGAGATTGACAATGATAAAGCCCCAAAATACTGGTGGACAAATGAGCTGAAGACGTTATTCAGGAGGCAGCTTGCAGCAAATAAGAAAGCGAGAATTAATCCTTCCTTTGAAAACCTTGAGTCTGCAAGGAAGGAGATTGAAAAATGGAAATCGGAGGTCAAGAAAGCAAAAAAATCAAGTTTTTTGGAGAAAATTGAGGAGATTAACAAGACACCCAATACTAGAATGGCTTGGAAATTTATAAACAACATACGTGGCCGGAATAAACCAAAAGGAGACTCATGGAATATGGAAAGAAATAAGGAATACTTGGAGATGCTGGAGAGGCAGGTAGTTGGTGTTTCGGAACCCCTGATACTGGGAAAGGAAGAGAAGACTGGTTTGAGAATTGAACTTTTTACTTTTGAAGAGTTGGAAGATTGCTTAAATAAGAGGAAAACCAATTCAGCAGCTGGTGACGATGGTATAACATACACCATGTTAAAGGCATTGCCTGGTATCTCCAAGAGAGCACTGCTCACGGCAATGAATAATGCTTTTGTCAATAACAACATTTTTGACAGTTGGAGAACTGTTAAAATTGTACCAATACCCAAGCCAAATAAGAACTATAGCGATATTAGTAGTTATAGACCCATCTCGCTTATTTCTGTTTTCTTGAAGTGCATTAATCTCATGGTCAAGGAGCGAATTACGCCACAAATTAAAGCAAATGAACTCATACCTAGAAGGTCTTTTGCTTATAAAAAACATTCCTCTACTAACAATTGTCTCAACGAGCTTCTACATAGAATTGCCATTTTAAAAGAAAATAACTATAAAGTCATGATTCTTGCCCTAGATGTTGGGAATGCCTACAATTGTGTGAATCTTGGCATTCTTCATAAAATGTTAATTGATGGTCGACTTGATCGCATGTATTGTGACTGGATTATCAACTTCTTATCCTTTAGGAAATTAAAGCTGGGAAGGGAGGAAGTCATTGTGCGAAATGGTCTTCCGCAGGGCAGTTGTCTCTCGCCCATCCTTTTCAATTTATATACAGCTGGTCTTCATAATATTGAAAATAATTGTACACAATTGTTCCAATATGCAGATGATTTTGTTTTGATGTCATATGATAAGGTGTTTGAGAGGGCACAAAGAAATCTTGTATGTAAAACTGCGTTGTTTGCGGAAAATTGTGATAAATTGAATTTATCCTTTAATCCTGAAAAATGCAACACTATGTATTTTGCTAAAGGTAGCAAAAAGGTCATTGGCCTGACTATTGGTGAGGTAAATATTCCTCAAGTCAAAAAAATGAAGTTTTTGGGTAGAATTATTACCAACTCCCTATCAATTAATGAGCACTACGTCTCGATTACCAAAGAGACTCAAAATAGAGTCAACATGCTGAAATGTCTTACGTCTATTAAAGGTGGTTTGCACCCGAGGGTGGCCTTAAACTTTTATAAGGGCTGTGTAAGATCTAAGATTGAGTATGCAAGAACGACCACTTCACATTCCCCCCTATATGTAAACAAAAGGATTGCAAGATTACAAAATAACATGCTTAGGAGGTGCCTGGGCATCTGCAGAAACACACCTGTTCACTCTTTATATGCTTTAGCGCATGAACTGCCTCCCGAGTTCAGGGCTATGTTGCTTACGGCTAAAGAATTGATGAATGTTAAGAAATATAACTTTGAGTTGTTTGATATTGTCTCTGACAATCCCCTGGTCAAGTCCAGTTATAGCCATGTTTATCATGACTTTAAAGAGGTTTTTGATAATATTGAATACGTCTCTAATTGTAAATCCTCTGATAAATGCTCTGTTACACTCAACCTATTATCTAGTAAAAAAGATGAAACACCAGATGAAGTCATTCATGCCATCTACAATCAGAACATAGAGTGGTATAAAGAAAATGGTTTTGTCATCATCTCGACGGACGCCTCTGTAGCTGAAGACACCACGGGCTGTGGTATTTATATACCGGGGCTTGAAAATAGATTTTATTTTAAAATCAATTTCAAGGCCTCCTCCATGTTTGGTGAGATGGTAGCTCTATATAAAGCCTTGCAAATTGCAGTTGAAAATGAGTACGAAAAAATTGTCATTTTCACTGATAGCCTTGCTGCGTGTAAGGTTTTGGCTTGTGCTAATGACAATAATTATATCGCCTTGAATTTCCACTCAAAATTAGAGAGCTCCGATGTTGAATTATGCCATGTGGTCTGGATTCCTGGCCACAGAAATATTAGAATTAATGAAGAGGCGGACGAGATCGCTAAAATGGCGACATCCTGTGGAGCGCCTCTCGAAGTAAAGTACACTGAGAAAGAGGCCTTAAGAGTTATTGAAGACCAGTTATGGCGTAGATGGAACAACCAATTTATAGAAATATCGAGGACCCATGGCAAAGATTATTTCAAGGTCTACAATAGTGTGATGGACAAACCCTTGTATGCGTCCACTAATCTAAGCCCCAAGGAAACCAAGATTATAAACAGACTACTCACTGGCCATTTATATGATAAACCCTTTCTATATAAAATAGGGGCAATATCAACTCCTATATGTGATCGATGTTGGCAAATGGACACGACACATCATGCCATCTTTGATTGTGTAAAACATGCTGAATTAAGAAACAAATATGACTTTTTCAATGATTATTGCTCGATTGATGACATTCTTTTGTCAAAGAATATGGAATTATATGAAAAATTAGCAAAATTTATTTGTGAAACAAACATGGCAATCTGAGGCCTAATCAGATATCGCTGTGATATGATCTGTGATATAGATATAGTATCTGTTTAATGCATAAATTTTATATGCGCTCGTTATAACTATTTGTACCTGATTTATACACTAATGAAATATATTACTATGATTATAGAAACATCTACTCTTATCCACTACACTAATTCAAAAGTTGATGATTGTTTATTAGCATCAATTTTTAATAATTTTTTTCACTAAGAATTGGAAAATGAAGTACTCATATGGATATTGAAACACTCGTCACAGAAGCCACTCACACCAAGGCGCCCTAATAGACTGGATCTAATAAGGGCCCCCTTTTTTCGTTGTATGAAGCTGAAGACCTGCTGGGAGTAGCTGGTCACCTGGACGTAACAATTCATAGATGTATTTTTGTGGTACATCGATCGTTTAACAACCTGGCTTTTGATGGTTCAAACATCGCCATAATTTAACTACAACACAAAAAAAAAAAAAACCAGAGTTATTTGTGTTTTGTTCGTCGTACCTTTTGTTTCAAGAGAAATTTTATTAACGAAAAAAAAAAAAATTAATTAAGTGTAAAACAACTACTATTAAACAACAAATGTATTCCAATTTTATAATTTTAACAATTAAGTTATTCATAAAATTAATTGTATAATAGATAAAATCGTGAATAAGGATTCAAGATTTTCGCAAAATAAAAATAATTTGCTTTTGAAAAAATAAGGATTTGGAAAAAATCCTCCAAAATAATTGAAGACAAAGGAATTTTTTGAGAAAACGCACATACGTACAACTACAGAGCAAACGGAAAACGTCAATTCATTCACCGTGAGAGATTCGAATGCCATATATGAAAGTAGGAGAATCTTAATTACTTCCTAAACATATTCCCATTACTCATTACTGCCAGCCGATATAATATATACAACAAGTGCATTGCCATAGAATAGCAGCAGCATCGACAACAATAGAATAAAGCATATAGACTGCACTTTTTTTTGTCAAGCTCTTCCACCTCCACCACAGCAATTATGGATGATAAACATCGAAAACTTATTTATGAGAATATCGATGGTCTAATACAACGCACTAATTTTGAACAGTTGTCGCATGCTTGTGTGATCACAGGTCTTCTTAGTCCAGTAATGTTGCAAAATGTAAATCGAATTGAATTTTCAGATACTGGAGAGCCAATGACCGATGAACAAATTCGAATCGAACGTCATAAGAAACTCTTTATTAAAATAACAAAACGGGGGCCAGAAGCTTTCCTAAAGCTCCGCCGTATACTATCCGATTTAAAATACGATGGTGCATTGGGATTGTTGATGGGCAATGATCCGTATATATCAATCCATAGCCAAAAGGAACAAGCAGCGCCTGTAACACCACCCGATGAAAATGATCCCAACGACAATAATGTTACACATATAGATGATAGGCGCTGTAGTGTTAATAATGATGTGGATATACGCGATACCCCCTATGTGGAGGTAAGTTCAAACTAATTCCAATAAATTTAAATTCATGATACATTACATATCAATCAAGCAAGTTAGATAAATTTTAAGTTTAGATATACATACATCTAACAATCTTTGGTAATGTGGATTTCAACTTCAGAATGATAAAGGAGTTGAAAATAGAGGCAATTAAAACACACGCAATTTCACTAGCACATATATTTTTATGTTGTATGAATTTGGCATTTAATAAACTACGAAAGCATAACGGATATGTTCTGGTGCAATGACTAGGCGCATGAGTATGAGCTCCACTGGCTTCCTTATAAATACTTCCAGGGCGGTTTTGGCCGAGAACAAGGGCCAAAGCGACTCTGTATTCTGTTTAATTTCAGTATATGATTATGGTGGTTCGTAATGGGCCACCAGACGTTTGTTACATATGCTTTATAATGCCAGATAAAATATGTCTTTAAACGATCCGCTGTATATTCTGTCTGGAGCCTAAGACAACCCAAAAGCACTAAGTGTGTTTTCCTTGTATTAACTCCTAAACCGCAGCTGCTTGCCCAGTCTGATCACATCAGAGGTCGTATTCAAGAATTTGTCCGACACCATTACAACAATGGCATCTGCATGCGCCACTATTCTTATCGTCTTATGCCTCAGAACGGTTAGAATTTCATGTGCTATCAGTAGCCTAAGTACGGGCGATAGCATCACTCTTGTTAGTTTGAGTTTAGCCGTTTTTATACCCTCCACCATAGGATGGGCGGTAAATTAATTTTTCATTCCTTTTGTAACACATTGAAATATTGCTCTATGTTAAGACCCCATAAAGTATATATATTCTGGGTCGTGGTCCGTCCGCTAACTTCCGAACGAAACAAGCTACCGACTTCAAACTTGGCATTAGTAGTTGTTATTGATGTAGGTTGGATGGTTTTGCAAGCTAATTTTATCCGATCCGGTTGAAATTTGGTACGTGGTTCATATCTGTCCATAATTATATAAAGCCCCCATATAAACCAATCACCAGATTTGACCTCCGGAGCCTCTTTTTTTTAACGAACGGTCCATTCGTCCACTTTCCCACCCCTTCCGACCGTGGGGGCCTCGTCCCCATGACGTAGGGAAAGCGTACACACCATGATCCAGACCATGGCCGGGTGGAGGCAGAGGGATTTGACCAGCTACAGAAAAGGACTCATCAGCCGGATATATTAAAACACAAGATCAAATATTAGGTTATTCAATAAAACAAATGTATTAGTTATCCAAATATGCTAAAATTCTAGACTTCATCATATCAATACTAAGGTTAGTGTCAACTAGATGATAGATTGAATTAAAAATAATGCACTTCCTACGAATAGGCTCCACAGAAGCATAATTCAAACGTTGAAAATCAATGTAAAGAAACTGGTAATTCCTAGATGCCTAGATGTCGATCCGGTTGAAACTTGGTACGTGGTGTTAGTATATGGTCTCTAACAACCATGCAAGAATTGGTCCACATCGGTCCATAATTATATATAGCCCCCATATAAACCGATCCCCAGATTTGACCTCCGGAGCCTCTTGGAGCATAAAAATTCATCCGATCCGGTAGAAATTTGGTACGTGGTATTAGTATATGGTATTTAACAATCATTGAAAAATTGGTTCATATCAGTCCATAATTATATATAGCCCGCATATAAACCGATACCCAGATTTGACCTCTGGAGCCTCTTGGAGAAGCAAATTTCATCCGATCTGGTCGAAATTTGGTACGTGGTATCTAACAATCATGCAAAAATTGGTCCATATCGGTCCATAATTATATAGTCCCTATATAAACCGGTTCCCATATTTAACGTCCGGAGTCTTTTGGAGAAGCAAATTTCATCCGATCCGGTTGAAATTTGGTACGTGGTGTTAGTATATGGTATTTAACAACCATGCAAGAATTGGTCCACATCGGTCCATAATTATATATAGCCCCCATATAAACCGATCCCCAAATTTGACCTCCGTAGCCCTTAACTCTACCACACACTGCAATCAAAAGATTATAATATCTTATTGTGTGTGAAACTTCGAACAAATAAAATTGAAATTGAAATAGCACCCATATAAACCAATCCCCAGATTTGGTTTTGGAGCCTCTTGGAGGAGCAAATTTCACATGATTCAGTTGAAATTTGGTACATTGTGCTAGTATATGGCCGCTAACAACCATGCCAAACTAGGCCCATAGGATGCCACCGTGGTGCAATGGTTAGCATGCCCGCCTTGCATACACAAGGTCGTGGGTTCGATTCCTGCTTCGACCGAACAACAAATAGTTTTTCAGCGGAGGATTATCCCACCTCAGTAATGCTCGTGACATTTCTGAGGATTTCATTGCAATGTGGAACGCCATTGCACCACGGTGGCTCCAACTGAATAGTTTAAGTGATCCTGATACCTAAGTCCATATCGGTATATAGTTATATATAGCCCTCAGATAAATCGATCCCCAATCACTGGCTCTCTAATTACCACGCAAAAGTCCATATCGGATCGTAGTTATTTGTAGACTTACTTATATATACCTTTTTTGTCTTATACCACGTATGGACTTACAATTTAGAAGACGATGTTAAGCAGTTTTAAGGACCTTGCCATCGGTAAGTATTACTACAACCCAAGTAATTCGATTGTGGATGACAGTCTTTCATAGAAGTTTCTACGCAATCCATGGTGGAGGGTACATAAGATTCGGCCTGGCCGAACTTACGGCCGTATATACTTGGTTCACGATTACTTTTCTTTAACCCATTTTAAAGAATATAAACCTTATTCTTTGGGCTATTCCCCATCAAGTTATATTAAAAGTTTTTGATTTTAGCGGCTAAACTCGTGCTTAGTACTCACCTTTAGGTTAAGTAATGAAGGATGACATAAATCCATGGAAAAGAATTTGGTGTCCACTTAGACCATTCCTATTCAGCCGTCGAACGGAACGGACGTGTTTTTTTCAATAGCGGATAAACTCATAGTAATAGGTACCTACTACGAATTTCAAGTGTGGTGGGATATTAAGCCACCATGCAGCGAAATTCCAAGTCATCCACTGGGTTGCTAACTTCAGGGCCCAGTGGACGGGTATCGACTGGAGTTATAAATCTGGGCAATGACCAAGAGTTAGGCCCAATTAGTCGACCTGTAGACGGGTCGACAGGTGGCGACACACTGACAAGTCGAACTTTTTCTAAGGTAACGACATCAAAAGGAGGTAATCCCTCACGAAAGAGATTCAAGGAACGCAGAAATGCTTTGTTTATCCTAAAGAAGTTAGGATCAGTCGACCCAAGCACGTTGTCGGCTAAACAAAGCGATTCCTTAAAATGGGCTCAAGGAATTCTTGAGACTGGAAAAAGGGAACGATCGCCGGATGAGCTGCCATCCTCCAAAAGGGATCAAAGATCGTTTGCCTCAGTTGCTAAAGATAGCCTTGTGATGGCTATCATTAATAAAGGAGCATTGGACGGTATGGTTCCAAAGCAAAAATGGGGGGAAATTGAGAATGCTCTATCTGTCGTCTACTCACAGGTACTGGAAAAGTTTCCCGGCCCAGATCCTCGACACCAAGAGGCTGGTTGGTATCAAGGACGATTTAAGCTAGTCGCATTTGAGGACCAGAGGTCTATAGAATGTTTTAAAGCTGCTCTGATACTAATTGGTGAAGTTTGGGAAGGAGCTGCTCTAGAGTTAGTCGAGAAGAAAGACATACCGGCTAGACCTAGAGCACATGCCTGGATACCTGCAAACCCTTCTGACCCTGAATCTATTTTAAATAGACTGAAACGATGCAATCCAGATCTTCCAACAGCTGATTGGAAGGTTGGCCGTTTGGATGAAGTGGATGGACCAAGACGGCATGCAGTGTTTATATTGAACACTCAGTCTTTGCCACATCTGGCAAAGTCCCAGGGCCGTGTATGTTATGGCTTTCATTATATCCAAATGAAGGTGTATAAAAACGATCAGCTAAAGGATTCAGAAATGGACAAGCCTCTGTCTGAATCAGAAGTAAGCGGATCCTCTTGCGAAGTCGAGGGAGATACCAAAGTTGAAGACATGGATAGATACCGTATGCGTGAGGAGGCTTCTATTGCCTCAGAACTCACCAAAGTCGAACCTATGGTTATTGCGAGAATCACCGATATCTCTGAAGAGGACATTCTTGATGACTCGATCGAAGCGGCTGATGTGACGGTTGTTGAAAATCTCGATGGTCCTACGGATCCTCCAGATAAATCTTCATCATTGTAAGGCTGCATGTGCTGCCTTAAAAGTTCTCCTGATGAAAGGGGACATAGATATAGTTCTTATTCAAGAACCATATGTTTACAAAAACAAAATATGTGAATTAAGTACTCCGGGGTTCAAACTATTGCAGTATACTGGTAATGATGTAAATCGAGCCTGTATAATTGCTAAAAACGAGCTCAATTTGTTTCTGCTTCCCTCAATGTGCAATACAGACACTGTCGTTGCAAGTTTAGAAATAGCCAAATGCACATATTGGGTATCTTCGGTCTACATGGGACATGACAGGGAGATGCCTCCATATGCCGTTAAGACCTTAGTGGAGGAGTCACTGAAAACAAAGGCGAAACTCATTATGGGATGCGATGCGAATGCACATCATAGTATATGGGGAAGTAGTGATACTAATGCAAGGGGAGAGTCGCTAATAGAGTTTATTTTGCGTACTAATCTGGTAGTTTGCAACAAGGGAGATGTCCCAACCTTTGTCACTAAAAACAGGCAAGAGGTTTTGGACATCACCTTGGCCTCGCAAGAACTAAATGAAATGATATCTGAGTGGCAGGTTTTAAGTGAACACAGCTTCTCAGATCATCGCTACATCAGTTTCAAATTTGACGTTCATATCACCAAGATCATATTTCCGCCAAATGTTAGGAAAGCTGACTGGAATAGGTATAGGGAATCGTTCAATATGATGATACCGGAAATAACAGAGACAAATATGAGAAATGTGCAAGATATCGAACACGCAGTGGAGCGGATTACTAAGGCCTTCAACATCTCACTGAAAGCTGCATGCCCTAGAGGAAAGCCAAGGGGGAAACATCGACCACCATGGTGGTCTACGGAATTAAGTAATATGAGGAAATCCTGCAGGAAGCTCTTTAACAAGGCAAAGTCCACCAGAGCCCCTGAGGACTGGGACGCTTACAAGAAGAATCTGAGAGGATACAAGCGAGAACTGAGAAAGGCTCAGCATAACTCTTGGAATGCTTACTGCAGCAGTATTGAGAATACGTCCGAGGCTTCCAGACTACGGAAGGTTCTAGCATCCACCAACTCCGCTCCAGGTTTCATTAAAACATCGGAGGGCAATTGGACAACGTCCAGTAAGGAGACGCTGGAGGTACTATTGGACACACATTTTCCTGGAAATCAGACGGTTGAACCATGTACTGGCGGTGCCACAGTTGCTCAGCGGTCGTTTCCTGTCGAGGAAATTGTATCGGAAACTAGAATAAGATGGGCGCTAAATAGCTTTGGACCATTCAAATCCCCTGGACCTGATGGAATTACTCCGGCGGAGTTACAAGCTGTAACTGACAAAATTATCCCCTGGTTGTCGGTGATATATAAAGGATGTATCAACTTATCATATATCCCAGGAAAGTGGAGGGAAACAAAAGTCGTTTTCATACCTAAAGCGGGAAAAGCCTCTCACTCGAGGGCGAAGGATTTCCGACCAATCAGCTTATCCTCATTCCTACTTAAGACTCTGGAGAGGATGATAGATATTTATCTTAGAACTAGCATCGATTCAAGTTTGTTCTCGAAACGACAGCATGCATACTCGAAGGGCAGGTCTACTGAGACCGCACTACATGAACTAGTCAGCTTTATTGAAAGCTCACTATCTGTCAAAGAATACACAATCGTGGCGTTTCTAGACATCGAAGGGGCGTTCAATAATGTCCATCCGAGCTCGATATTAAATGGACTGACAACTCTGAATGTTGATCCATGTATACTCAGGCTGTTAGACGAACTGCTAATGAAGAGACGTATTTCAGCCACACTAGGACAAGCAAACATACAAAGGTATGTGAACAGAGGCACTCCCCAAGGAGGAGTCCTATCACCTCTTCTTTGGAATGTTGCTATAAATAGCCTTCTGGTTACTCTAGAAAAAGAAAGGATAAAAGTGGTGGCATACGCAGATGATGTGGCTCTGGCAGTCAGGGGAAAATTCCCATCCACAATCAGAGATATTATTCAGAGGGCCCTCCGGATGACTGAGAAATGGGCGAAAGACAATGGTCTTGGGGTAAATCCTGCAAAGACAGAATTAGTCATGTACTGCAACGATCGCAAAACTCCCACGGTTAGGCCTATTTCCTTAGGGGGTATTGAAATTCCCTTTGGTGAATGTGCAAAATACCTTGGCGTTATTTTGGACAGGAAGCTGAACTTTAAGCTTAATATTGAAGAAAGGGCGAGAAAGGCAACTGTAGCTTTGTACTCGTGCAAAAAGGCAATAGGAAAAAAGTGGGGACTGAAACCAAAAATTGTGCATTGGCTATACACGGCAGTGGTTAGACCTATAATGCTATATGGTGTTGTAGTCTGGTGGCCGGCACTTCAGAAACCGACTTGTTTAGATAAAGTTCAGCGTATGGCGTGTTTGTGTATTTCAGGCGCATTCAGCAAGACAGGAACAAATTCCCTTAATGTCGTGCTGCATCTATTGCCTTTAGACATTTTGGCCAAACAGTCAGCTGCAACAACGGCTGTGCGGTTGCGCGAACTATCGCTGTGGTCGGAAAAAGGTTACGGTCACAGTTCTGTCCTCAAAACAATGCCAGATGTGCCTAACGTAGTGGATTACACTTTGGCGAGTCCACTTTTCGACAAAAAGTTTGAGACTCTAATCCCCAACAGTGAGGCGTGGTGCACACAGACCCCGGGGAATAAAGAATATATAGATTTCTACACTGATGGCTCCAAATTGGATGGACAAGTGGGGTTCGGAGTATATTCTAATGATCTGGAACTTCGAATAGCGAAAAGATTACCTAATCACTGTAGTGTTTTTCAGGCTGAAATATTAGCAATAAGAGAGGTGGCGAATTGGCTGAGAAGTAATGTTCCAAAAAATGTGGGCATTAATATATACTCAGACAGTCAACCTGCAATAAAATCCTTGGACTCTGTGTTCCTCAACTCGAAAACGGCCATCGACTGCCGCAAATCTCTCAATGAGATGGCTGAGCAGTACAATATTCACCTAATATGGGTGCCTGGCCATAGGAACATACCGGGGAACTGCGAAGCGGATGAGTTGGCAAGGCTAGGGACTACCTTACATATTCCAGGGGAACTAGAATTTGTTGGTATGCCCCTAGCTACCTGCAAGCTCATGCTGCGTGAGAAGGCTGTTATGATGGCAAATGTTCGATGGGAGAATAGCAAGGGTTGTAACGACACCAAGCAAATATGGCCCCATTTCAACTTAAACCGCACACTAGATATGCTAATGTTCTCGAGACGTCAGATATCACTCCTGATATCTGCTATAACGGGTCGCTGCCTGATAGGCGATTTTGCAAAAACTATTGGCGCGAAGTATAATGACTATTGTATGAGCTGTCATGATGCGGAGGAAAAAGAATCAATTAAACACCTCTTGTGTGAGTGTCCTGCATTTTGTGTAAAGCGCAAGCAACTTTTAGGAGCATATAGCTTCAGATTACTGGCGGATCTGGAAAACGTTAACTTAAGCAGTCTGCTACTGTTTTTGGAACAATCTGGTTGGTTCAACAAAGAAAAATAATCAAGAAGGTTCAGCGGTTAAAACTAGAAGTGCCCATATGTAATAGGTACTTTTAGTTAATGTGGTATCACAATGGACTGAATAGTCTAAGTGAGCCTGAATCTTAATCGGGCGGCCACTTTAACCTAACCTAACCTAACCTAGACCATATTGGTCCATTGCAGTTCCTTTTTTCTTTGTCTTCGTGGTTGTTCCATTATTCAAGGTAATTGTCCCAATCTTGTTTATTCCAAATGATAATGGTGTTTCTTCTAAATCGTATCGCTCTCTCCGATAGAAGTTCTGCGGATTTCGCAATAGCGAATTTCTCCGCCTGAAAGCTGTTGCATTCTTTGTCTAGCTTGATCGTCTGCGGCTCCTTGTTCGTGTTCTCCTCCCAGTCCTCTATGATGGGTATAATTGAATTTAGATTGCCCTTTCAGTCGCAAGGGCCTTATAAGTTGTCCAAGTGAAGCTTCTAGTTCAGGTGTGTTCGGAATCAGGCCTTTCAGACGCATGAGTATGAGCTCCACTGGCTTCCTTATAAATACTTCCAGGGCGGTTTTGGCCGAGAACAAGGGCCAAAGCGACTCTGTATTCTGTTTAATTTCAGTATATGATTATGGTGGTTCGTAATGGGCCACCAGACGTTTGTTACATATGCTTTATAATGCCAGATAAAATATGTCTTTAAACGATCCGCTGTATATTCTGTCTGGAGCCTAAGACAACCCAAAAGCACTAAGTGTGTTTTCCTTGTATTAACTCCTAAACCGCAGCTGCTTGCCCAGTCTGATCACATCAGAGATCGTATTCAAGAATTTGTCCGACACCATTACAACAATGGCATCTGCATGCGCCACTATTCTTATCGTCTTATGTCTCAGAACGGTTAGAATTTCATGTGCTATCAGTAGCCTAAGTACGGGCGATAGCATCACTCCCTCTTGAGGCAGTCCTAGGTGCATTTCTTTTGGAATCTTCTAATTCAGCTTCTTTGTTTCCATGAACTAGCATTCCCTCAATCCAAATTATTCTCGCTCACGGCATTTTTCCCAATGCAAGTAGAACCTTTTCGTTTCTTGTATTATTGAAAACGCCTTCAATATCCAAAAATCTCTGTTTATTATGAAAATCTCAATATAAAGGTGCATAACTACTTCTACTTCTTACCTAATAGTCCTTAACCCCAAATTATATTGTTATCCTAAAAATGTTGCTAATTTATAATGCCGTCAGGGATCCTAACCTCAAAAGCTCAAAAAATGTAACTTAGGCACAGGAACTGGTAAATTGTGTTCAACAGTGAGAGCCCTCTCGAATCCCGCTACAAGGGATGATGGGATACTTCAACCGACAGTTTGTCGATCATCCCGAGAGTGATAGAGCGAAATAGAGCCACTCGTCGCATACGTGGTCTCCACTCGTCGCATACGAAGTTACCAATGTCAACAGCGCGAAACCATCCAAGGCGCTGGGCCCCGACGGAATTTCAATGCTAATGCTGAAGCATCTGAGAATACTGGGAGTTGAGTACCTGACCAGACTCCTCAATTTGTCCTTGGAATCACTCATTATACCCGATGTCTGGTAAATGGGAAGAGTGATTCCACTACTGAAGCCAGGCAAAGATTCGAGTATATGTGAATCGTACAGACCGATATCCCTTCTCTCGCCAGTAGCCAAGACACTTGAGGCTCTACTCCTCCCCAGCCTTGTGGAGAATTTTCCAGCTGCCCACCATCAACATGGATTCCGTAAGGTACACAGTACGACGACAGCCTTACATGTAATTTCGACACATATCACTAATCAGCCCAAGCCGTGTCATAGGACGGCCCGCGTGGCGCTTAATACGGTCAACCATGCCACATTGTTCGAGGACATCGAGATTACGTCCCTACCGGCAGGAACAAAGCGTTGGGTTCTGAATTATATGTGTGGACGCCAGTTCTACGTCGAATTCAGGGACAGGAAGTCAAAACCCCGTAGAGTTAAACAGGGAGTTCCCCAGGGCGGGGTGATATCTCCGGCACTGTTTAACCTCTACCTGTCCTCGATTCCATCCCCTCCTGACGGCGTCGAGATTGTGTCTTATGCGGACGATTGCACAATCATGGCATCCGGACCCATTGTTGATGACATTTGCGATCGATTGAATGTCTACCTCGCCTATCTTACCGTTATTTCACTGCAAGAAATTGGAGGATATCTCCCAACAAATCCTCAGCCACACTATTCACTATATGGACGGCGGAATTACGCAGGCAGTTGAATGTCAGAGTCGATGGCGAAACAATTCCGACAACAAATTACCCCAAGATCACATTCGACAGCCTTTTTAAGTCGTCCGCCCATGCCACTGCAATTTGTGATAAGCTCCGCGGTAGAAACAAGGTCGGCTGCACCATATAAGGCAATTGGCCGGTCAGTGGTAAACTATGCAGCGCCAGTGTGGACACCTCAAACGAGCGATACACAGTGGAATAACATACAGACCCGTCAGAATGCTGCCCTTAGAACCGCAACAGGATGTCTCCGCGGTACACCCCTGGATCACCTTTATGCGGAGACCAAGATCATCCATATTCTGGTGTGCCTCGACACAACTACATGTTGTCAAAGCAGTACCTCTTGGGTTGCCATCGAAGTTGTCATCCGAATCATAGTCAACCTCCACCCAGGAATGTAAGGGTTGATCTTCACCTTCTAGAGCCCGAGATCCAGCGTTACAAAAGAGAACCTCTAGATCAGGAACCTCTAGATTCAGACCTGTCTGGTATGGTTCAGACCATACCAGACAGGTCTGAACAGGATTCATGAGGATACTGTAGCTGAAGCAGTGAGAAGCTACAAGGTTAATCCTGTTCTTGGAGTCCGACCGCCGCCCATAGCACCGGAGGAGAGAGACCTCCCACGGCGGACAAGGGTAGTTTTGGCCCAAATAAGATCAGGCAAGTGCAGCCGCCTCAATTTATACTAATCAGTGATTGATAGCAGCGTAGCTGACGTGTGTCCCATCTGTAATCAAGGGCCACATGACACTCGTCGCCTTTTTGTTTGCCCAACTAAGCCTACCCGTCTCACTACCAGATCACTCTGGACACACCCCATCATTGTCGCAGAGTTCCTTGATCTGGCTACCAGCTGAACTACACAAGCATAGAACAAAATGGATGAAACTACATTAAAAACTGTTACAACAACAACAAACTCAAAAGCTACAGAGCTATTGGTTATTCTTAAAAGTTGCGGTTTTAATTACAATCGAAAACGCCATTATATCCTTTCAAGAGTCTTTGAAAAGAACGACGTTAATCTGATAGGTCTTGGAAGTTCCATGCACTTTCTACCAGCTTTGTAATGAAAATCATTTTGATTCTGCCTAGTTTTTGGTAAAAATTTTGAGTACAGTCATAATGGGTGTTATGTGTTTGTTCATATTAGATGGAGTATGCTGTCTACTTTACATTTATAAAATTTTACAGTTAGTAACATATATTGCTGTATGATTTGTATAAAATTATTATTTTTTGTATTTTCAGAGGGATCGCAGGCGAAGCAGTACAAAATCAATTAATGTTGAAACAACATTGAAAGAATACACTGGAGAAATTCGACCAAAGGAGCCCTTTGAAGTTAAGAAATCGAGACGTATTATCAAACATCCTAGTTTAGAAACCTACCCAATGCAATCGAAAGAGAATCGTGGTGTTTTCTTTATGGTAAACATGATTGATTTTCTATTGGAAAAAGATCGTCGTGATGGTGCTGAAGAGGACGCCCATTCATTGTTACATCTTTTTAAAGAATTGGGTTTCAAATTATTCTCATATACGAATCTATCGCATGATGTCTTTTTTAAAATTCTCAATGAACTCATACAATCCGACTATGCTAAAAATGCTGATTGCTTTGTTATGGCTCTAATGACACATGGTAATATGGAAGAGGATGTACAACGTATTACCTTTAGTGACGGTTCTGTAGTCAAAGTGAAGGACATCGAAAAATGTTTTCATCATCATGTTTGCAAAAATTTAGTTAATAAGCCAAAAATTTTCATTTTCCCATTTTGTCGTGGTGATATGTCCGAACGTGGGGTATTCAACACAAAAGTACAGACTGATAGTATAACGTTTAACTATAAAATTAATAATATACCAATATTGTCCGATTTAATTGTTTGCTATGCCACCTCAGAAGGTTTTAAAGCACATCGTGATCCAGAATATGGCTCGTGGTATATACAGAGTTTTGTAAAGTACATGGCACAAAATGCTCATGACACATCATTCGAAGATATTATAAAGAAAATACAACATGAATTATCGAAATTACGTACAGATGAAGGACAACTGCAAACAGCAAATTATGTTAATAGAGGATTTAATAAGGCTTTGTATTTTAACCCTGGTTGTTCGTTAGATTAGAAGAGCATATTCATTCCTAGTTATTACAGTATTTTGTTGTACCACTGATAAAGTTTTTATGCATTTTAATATTAAAAAAAATTATTGTCTGCAATGCATTTTTGTCTTCCCAAGAATTAAAAAAAACTGTCTAGTATTAAATACATGTTTTTTGATTATAAGTAATTATTGTAAAATGCTTAACATGTGCCAAGACAAAAATGTATAGTGTACGTTTATTTAAATTCCTGAGTAGACAAATGCAGTATAAAAAAAGAGTTCTGTGGGCGGAAATGTCCCGATTCTTTAATAACAATATTTTTTACATTATTTTTGTATTATAGAAATATTTTATATCATCGAAGTGATAGTCTTTTTATATGTAATCTTTTTATGCAATACACTTTATATGATAAAAATATATATACAAATAAATCTATGTATGGTTATTCCATACATAAAATTATCAAATTCTGTTTTTTATGAGGTTGGTGGTTCGTTTTTGAAATTTATATCATCGACATAATCGCTTGTTGTACCATCTTTCTTGGCTTTTTTAGTGCACTCTTCGTTGCAAGTTGTTTCAGCCAGAGCTTTCTTGTCTTTTTTAAGTTTTCGTTTTTGTTTCTTTTTTTGTGAAATATTAGCACTAGTCTTTGCAATATAGTCGATAGGAAAAGTGTATTCCTGAACGACGGTGTTTTCCGTTATCCAAAGGGGATCCAAACTATTTGGTATTGTATTTCTAATCCTGGGCAATGTTTCGATAAGCTTTTCTCTCATTTGTAGAGTATGGGCATCGCCATTTTCTGTATTGGCCTCATCTATAAGTGTCTGTAAGTATAGTGCAAAACAAAAATTAAATTGATGTGATGGGTTAGATTTAAGCGTTTTTCCCGGAACGAAATACTGGAATTTTATATATTTTCGCTCTCGGAATTTTTCTTTAAAATGTTTTATATAAAATATTAGTATCAATTCCATAAAAATTAAATTTAGTCTAAGTACACAAAGAAAAATATCACCAAAATTTTTCCAATTAAAATTTTAATTGAATTTTAAAAAAATATGAAATTAAAAATGTAATTGGTTCAACAAATTTTTTAATTGAAACAAAATACAATCTTAGAAATTAATTGTTTTTTCTTATTGTAAGTTTATTTCTACATAAATTTAAATTCATTCTTGTATTGGCCTCAGCGCGAAGTAGGCATTATAGAGGCAAGCAGCAACATCATTATACATAATAAAAGTATATAATTTATTTAATAGTATTAAATAACTAATTGGTATAACATATATATTATATAAGTAATTACAATAGTGATTTGTTTACTTAATATATAATCTTTACATGCTTTTTTGTATGTTGAGATTCTGGTAATGGATTTTATACTCTGTGGTAGATTATTATATTTGAAGCTTGCAGTAAAATCTATTCTTTGTTTACTTTTTCCAATCTATACAGCGGAAGTCTGAGATTTTTTTTTTTTGATTTCTTGTATGGCAAAGTGTCTAATTTTGTATAAAATTTATTGTATGATGACTCAATTGATGAATTCCATAAATGGTTAGAATATCCTTCGCAGCTGTTGTGAACAAAGGATTTGATGGATAGTTCAGTGGTAAATTATAAATAACTTTCAATGCCTTATTTTGAAAGCATTGCAGCGATCTTAAAGCATTACAATTACTGTTGTAGACATAAACACTAGCCACATAATTTATATGTGATATTATCAAAGATTGATAAATCATTAGTTTTGTCTTCTCATCGAGTTTCCATTTCAATTTATATAATATACCAATGGTTGGAGCAATCTTTCTCTTCACATCATCAGTATGCAAGTCCCATGACATGTTACTTTGGAAAACTATACCTAAATACTTGACATGATTTGTCTCCTCAGAGGCCTTTCCATCAATAACCAGGCGAAACTCATGGTTAATAGCTGTAGGGCGAAAACGAACAACTTTTATCTTGCTTGGATTGATAAGTACGCCATTAATCCTGGCAAACTCAAACAACATCGCTGAATCCTTTTCCATATAAGATTTTAAAGCCACGTCATATAAAATAAGCAGACATCATCCGCAAACATGAAAAGCTGACCAACAAACAAACAAGCAAACTAATTGTATCAATAAATTTTTTTTTTAAAATCAGTTGGGTTTATTTTCGTAATTGAAGACATACATATTTTTTTGTGTGTAGAGAGGAATTTATACAATAATAGAATTATAAACAATTCCATATAGGAAAACAACATTACTCCATTACAAAGGACATTAGTATCCTTACGAGTCCTTTTCAATAATATGCTTTGTCTTTGCTTTCTATAGTCATTTTCAACATATTCAAGTGTGTAGTTTGGAGTGGTCACTCCGACATAGTAAGGGTACCATGCTGTGGGATTGGTTTTGAAACAACGTAAATGTGGTGTTTAACGGAGGCATTTGACCTCTCAAAGAAAATTCCTAGCAATTATTTATAAACTTTATTAATTTTATTTCAAAAGAGGTCATCCAAATATCGAATGCATATTAAAATTGGTTCTATATCGCTTATGTTTAGGCACTTACCTCGAATTCCTTTGCTAAAAATTTAGCTGAAATCCGATCTAGTGGACTTTGTGGTAAACCTTGTAAAGCATTGCAAATAAAAGAATACACAGCCCTGGAAAATTAAAAACATGTTATTAAAATTGGTGTTATTGGCAGTACTATTTACATTTCCATTATAAGGTAGCATTGAACATTTAATTTAATCCATCGAACATTTAATTTCTGATTACATAAGGTGAGAAATATTTTCAGCTTTTCTACCAAAACCCTAAATTAAAATTACAAAAAGAAATATATGAACACGATTATATTTGTATCAAGTCTTGTCAAAAGGAGCAGTGAACACAAGCTGGTTTTCAAATTGAAAACTGAACATAGTATCTACCTATCTGTTATAAAACGATTGAATTCGATCTGTTGTATCGGAATGAAGCATTCTGAAGCCAAATTTTCAACTGGTATATTGACGTTTTTGCATGCAAAGGCAAAGGTATTCCGAGTATTGTCCGCCGTGGTGCACTGGTTAGCATGCCGCTTTGCATACAAAGGGTTATGGGTTCAATCGCAGTTCGTGGATTATGCCCTCTCAGTAATGCTGATGACGTTTCTGAGTGTTTGAAAGCTTCTCGAAGTTTTGCCCGATTTTATGAGCTAAACATAGAATCGGACAAACCAGGGATTTAAAAGTTGATACAATTATAGTAAATTTGGAACATCCCACTTTCCAAAAGTACAATTGTACTATGATGTCCTATTTGGTGAAATATTCAGTTCGTCTTCAAAAATATTCTAGAAGCGCCAGCGGTGTGTAGGGCACCCATCGCCAAAAATTTTTCTGATATCCACCACATGACAATAAAAGATAACATTTCGGAAGATTAAATGCAAAATACATATTTCCATTGAACTCTAAGTCTTGATACGAAAATCATGTCGGAAATTCTGCCAGATCATGGACAACTACTGTATGTAAAAAATTTCTTAACTCAATTAATAAGACGTATATTTCCAATATTGAATTTTTCCCCCAAAATTGCAAGTATTGCTCGTGTAAAAATCCTTAATTTTGCTACTTGCTTGACTGATTATTTTACCATAAAATATGATGTAGGCTTTGACAATAAAGACATTGGAAGGAAACATATTTAGAATTTTGATTTCCGACGAATATGGAGGGATGATGGGAACTTTTCTCATGTCAAGCCATGTAATCGCCAGATATGAGCGAATTGTCAGCCAGTGCGAGGTACCCTGATTGCGAAGTTCTACGATTTAAATACTCAAAAATTTTACGACTGATTTTTGGATTCTACCAATTTCCTTTCCTTTTACAAGCTGATTAATAATTTTCCTACTTTTCGATGGCGATATTCCAATCCAGTATTTTTGAAATTTGGTACAATTTGAACCCAAAATGTACACTGTTTTATTGTCATTGCTCGTGTACGAATCCTTAATATTGTTACTTGCTTGACTGAATATTTTACCATGAAAATGTGATTAAGGCTTTGACAACAAAGACATTGGAAGGAAACATATTTAGAATTTTTATTTCCCACGAATATTGAGGGGCGATGGGAACTTCTCTCATGTCAAGCCATGTAATAGCCAGATCTGAGCGAATTGTCCGCCAGTACCCTGATTGCGAAGTTCTACGATTTAAATACTCAAAAATTGTGGTCTTAAGTATTACTAATAATTTTACGACTGATTTTTTGGTTTCTAAAAGGAAATTGTCCTTTTACAAGGTGATTGATAATTTTTCTACTTTTCGGTGGCGATATTCCAAATCCAGTATTTTTGAAATTTGGTACAATTTGAACCAAAAATGTACATTGTTTTATTCTCATTGGTACAATTTAATATTGATTTTTCATCGCTGGCACAAACCTCAATGATATGAGGCAAGTTAACTACTGTGGTATCACAATGGTCTGAATATTCTAAGTGAGTCCTAAATATCGTGTTGCCTAGTTTTTCATTCGTTATATACGATAATTGACATCCTCACATGACTCCTGATAAAATTAAAAATAAATCAGTAAAAAAAAAGAATAAAATTAAAAGTTTTTGATGCAAATTTTAATATAACTTGATGGGAAATAGTCCAAAGTAACATTCTATAAATTTTTAATATTTAAAATGTATTAGTAAAGAAAAGTAATAGTGAAAAAATTACGATTTTAGCGGATAAACTCGAACTTAATACCCACCCTTAGAGTTTACTTACTTAAGATTTACTCCGCCCAAGTCGTCAGGTTTAGGGAATTTATCTGTTTTAACAATGGAATTTACAACGATAGCAGATTCGTAGTAACTGTTTGCTGGTACATTCATTTCCTTAAAAAAGTTTAACCAAGCGCTAATGTTTTCAAAGCATAGTGATTCACATTCCTGATATACATATTGTTGAGAACCAGCTATAGTTTGTCGAATATGATCTGAAAAAGGAGGTCGATGCATTTAGAGTTATCAGTAAGATAATTGTTTTTTTCTCTATACTCACTTTCGTATCTCTTAACATATTCTTCTGGAATTTTTTTACATAGATCCACGTAACTTTTTGAAGTCCAACCATGCTTGAGGAAGTGGTTAACGATAGCCTTTCTGGTATGAGTAGAGTATTTCGCTTTGTACTTTTTATCATCTAGAGATTGTTGTGTTTCGTTTAACCCACTGGAAGTTGTTGAACAGTCAGGGTCATGGGAGAATTCATGTGTATAATGCTGCTCCTCTTCTTGTTTATAATCCCGTTCCATTACCACATATTCGTCAAACGATTCATCGCCACTGATTGCATTAAGTTCATCTTCAACTTTTACAACGATTAAGTCCTTATTATCCATATTTGGCCTCCAAACTGACTATTCAATGTTGATTATTGTTTACAAATGTATAGCCGCATTAAAAACGTATTAGTGTTGGGAATGTAGGGAGTATTTGATTACAAGAATTCGTTTTTGATAAATGAGTAGTCGGTGCATGGTACACTAAAGGTCATATTTTTAAATGCACCTTATGCGCTTTACAGGTTATCACCCTGCCGGCATTTCAAAGTTCCATTTCATCCTCATCGCTACCACAGACTCGTAAGTGACACTGCAACAATCGCCAACTGTGATAGTATTTTGCCATCACTATTCGCATGAAAGTATTTTGCATCACTATTGTTACAAGAGCCATTTTATATTTTGTGAAACACCAAGCACAACTAGCTTCTTATAATTTATTTAAATAAAAACGATAATGAAGTGCTGAAAACATAGTTATTTCGCTTAAAATTGTGAAAGGTATATTGGTGAACAATTTTTGACTTTCCAAGTGGAATAAAGTGATAGTTGTTCAAATATTTTTCCAGACACGCAGCCTCCATTGGGAATAAAAGCACTGGTTGATAGACGCTACAACATCCCTGCCAGCATTTCAAAGTTCCATTTCAACCTCATCGTTGCCACAGACTCGTAAATGTCACTTCAACCATCATGAAAAGGTACATCAAAAAGTACATGCAAGTAATTTGCCATCCCTACTGTTAAAAAAGCCATTTTTTTTTGTGAAACGCCAAGCGCAACCAGCTTGTTATATTTTAATTAAATAAAAACGAAAATAAAGTTCTGAAAACATAGATTATACGCTTAAAAATGTGAAAGGTATATTGGTGAACAATTTGGTGATTTTCCAAATGGAATAAAGTGATTGTTTTTCAGATATTTTACAGACACGCTGCCTCCATGGAATAAAACCCCTGGTTGATAGACGCAGCAACATGTAACTCGCTACTTGTAACTCAACATCATCATTAATGCCAAAAATTATGTTAAATGTAATGTGATAGTGGTATAAATGTTATATTTTTAAGAATTTGTAAATGTTTAATCAAATTAATAAATATCTAAACAAACGTGTTTTACTCGACCACAATGATTCTTTTACAACTATCTTAAAATGCACTTTTTCTGATTGTTTGGAGGGTCCCTTATTGGCGTCGTTCTAAATTGATCTATAAAGGCACCTAATAATTGCACTCATGCGAAACATTTTTGTAGTAACTTGGCGTGGTACAACTTCTCAATAGTGACGACGCTTTTCCGACGAGTTTTTGATGTCGTATATGATTGTTTTCGACGTAGTGGGGATTCTCAAAAGAGTCCCCAAATTCAAAAAATGTTGGCAGGGATGTAACTTGCAACTTGTAGCTCAACATCAATCTTTTATTAATGCATAAAAATATGTTAAATGTGATGTGATAGTCGTATAAATGTTATATTTACGAGAATTTATAAATGTTTAATAAAATTAATAAACATCTAAACAATCGTGTTTTACTTGACCACAATGATTCTTTTACAACTATCTTAAAATGCACTTTCTCTGATTGTTTGAAGGGGCTCTTATGGGCGTTCTTCTAAATGTATCCAGAAGGGCAACCAATAATTGCACTCATGCGATACTTTTTTGTAGTAACTTGGCGTGGTACAATTTCTCAATAGTGACGGCGCTTTTCCGAGGAGTTTTGGATATTGTATACGACTGTTTTCGACGTAGTGGGGATTCTCAGAAGCGCCCCCAAATTCAAAAAATGTTGGCAGGGTATTGTCCTTATGTTACATGTATGTATGTATGACTGTTTATCTCTTCCCAATAAACACAGGATAAGCGTTTTTCAAATGCAACAACTTTTCAGTTTGAGGGTAAATATAATTTTCAACATAAATTCAACTTGACTTGAAATAGCTCATCTTCAATACATCGTGGTCAATTGCAAGAGATTAATAAAAAAAATGGAAAATTTTAGACCAATAACCAAAAAAATAAAAAATGAAATAAAACTTTAAGGAAGTCACTAAATGTATATCTCTTTGCAGAAAACTAAAATTATGGATTCTACGTTCTTAAAAACATTAAAAAGCTGACCAATGAAAAAATGGTGGACAATTAACTGGAACTGCTTCAAATAGTTTATAATAATTGGTACATCAATATGAAAAATTAAATCAACACTTTAGAGAAGTCACTAAATTTAAATCTCTTTGCAGAAAACTAAAATCTTTGGATGCTACATTCTTGCAAACAATAAGAAGCTGACCAATGAAAAATGAGTGGCTTATCGACAAGAAAAAGTTTCCAGAAACATTACAAGTGCAACCAATTAATATTGTTAAAAGCAACAAATTGTTGAAATCAACAACTTCTGGATGAAAATGTGCATCACATCGTCAGTTTAATTCATATGCTATTATCAGTTTAAAATGGATATTTTGTGAATTGCTTCTGCTGGAAATCAATTCTAACACGCGGTCCAGTACGTTCCTAATTCCAAATTGGACGTTAATAAATTTTAATGCTGTTTTATGTGTTTACTAATAATGTTTAAGATATTTAAAGTTTTGTTGTTTGTTGTTTTTGTGTTCTTATTTGTTGATATGTTTAATAAGATTATTATTTATCAATTGGTATTGTAGTGTATTATGTAGTGTAGTGTATTATTACATATTTTATTTTGATGAAAATGAATAAATTATACAAAATTCATAGAATTTTGGCTTTGACTTTCAATTTGAAGTGGGGATATCATTCATACAAATTTAGGTTGAAAAGTATTTGCAACGATGTTAATTTTGAATTTGACTCGCATCGAAAATTGTTTGACAAATTATTGAGTAGCGATGCATTTCAATTTGAGGACAACACTTGAGATATTATTGCTAATGTGTTGAATTTCACTGTTGAGGGTAATGTCTGTTTTTTGTTGAGAACGCGATTTTCTCAACAATTTCTCAACTTGAATATTACCCTAATCCTTTGAAAAAATGTTTGAAAAATTGTTGAAATTTAGCATTTTTCAAACGTTTGTGTTTATTGGGATCCTGTGTTTATTGGGTAGTTGAGTGGCTATGTTGATGGGTGATCAGCGTTGCCACAATGAATTTTTATTTTGTACCAACATTTTTCCGAAATTGGACCAAAATTCGTACAAGCGGACCATTTTCCAAATTAAATTAATATCATTTAATAGTTAAATTTTTCCAAAATTTTACTTCGATAGAAAACTTTATAAATCTTCTATAGAAAATTTTATCAAAATTTTATTTCTATAGAAAATTTTGTCAAAATTTTATTTCTGTAGAGAATTTTGTCAAAATCTTATTTCTATAGAAAATTTTGTCAAAATTTTATTTCTGTATATATTTTTATCAAAATTATGTTTCTATAGAAAATTTTGTTTTTATAGAAAATTTTGTTAAAATTTTATTCCTATAGAAAATTTTGTAAATTTTTTTATAGAAAAATTTTGTTAAAATTCTATTTCTACAGAAAATGTTGTTAACATTTTATTTCTATAGAATATTTTGTTAAATTTTTTTGTAAAAATTTATAGAAAATTTTATTAAAATTTTATTTCTTATTTTCTTTGATTTTCTTCGACCATTTTATGTTATAATAATAAATTAATGATTTTTCAAGCTCGAGGTCATAAATATCACAGTATTAAAAAATTATAAAATTTTAAATAAGCCTACAAATTATTTTTTTTTTGTCAATAATTGTCATCAAGTCTTATAAATTAATGTTATTTTATAAATATCGGACGGATATATTTACATCACATGTTATTTCTATAAAACTTTTACAAAATTTTCTTCCTGCACAAAATTTTTGAATAATTTTGTATCTATACAATTTTTTTAACTTTTTTTTCGCAAAATTTTATTTTTATATATTTTTGTCCAAATTTTATTTCTACAGAAAATTTTGTCAAAATTTTGTTTCTATAGAAAATTTTGTCAAAATTTTGTTTCTATAGAAAATTTTGTCAAAATTTTGTTTCTATAGAAAATTTTTAAAAAATTGCCGATTTGACAAAAATCAACCAAATTTAAAAATTAATAATTTTTTGGACCAATTATAACAACATTAGGGTGGTTCGAAATGTAGTATGTAAATCAATATGAAAAGAATTATAATTTCAAGGTAGTTATCAACTAAATGAATGAATTAATGTTCATTAATATAATAAAACAGGCAAAATTTATTGTAATTAATAATATCATTAATAGTATAATAATTAATAATGCAAAAATATAATAATTCAATAAGTAATAAGTATAAAATAATATATATTCTGCTACAATCTTTAAATATGCTTTGGGTCTGAACTTAAATTAGTTTGAAGTTAGTTAATAAATAAGATATCGTTTGTACAATTTAAAGAGTTTTTTCTTCTCAACTTCTTTTTTTATGACTTATAATCATTAAAGTCCCGTATATGGGGGCTATATACAATTATGAAACGATATGGACCAAGTTTTGTGTGATTGGAGATCGGTTTATCTGAGGGCTATATATATCTATATGGTTATTAACGGCCATATACTAGCACAATGTACCAAACTTCAACTGAATCGGATAAGATTTGCTCCTCCAAGAGGCTGCAAAACCAAATATGGGGATCGGTTTATATGGGAGCTATATATTATTATGAACCGATATGGACCAAATTTGGCATGGTGGTTAAAGACCATATACTAATATCACGTACTTCAACTGAATCGGATAAGATTTGCTCCTCCAAGAGGCTGCAAACCCAAATATGGGGATCGGTTTATATGGGAGCTATATATTATTATGAACCGATATGGACCAAATTTGGCATGGTGGTTAAAGACCATATACTAATATCACGTACCACATTTCAACCGGATAGGATGAATTTTGCTTCTCCAAAAGGCTGCGGAGGTCAAATCTGGGGACCGGTTTATATGGGGGCTATATATAATTACACTGCCAACAGCCATTTTGTGAATTGTTTCTAGCCTATTTTTTCTTATTGATTATGACCTACTAAACACGAAAATGATTTTTAAAAAATTTTCTGTCGATTGGTTTTCGAGATACAATTTTTTTTTTTAATTTTTGGAGGTACACTTCCAAGTTTGAGCATATCTTTCTTTTTCTTTAACCTTTTTGATCTTAATACTACTCAAATTAAAGAAAATTGAGCCGTCTACAACTCATTCTCAGAAAATTTTCAAATCGGGTAAGTAGTTTGGGTGTTGGCGGCTTAAAAAGGTTAAAAACGGCGTTTTTTTTAGTAAAAATGTGGCAGAAAAAAACCATATAAAGATTCATATAAAATATAAAAAAATTGCTAACAGCAATTTTGGTTTTTTACCTATAGCTGAAATTTTTACAAAGAAAATAAGCCGTTACTTAATCGAACAACAAATAGCGGAGTTATAATTTTGGTAAAAGACCGAAAAGGCCAAATCAACGCCCAAAAAAACCAAATGAGTAGAAACAAAAATATAACTGTACATTTTATGCCATGTGGAAAACAGCGTTGATGCGTTGATTTGGTCTTTTCGGTCTTTTACCAAAAAAATTATAATTTTTGTTGTTCGATTTTGTTAAGTAAGGGCTTATTTTCTTTGTAAAAATTTCAGCTATACGTAAAAAACCCAAAATTGCTGTTAGCAATTTTTTTTATATTTTATATGAATCTTTATATGGGTTTTTCTGCCACATTTTTACTAAAAAAACGCCGTTTTTTACCCTTTTTAAGCCGCCAACATCCAAACTACTTACCCGATTTGAAAATTTTCTGAGAATGAGTTGTAGACGGCTCAATTTTCTTTAATTTGAGTAGTATTAAGATCAAAAAGGTTAAAGAAAACGAAATATATGCTCAAAATTGGAAGTGTACCTCCAAAAATTAAAAAAAAAATTGTGTCTCGAAAACCAATCGACAGAAATTTTTTTAAAAATCATTTTCGTGTTTAGTAGGTCATAATCAATAAGAAAAAATATGCTAGAAACAATTCACAGAGAAAAGTTTGTTATTTGTTGCCTAGTGTTATGGACCAATTTTTGCATGGTTGTTGGGGATCATATGCTAACACCATGTACCAAATTTCAGCCGGGTCAGATGAAATTTGCTTCTCTTAGAGGCTCCGCAAGCCAAATCTGGGGATCGGTTTATATGAGGGCTATATATAATTATGGACCGATATGGACCAATTTTTGCATGGTTATTAGAGACTATATACGTCCATCACGTACCAAAAAATCAACCGGATCGGATGAATTTTGCTCCTCCAAGGGCTCCGGTGGTCAAATCTGGGATGGGTTTTGTATGGGGGCTATATATAATTATGGACCGATATGGACCAATTTTTGCATGGTTGTTAGAGACCATATACTAACACCACGTACCAAGTTTTAACCGAATCGGATTTATATGGTTTATATGGGGGCTATACGTAAGTGGTCCAATATGGCCCATTTGCAAAACCATCAGACCGACATCAATAACAACTACTTGTGCCAAGTTTCAAGTCGATATCTTGTTTCGTTCGGAAGTTAGCGTGACGGATCGACTCAGAATTTCACCACGACCCAGAGTATATATATATACTTTATGAAGTCTTAGAGCAATATTTCGATGTGTTACAAACGGAAAGTTAATGTACCCCCATCCTATGGTGGAAGGTATAAAAATGTAGCAGAATAAATTTGTATTATTGTTATATTTTATTTAATCTAACTGAGCCCCCATGGGCCATATGTTGATAGATATATAAAGTAGAGCAATAATGAGATTTAAAATATAAATTACATACATCAAAAATTGCTAAGGCACTAACACGAAAAATTCTAAAACTATAAAAAAAACTTAAAAATCTAGAAAAATCCTCAATGCACATTTCTAAAAAAATAATGAATAAGTGTGAGACAGAGATTGTCAATGACTAAACTGCTAAGCTTCGTGAGAAAAATGGGATATTAACTTTTTTTTTGAAAACATGAACACTATTCGATAATTGCTTTATGTTTTGAGGTAAGGAGTTCCACAGTCTGGTAATTGCAAACGAGCGCTCCAGAATATTATGGTTGAAATGTTCAATGAGTATTTGAGTGGTCCTTGTTTAAGCTAGCAGGATTTTATGTAAGCATGGCTTAAAGAGAATATTGTTTGGGAGTATCGGATTTTTTTATATTTAATTATGTGAACCGTTTTCAAGTTATTCCAATATATGTAGCGGAAGTGCCTTAATTTTGAACATAACAGTATATCTCGAAAAATCTCAAATAACCATAAAAACGATAATCAGTTCTTAATCAACAGAACCACTGTTCCCCTGTGTAATAAATTAAATGAAATATTAAAATTATGTATTAACGAAAAATAGGCCCAAAAATGATATTTTCGCGTCATAATGTGAACTTAATACCGAAAATTTCAATGAAAACTAAAATTCTTTTTAGATCTGTGAACAGGTAAGAAATCAAAATTGAGATGTGCGTGGAAGCAATTGTGGCACGGAGCATAAACGACACGGCGCATTCTTTTTCGTCCAATGTGACCGTTTTCGTTCATCAAACGGTCTAGAAACGCTAATCAAAAGTCGGATGGAACAATGATTTAAATTGAATTAGAAGTGCAAAAACTTATGAATAGATAGCTCCAACTAACATATTACGTCTTAAAATTGTTCAAAATATATAACCGGGATAACATGCTGGTTTTGAGTCATCACTGCCCTCACGACTTTAATTTGGTTCTTGTTATATATTGTGGGCCATATTGTTTATGGTCCGAATATCAAAAATCCGTGAAAATTTGCAAACCGATATCTATATTATATCAAGTGTGGTTTCAAAAGACCGTCGCATATTGTTAGATCGACACCTGACGTGCGATAAAACCGTCAGAATAGCAATGGACCGATGGAGATCTTGTGTTGGTGACCACAGTAATTGAAATAAATATTCGCTTCACCACTTTCGCTACATCATAATCAAGGCTTACTAAGAATATAATATGTTAACAATTTAATTTTTTATTTAAAACAAAAACTTTTGCAAACTCTCTACATATTTCACATTATTCAATTTACTAGTAAGGTTTTCTTCCTCCATCCAAGCAAAGTTCTTGCTCACACTCTTGTCCACATTGCCATTTTTAAGGGAGGCTCTAAAAAAGAAAACTTTTGCACCAACAGCCTTGTCACGGGCCGATAATGGATACTTGTATTTGTAGAATCCACATGGAGCATTTCCGTAAAATTGTACTTCCATCTTGTCGCCACATTTTTCACGTACTACACGTTCAGCGGTCTGTCGCATTGTCTCCCCATCTAGACGAGGTCCTTGGGGCAAAAGGAAATGATTTTTTGAGCCAACATTTTGTTCCACCAAGAGATACAGAGTATCTTCCAAACAACGGTTAGTGGATAGCATATTTTTGTTTTTATCATCTGGTGTTGTACGTGGCGCTGTTTGGAATTGATTCAGTTCCTCTGTGTAAGCATCCTTTAAGTCCTGAATAGTTTGTTTGGAAGCCGATTCGTCCAAATCCACCTGGCCTTTCTTCAAAAGTTCAGCCTGTTTCAAGTCACGTTCGTGTTGAAGTTCACTATTGGATTTGAGCGACTTTTCAAACTCAACTTTCCACAAATACTGTTGGAATTCCTTTTCAATTTTATTCAATTCTTTGGAGACCACTGGCAATCGTTCTACAAGCACGCCGGCATATAAATCCCATTTTTCGTGCTTGTCAGATGCAAGAGAAGATAAGCCACGGGATGAAATAGATGAATTGCATCGAATGTGTTCAACAAGTGCCAAGGGAAACCTCCGAAACATTGTGATATAATCTCCACTTACAATTTTTTTTAAAATATTAAATAACAATAACAAATGTGAACCAAGAATAAATGAATTAGGATCAGTGTTGCCAAGTATTTTCTAAACTATCCCCCTAAATATTCCGAAAAACCCACAAAGTGTTCTCGAGTTTTTCCCAAAAACCTTCAAACTTTTTTAGGAATTTACGTAGGTACGAAACTGTTCCAAATTTGTAAAAGTGTACTATTTTCGGTTTCTGCTGCGCAAACACGTATTTTTACATTGCTACTTTTTTGAATCCATGAAATTCAAAAGACAAACTATTCCACAATCAATAATATTGAACCTTTCCATCCGAGTTTTGAAAGGATTTTATAAAAGCATAATTGTCTTCAGCTATATATATTTGCATCTTGATAAATTACCGCCATAAATCCCCACAAGCGTGAACAAACGGCTAAAACTGGCAACACTGCTTAGGGATGGGAAAGTTTATCATTTCGTACTTTTTTGATTAAAGTTTAATATCCTATTAGTAGGGTATGGTACTCTACATTTTGTGATTTGAAAGCCCTATACGCACAGGTTTAGGCCGGTTCAAGATCTAATCCCAATAAACACAAACGTTTGAAAAATGCTAAATTTCAACAATTTTTCAAACATTTTTTCAAAGGATTAGGGTAATATTCAAGTTGAGAAATTATTGAGAAAATCGCGTTCTCAACAAAAAACAGACATTACCCTCAACAGTGAAATTCAACACATTAGCAATAATATCTCAAGTGTTATCCTCAAATTGAAATGAATCGCTACTCAATAATTTGTCAAACAATTTTCGATGCGAGTCAAATTCAAAATTAACATCGTTGCAAATACTTTTCAACCTAAATTTGTATGAATGATATCCCCACTTCAAATTGAAAGTCAAAGCCAAAATTCTATGAATTTTGTATAATTTATTCATTTTCATCAAAATAAAATATATAATAATACACTACACTACATAATACACTACAATACCAATTGATAAATAATAATCTTATTAAACATATCAACAAATAAGAACAAAAAAAAAAAAACAACAAAACTTTAAATATTTTAAACATTATTAGTAAACACTTTTGCATTGATAATTCGTTTTCCTTCCTTTTGGTGTCATAAAACAGCATTAAAATTTATTAACAAGCGGGCAATTTGAAATTAGGAACGTACTGGACCGCGTGTTAGAATTGATTTCCAGCAGAAGGAATTCACAAAATATCCATTTTAAACTGATAATAGCATATGAATTAAACTGACGATGTGATGCACATTTTCATCCAGAAGTTGTTGATTTCAACAATTTGTTGTTTTGAACAATTTTAATTGGTTGCACTTGTAATGTTTCTGGAAACTTTTTCTTGTCGATAAGCCACTCATTTTTCATTGGTCAGCTTCTTAATGTTTGCAAGAATGTGGCATCCAAACATTTTGGGTTTCTGCAAAGAGATTTAAATTTAGTGACTTCTCTAAAGTGTTGATTTAATTTTTCATATTGACGTACCAATTATTATAAACTATTTGTTCCAGTTAATTGTTCACCATTTTTTCATCAGTCAGCTTTTTAATGTTTTCAAGAACGTAGAATCCATAATTTTAGTTTTCTGCAAAGAGATATACATTTAGTGACTTCCTTAAAGTTTTATTTCATTTTTTATTTTCACTTACCTATTTTTATAAACTATTTGGTTATTTGTCTAAAATTTTCCATTTTTTATTTCTTGCAATTGACCACGAATTTCGTTGCACAAATAAGTATTGAAAACCACATGGTTTTTTCGTTGCATTTTAGGGTAGTGTTTTGTCAAAGTTTTCTCATATTATCTTCAACAACTTTTCAAAGATTTCGTCAACATTTTGGCAAATTGGAAGTAATTCGCAAACAATTTGAAGATGTATTAAAGATGAGCTATTTCAAGTCAAGTTGAATTTATGTTGAAAATTATATTTACCCTCAAACTGAAAAGTTGTTGCATTTGAAAAACGCTCATCCTGTGTTTATTGGGATGCTACTTTAACATTATGCCCGAAATATCATCATAGTACATTTTGACTGAAAACTCGATTGATTTCAATAGATTTGCAATGGGGAAATATCAGATGGATCGTGCCCTGCCAACATTTTTTGAATTTGACGGCTCTACTGAGAATCCCCACCACGACGAAAACAATCATATACACCCAGAGAAATTGTTGGTTGTAATTCGATAATTACTATGAGGAAATGATGTCAGTAACTTATTTTTTGTTACAAGAACAATGTTTTGATTATTTTCCCCATTATACATTCAACACGACCATAAAAAAGTTCACAGGATCGAAACGAAATTCTCATAACCATTCAATTGGTTGCAATAACCAATGCCGATAAATTTGGTTTATGCTGCATAAAATTGTTGAGCTAACCACCAGCATAGTGAGACCTACATCATGGGAATCAACAAATGGTTGGTACAACCAAAAGTTGAGTATACCCTGCCAGCATTTCAAAGTTCCATTTCATCCTCATCGCTACCACAGACTCGTAAGTGACACTGCAACAATCGCCAACTGTGATAGTATTTTGCCATCACTATTCGCATGAAAGTATTTTGCCATCACTATTGTTACAAGAGCCATTTTATATTTTGTGAAACACCAAGCACAACTAGCTTCTTATAATTTATTTAAATAAAAACGATAATGAAGTGCTGAAAACACAGTTATTTCGCTTAAAATTGTGAAAGGTATATTGGTGAACAATTTTTGACTTTCCAAATGAAATAAAGTGATAGTTTTTCAAATATTTTTCCAGACACGCTGCCTCCATTGGGAATAAAAGCACTGGCTGATAGACGCTACAACATGTAACTTGCAACTTGTAACTCAACATCAATCTTTTATTAATGCATAAAAATATGTTAAATGTGATGTGATAGTCGTATAAATGTTATATTTATGAGAATTTATAAATGTTTAATAAAATTAATACACATCTAAACAATCGTGTTTTACTTGACCACAATGATTCTTTTACAACTATCTTAAAATGCACTTTCTCTGATTGTTTGAAGGGGGTCTTATTGGCGTCCTTCTAAAAGTATGCAGAAGGACACCTAATAATTGCACTAATGCGATACTTTTTTGTAGTAACTTTTTTTGTACTTGTAGTACAACTTCTCAATAGTGACGGCGCTTTTCCGAGGAGTTTTGGATATCGTATACGACTGTCTTCGACGTAGTGGGGATTCTCAGAAGCGCCCCTAAATTCAAAAAATGTTGGCAGGGATACTAATAGAATCTTAGTTCAATTATAGGTAAATGGTATGACGCGTCAAATTCAAAAAATTGTAGCA
The DNA here is from genome assembly GCF_050003625.1 of Haematobia irritans. Classification (NCBI taxonomy): domain Eukaryota; kingdom Metazoa; phylum Arthropoda; class Insecta; order Diptera; family Muscidae; genus Haematobia; species Haematobia irritans. The sequence goes on along the minus strand of NC_134400.1, from coordinate 106,018,706 downwards.
GGGTATACAAATTTGTTCGTCACCTCAATACCTTGTATTACGCTATAATCGGACATTTCTAGCTCGAGATATAATTTGTTTAGTAAAGAAAGGCCGAAAAAATGAAAAACAAAAAAAAAAAATGTAAACTAGTGTCATTCTTCATATAATTTGTAGGAAATATTTACAACATTTTGAAGAAATACACGAACATACCTATTAAAGATGATAAAAGTAATATTTGTGTTATCACTTCGCAGCGAATAACACAATGTGTATTGTCAATTACATCAGCTGATTATTAATACTTCGGTGATACACATCCATTTTCGCGTGTGGCTATAATTAAATAAAAAAAGTTGTTCTAATTTTTCTTTTCAAATTCATCTTCCAGAGGTGTATATTTTTAAATTAAGGTATTTTGAAGCTACTAAATTTTTTTTCTTTAAATATGAGATTTGTTTAGTTTTTCAATTATAGTGAACATTCTAACCTATTAACCGGCCTTTGCGCATTATATACCACATCCATGTAAATCATAACAATCTCTTCCCACATGTTAAGCAATGGTTAACTCATTAGTACAAATTATTAATATGGTAAACTATTTGCGAATATATGGTGGGACAATTGATTTGAGTTAATGTTATAGGACTCCACAATATTCACGTTACATGGCAGTCACTCAGGTCTGGTTGGCATAATATCTGATATTAGAAACGCGATTTGCCATATTGGCTGTAAGCTATATCTTGTCGACTGCTTTGGTAAAAATCGAATGAAATAACTTTAGCATGGCTCAAAGAATTGTCATGGCTCAAGTCCGCAATTGAAAACCATATTCCATCGTTGATATAGCCTTTATGGTGCGAGTATAAATGACTTCTCTTTCAATTGGAGTTTGCTAAGCTGCTCCGCGCATATTCAGATTTGACTGGGCACGTCCCTTCTGGTCGCCTACTATCTGCAATCTATGTTATTCTCTAATTGGACGTAAAACTAGGTCGTTCTATAGTCGTATATATAAAAATAAATCTTCGCCACCGTCAATTCGGCAAAACTTTTTCACTCATATTGGATAAGAGTATTTTCCAAAAACTATCCAGATGGAAGTGTTCCTTATATTCATTTTAGGCAAATATTTGCCTAGTGTGGCCATACCCTAACTCACATATTTGTTCAGACAAATTTAGCCAGTTTATTTAAAAATTCTTTCAATAATACCCCGTACCCAATACACTCAGAAATTTCTGGACCTAAGAGCAGCAAGCTATGAACGTTTCCGTACTATTTTACGTAAATGATGGTTCCTCTTTGTACATAAAACTCTTCTAATATCTCATTGACATTACACTTACAAAAGTCCACTTTATAGAGATGGTTTACATTTGGAGATCCTTCAGTTCATATTGACTTCGTTTTTGCTTTAATACAGCCGTTCGCCTTTGGATACTTTTTCATCATGTTGTCTTTTAATTGTTTGTTGTCCCATTAATTGGTGAAAGCGAATGAATATGGGTTATATGGGCCACGTTTAGGAGGGGTCCACTTATGACAGACCAATTTAATTGTGAAAATTGTCCACATTTGGGGGTGTCCAAGTTGGAGAGGAGTATATTCTAAAGACCTAGAACTTCCAATAGCGAAAATATTAGCTAATCACTGTAGTGTGTTTCAGGTTGAAATATTAGAAATAAGAGAGGCCATCGACTGCCGCAAATCTCTCAACGAGATGGCTGAGCAGAACAATATTCCCCTAACATGCGTGCCTGGCCATAGGAACATACCGGGGAACTGCGAAGCGGATGAGTTAGCAAGGCTAGGGACCACCTTATGAGTACATAAGCTACCTACCTTTGCAAAAACTATTGGCACAACTATAAAGACTACTGTATGAGCTGTCATGATGCGGAAAAAAGGAATCAATTAAACACCTCTTGTGTGAGTGTCCTGCATTTTGTGTTAGGTGTAAGCGAATTTTAGGGGCACTACTACTGACGGACCTGGAAAACGTTAACTTAAGCAGTCTGCTAATTTTTTGGAACAATCTGGTTGGGTCAACAGAAGAAATAACCGTTCATTTTCAGCGGTTAAAACTAGAAGTGCCCATATGTAATAGGTACTTTTAGTTAATGTGCTATCACAATGGACTGAATAGTCTATGTTAAGTGAGTCTGAAACTTAATCGGGCTGCCACTTTAACCTAACTTATGGATATGCCCGTCTTGCATATAAAAGGTCATAGATTCAATCTCAGTTCAGGGTTGAAGAGGCAAATTTTTTAAATTGTATCAATGAGAATAGAAAAGTGTATATTTTTATCCACATTGCACCAATTTCAAAAATAATGGAATACAATATAGCAACCACAAAGTAAACAAAATCATTGGAGTCATGTGGAATTGAAAGAGATATAGAGATTATGGAACTCGCCAAAAAATGTAAAAAATGATCGTCTTCGTTACAGTCGTTCTCTTTGAGAATCTCACTATAAATTGATTTATTTTCTGGTAAACAAAATTTTAGACCAACGAGTTTGTTCGTGGCAACGTGTATCAATAACAACGACATTTTGGCTTTAAAGAAAAACCTTTACCAATAAAAGAAAGCATCGTTTACCAAAAAATCGTTTCGGAAGAAAGAATTATTTTTTTGGTGCGTTGACATGAGAGAAGACAATATTCGTAAATTAATAAAATTTCCCACGAGTCACAATTCCAAACGTATATACACTCTAGAACCAAATTCTTGAAATATTGTAGTACATGTTATTTTTGGTGCAAAGATTAATAATATCATTTTAAAGAACCAGCAGACTTTCAATATTGTAAATATTCTTCCTATTAATTTAGAGAACATTTTTCACTTGGAAACATCTTCATTAGGACAGATGGAAGTTTGAGTTTAGACATGACCTTGGTATAAAGACTAAAGACCAATGGAAATACTTTATAGTATCCTAAATATATTTTCTTTTAATCCTTTTCAGGCATTTAATTTTCCGAGATGTTGCTTTTTATTATTAGACGGTAGATATCGGTCAATGTTCGTTTCTACTATTGCACTTATCAACAAAAACACACCGATCTCCAAAAACACACCGAACTCCAATTTTTATCCCATTTGGCTGTAGGGTAGGCGTTTCTGATAAAGTGGGAAAAAAATCGACGACGTAAATCGAAGTTTGATGGACTACAGTCAAGGTTTTTGCAGTCCTTGATTGTAGTCCTAATTATTTTTATTGATTTTTATACCCTTCACAACTACTGTGGTACAGGGTATAATAAGTTTGTGCATTTGTATGTAACGCCAAGAAGGAGTAATCATAGACCAACCTTTTAGTATACGGATCGGCTTAGAATTAAATTCTGAGTCGATTTAGCGATGTCCGTCTGTCTGTCTGTTCTTGTATTTTGTGTGCAAAGTACAGCTCGCAGTTTTAGTCCGATTGTTCTAAAATTTGTTATAGGGTCCTGTTTCGGCTCAAAGACGATCCCTATTGATTTTGGAAAAAATCGGTTCAGATTTAGATATAGCTGCCATATATATTTTTCACCGGTCTGGTCATAATTGGCGTGTATATCAACAGATCTTCCTCAAATTCCGTACATCCGAATATTTTATGAGTCTCGAAAAACTTGCAAAATATCAGCCAAATCGGTTCAGATATAGATATAGCTCCCATATATAGCCTTCGCCCGATTTACACTCATTTGCCCACAGAGGCCAATTTTTTGCTCCGATTTAGTTGAAATTTTGCATAGGGAGTAGAATTAGCATTGTAACTATGCGTGCCAAATTTGGTTGACATCGGTTCAGATTTAGATATAGCTCCCATATATATGTTTTTCTGATTTCGACGAAAATGGCCAAATTACCAACATTTTCCTTGTTAAATCGCCACTGCTTAGTCGAAAAGTTGTAAAAATGACTCTAATTTTCCTAAACTTCTAATACATATATATCGAGCGATAAATCATAAATAAACTTTTGCGAAGTTTCCTTAAAATTGCTTCAGATTTAAATGTTTCCCATATTTATACCCTTCACCACTACTGTGGTACAGGGTATAATAAGTTTGTGCATTTGTATGTAACGCCAAGAAGGAAAAGTCTGAGACCCATCGTTTAGTATACCGATCGTCTTAGAATTAAATTCTGAGTCGATTTAGCGATGTCCGTCTGTCTGTCTGTTGATGTATTTTTGTGTGCAAAGTACAGCTCGCAGTTTTAGTCTGATTGTCCTAAAATTTGGTATAGGGTCCTGTTTCTGCTCAAAGACGATCCCTATTTACGATTTACACTCATTTGCCCACAGAGGCCAATTTTAAACTCCGATTTAGTTGAAATTTTGGACAGGGAGTAGAATTAGCATTGTTGCTATGCGTGCCAAATTTAGTTGAAATGGGTTCATATAGCTCCCATATATATGTTTTTCTGATTTCGACAAAAATGGTCAAAATACCAACAGTTTCCTTGTTAAATCGCCACTGCTTTGTCGAAAAGTTGTAAAAATGACTCTAATTTTCCTAAACTTCTAATACATATATATCGAGCGATAAATCATAAATAAACTTTTGCGAAGTTTCCTTAAAATTGCTTCAGATTTAAATGTTTCCCATATTTACTAAAATTGTTTTCCACCCTAGTGCATTAGCCAACTTAAATTTTGAGTCTATAGATTTTGTAGAAGTCTATCAAATTCTGTCCAAATCGAGTGATATTTAAATGTATGTATTGGGGACAAACCTTTATATATAGCACCTAACACATTTGACGGATGTGATATGGTATCGAAAATTTAGATCTACAAAGTGGTGCAGGGTATAATATAGTCGGCCCCGCCCGACTTTAGACTTTCCTTACTTGTTTTTTTACTAACATTGTGTTCTACCGTAGTGCATTAGCCGACTTAAATTTTGAGTCTATAGATTTTGTAAAAGTCTATCAAATTCTGTCCAAATCGAGTGATATTTAAATGTATGTATTTGGGATAAACCTTTATATATAGCACCCAACACATTTGACGGATGTGATATGGTATTGAAAATTTAGATCTACAAAGTGGTGCAGGGTATGATATAGTCGGCCCCGCCCGACTTTAGACTTCCCTTACTTGTTTTTTACTAAAATTGTGTTCCACCCTAGTGCATTAGCCAACTTAAATTTTGAGTCTATAGATTTTGTAAAAGTCTATCAAATTCTGTCCAAATCGATTGATATTTAAATGTATGTATTTGGGACAAACCTTTATATATAGCACCCAACACATTTGACGGATGTGATATGGTATCGAAAATTTAGATCTACAAAGTGGTGCAGGGTATAATATAGTCGGCCCCGCCCGACTTTAGACTTTCCTTACTTGTTTTAAGTAAATTTAATGTATTTCTTTATGATGAGTATCTCTGTAACCGTATATGTCCATTTCGGCTTGGTTGTAAAATGAGTTAAATAAAAATAAAAAAAAAAATTGACGACGTAAATCGAAAGAACTTAAACCGAGACGACGTATATCGAGTCTCGTCTAATCTAATCAAAATCCTTAAAATGTTTGGCTTGCGGAGCCTCTTGGAGGAGCAAAATTCTTCCGATCCGGTTTATATTTGGTACATGGTGTTAGTATATGGTCTCTCACAACCATGCAAAAATTGGTCCACATCGGTCCATAATTATATATAAATCGATCCCCAGATTTGGCTTGCGGAGACTCTAAGAGAAGAAAAATTCATCCGAAATGTTTGCTGAGCATGATAGCGATATGAAATTCCTTTTTATTGAGTTAAACTAAATTGATTTAATTTACAACAATTTTTTGGCACTGTAGATTGTTATTACTTAAAATATTTAAAGAATCCCAAAAAAATCCTGGAATTTTTAAAAATTGATCCCGAATTACAACCCTAGTGTGAATGTAGTATTATCTATACCTTTATTTTTGAAATATGATGGTCACCCCAAATCTTCCTATGTGTTCGAATCAGCTGATAATTTTAATACGTTTACTTGCAACGTTGAACAGTGAATAACAAAATTAAGAAGAAGACTCTCCATCCATATGTTTTAATTGTTCAGAGGGATTGTTGTTGTTACTTAATTTCATTAGTTTTATTTCGTGTCTAAAGAATTTATATTTGGTGTTGTTTTTTTTACTTCCCCGGTGTTTTTATAGTTTTTTTTATACGAAGTTTTATTAAAATTTCTTATACAAAATAATATTTGTCCTCATATGTTTTGTGTTCATATGTAAACGTTGGCATTAGATTTTGGAAAAGTCAGCTAATACTAGAACAATAGAGCCAAGAAATGTCTCTAGCATCCACGTTAGCTTTAATATTTACCGTCGTATCTTCAATTACTATTGTTGCTTGTATCATATTACTAGGTAAGAATTGGAAATTACTGGAAAAAGATTAGTAAACTATGTCATTGATTTCGAATGACTCGCATTTATCTTTGACGTCACAAAAATATTGAAATTGCTCAATGCATGCACAAAATACTACGTACTTTATATTTTATCTTTTTCTGATAGAGGATACCGGGAGTGCTTCCATACACCTGTCACTAATAAAGTTATTTATAGCAAAGGGAAACTATTTAGATCACCTTTTAAGCATGGACTAATTAATATCGCCGCTTTTCAGTAATTACCTAATGTTTGTATAATTTTGTTTCAAATATAATCGTATATCGGACATAGAGTAGTGTATGTTATGTGTTTTCCTATCGGTGTAGTATGGATTAAAATTTCGCAATACCAAGCGGCGTGCCATACTTAAACTTAAAAAAAGAAATTAAGATCTAAAGTCCAGAAATTATGGTAATTCGACTATAGTTAGTATCTAAATTTTCCCATATGATTAAGCTAGCAGACCTAAGGTTGTTTTTCGCAAATAAAAATACTTATTTATTTCATTTTTCCCAACGTTTCGACAATTTTTCTTGTCTTCATCAAGGGAATTCGTCTATTAAATGAAAACACATTGTACTCTTTGCAACACCATAAACATTTGCACTTGCAATATTATTTTAATTTAAATTATATTGAATTATAATATACACGAAACATATAAAACAACATAAATTAAAACTATAAGTATTGTATTATAACAGGTTGGCTCATAAGTCCCCGGTCTAACAAAGAAAAACACATTTTTTTGTCAAAATTCGTTTTTATTATTTGACATAGTTCCCTTCAAGAACGATACAACGATTATAACGACCTTTCAATTTTTTGATACCATTTTGGTAGTACTCCTTCGGTTTTGCCTCAAAATAGGCCTCAGTTTCGGCGATCACCTCTTCATTGCAGCCAAAATTTTTCCCTGCGAGCATCCTTTTGAGGTCTGAGAACTAGAAAAAGTCGCTGGGGGCCAGATTTGGAGAATACGGTGGGTGGGGAAGCAATTCGAAGCCCAATTCATGAATTTTTGCCATCGTTCTCAATGACTTGTGGCACGGTGCGTTGTCTTGGTGGAACAATACTTTTTTCTTCTTAAAATGGGACCGTTTTGCCGCGAGTTCGACCTTCAAACGCTCCAATAACGCCATATAATAGTCACTGTTGATGGTTTTCCCTTCTCAAGATAATCGATAAAAATTATTCCATGCGCATCCCAAAAAACAGAGGCCATTACTTTGCCAGCGGACTTTTGAGTCTTTCCACGCTTCGGAGACGGTTCACCGGTCGCTGTCCACTCAGCCGACTGTCGATTGGACTCAGGAGTGTAGTGATGGAACAATGTTTCATCCATTGTCACATATCGATGGAAAAACTCGGGTGTATTACGAGTTAACAGCTGCAAACACCGCTCAGAATCATCAGTCCCACTGCGGCGGGCTCTGTGTACCGGATTGACCCGATGGACCCCATCCATTGGACAGCGGCTGCCACATCAGTGTACGTGTTGTTATCAACACGTTGTTGTTTTTGGTCAAATGTGAGTTCGCGCGGCTCAGAATAACCTCCTGAGTCGATCTAGTCCATTGTGCCAGACAGTCGATGTATTTGTTGTTCGCAGGATTCTGGTCGCAATTATTAATTTGACGAAATAGGGTTCAGAGGGTTTTTTTGGTACAGGGACGAACAACTATTGAATTTGCAGAAAATCGGATAAAATTTAGACATAATATTCAGACGGTATCGTATAACAAGGCAATAGGGTAGTAGAAAGACATCATTAGTTACCCAGCAGCAAAATTTGGAAATTGTTCTAAAGGCACAACTCTAAAAGCACTTCCAAAAATGTATACTGTTTTAACTACATAGGAAATGTTCTCTATTTTAACTACATAGGAAGTTATTTTAATTCAATATTCATAGGTCGCATTTTTAATACCTTTAATGGATAATTTTAACTTTTTATACCCTCCACCATAGGATGGGGGTATATTAACTTTGTCATTCCGTTTGTAACACATCGAAATATTGCTCTAAGACCCCATAAGGTATATATGTATATTCTGGGTCGTGGTGAAATTCTACGTCGACCTAAGCATGTCCGTCCGTCTGTTGAAATCACGCTAACTTCCGAACGAAACAAGCTATCGACTTGAAACTTGGCACAAGTAGTTGTTATTGATGTAGGTCGGATGGGCCATATCGGACCACTTTTACGTATAGCCCCCATATAAACCGACGCTCAGATTTGCCTTGCGGAGCCTCTTGGAGGAGCAAAATTCTTCCGATCCGGTTTAAATTTGGTACATGGTGTTAGTATATGGTCTCTCACAACCATGCAAAAATTGGTCCACATCGGTCCATAATTATATATAAATCGATCCCCAGATTTGGCTTGCGGAGACTCTAAGAGAAGCAAAATTCATCCGATCATCCACAACCATGCAAAAATTGGTCCACATCGGTCCATAATTATATATAGCCCCCATATAAACCGATCCCCAGATTTGACCTCCGGAGCCTCATGGATGAGCAAAATTCATCCGATTCGGTTGAAATTTGGTACGTGGTGTTAGTATGTGGTCTCTAACAACCATGCAGAAATTGGTCCATATCTGTCCATAATCATATGTAGCCCCCATATAAACCGATCCCCAAATTTGACCTTCTGGGCTCTTGGAGGAGCAAAATTCATCCGATCCATTTGAAATTTGGTACGTGGTGAAATTTGGTATATTGCGCTAGTATATGGCCGCTAACAACCATGCAAAAATTGGTCCATATCGGTCTATAATTATATATAGCCGATCTCCAAAAATAATCTACCAAAATTTCATTTCTATAGAAAACTCGGCGAAACTTTAGCTCGCCGAGTTGTTCTATAAATAGGCGTAGCTTGTGCAATTTATTTTTAAATCTTTCGTGATCTGTTTCGGGTCACATTATATTATAAAATATCTATGTTAATATATTGAAAAAAAAAAAAACATCCGTCCGTTTGGTTCAATGTGTTGATTCTACTTTTGGTCTGTTTGTATACCGGACTTTTTTGATGATCTACTAAAATTTAACTAAGCAAACCATTTTGATTTTTCTTATATACATACAAAAGAATCGTTTCTTTTTTTCTTGAAAAAAAAAAAAATGTAAATCAGTGTTCTGGAAGCTAACGCAGTTCTTATGCTGTAGCATGATGCGGTAAATAGTGTTCAGATCTTCATACTGTGCGTTTTCACATTAAGTAACTCCAGTTTTTGTGTGAAGAATACATTCACTTGGTACACGTCTTATTGTGAATGGCGAATGTACTCCACATTATCCTCCGAATTGTCAAAAAATTAAGTGTTCATTAGTTATGACCGATTAATTGTTTTCTTCTATGCCACAAATTTCATTTATTCTGTAATTTTCGGAATATGCATATGGAATAAAAACTAAATTAAGAGGTAGATTGCTGTTTAATTATAGTCTTAAGGCAATATCTTCAAATATTTTAATTTTAATGTTAGGCCATTTAATACAGTCACAGAATATCAAAGCACATAAATTTAAACCTAATAACTTTTCAAAATGTTTTTTGATTATTGTTGTTTTTGATATCAACTTCAAACCATGCAACTTTGGTTAAATTTGGTAGATTTCTGTAGGATCGTTGCATATAAAAGGCAAACCTCGTTTTAAAAACTTTACAAATAGAATTCGCACTAACCTAATTCTAATTCTTTTTTTATAAAAGTTCCTATTAAATTATTGAAAAATTTATAATTCTTTTATTTATTTGTTTTCAGGCTGGTTCCTAATTTGGAAAGCATTCTTGTCCAAATTCCGATTGGTACGTGAATTATTGGGTCAAACGAACCCCGACGGGTCACCAGCAACTCCAGAAAAGTTTTCATCAGATTTATCCAACGGATCACAGACCTACGCAAAAGTTAGAAAAATAAGAAAAGACTAACATAAAATATTTTTGCTTAGAAAATTTATACACAAAAACTTTAATTTGCCATCAATTTGCATCTAAAAACAGCTAACACCGCCATCATAATGAATATACGTTGCGCTAAACCCGAAGATTTAATGGCAATGCAACATTGCAATTTATTATGTCTACCCGAAAATTATCAAATGAAATATTACTTTTACCACGGTCTAACGTGGCCGCAGCTAAGTTATGTAGCCGAAGACGATAAAGGCAATATTGTGGGTTATGTATTGGCCAAAATGGAGGAGCCAGAATCCGGCGAAGACAGCAGAAGGGGTCACATAACATCGCTGGCCGTGAAGCGCTCTTATAGACGTTTGGGGTTAGCCCAAAAACTCATGAATCAGGCATCCAAGGCTATGGTTGAATGTTTTGATGCTCAATATGTCTCTCTACACGTGCGTAAAAGTAATCGTGCCGCCTTGAACCTTTACACAAACACACTTAAATTTAAAATAATTGAAATTGAACCCAAATATTATGCTGATGGCGAGGACGCCTATGCTATGCGTCGAGATTTGGGTGAATTCAATTCTTCAAAGGCTGATAGCTTAGATAATCAAGAAAATAATCAAGATAATAAAAACGCAATTCATTATCGCGAATCCGGTACGGCCAATCATCATCACAGTAACCATGATGGCCATTGCTGTTAGACTATGATGTCAGCTATGAATGATAGAAGAGAGTCTACACCATCGAATACATTCGTCTTTAGACGATACAGTATTTGTCCATATTAATTACGATAAACCATTGCATTTTAGGTTTTTTAATATCACGATAAAAAAGCAGATTTTCCTCATTGTGTATATAAGAAAGTGCATAGTTCTTTAATAAAGAATTGGAACAATTTATTTGCATCTGTTGTTTCTTATTTTTTTTGTATCTTATCTCAAGTGTGTTGCTTATCAATATAACCTATACCTTATAATAAAACAATTTAATCATTCGCCAAAAATAAATCTTAACTCGTAGATTTCATAACAGTTCGTGTATATAGCATAGTTTGGTGTGTTTATACCCTAGACAGCCAGCCAGAAATATTGGTGTTCGTTTCATTGATTCAGAATTGTTAATGAAATTTTTGTTCGGCTTTCGTGTTGAAATTCACTTTATTTTCACAGTTACTTTTTTTTAAATAATTAAAAAAATAAATGAACTCAAACAAATTCCTGTTAAATCTTGAAAAAATTCGATGAACATATAAATTCAATACTCATAAATTTTTATTTAAATTTAAAAAAAAAAAAGTAACATCGAAGATTTCAATGTGAAACGCGAACTAAGTACCGGCCTTTAAAATAATTTCATTGTTTTCAACGCTGTTTTTGGTTTTCTTCAAATAATTTACTCTTGGCATTTCACAAAATATGAAAATAATATATGAACCAATTTTCGCATGGTAGTTAGAGAGTGGATCGGATGAGATTTGTTGTTGTTGTTGTAACAGTTTTCAATGTAGTTTCATCCATTTTGTTCTATGCTTGTATAGTTCAGCTGGTAGCCAGATCAATGAACTCTGTGACAAGGATGGGATGTGTCCAGAGTGATCTGGTAGTGAGACGGGTAGGCTTAGCTGGGCAAGCACAAAGGTGACGAGTGTCATGTGGCCCTTGATTACAGATGGGACAAACGTCAGCTATTCAATGATAAGTATGAATTGAGGTGGCTGCACTTGCCTGATCTTAGTTGGGCCAAAACTACCCTGGTCTGCCGTGGGAGGTCTCTCTCCTCCGGTGCTATGGGCGGCGGTCGGACTCCGAGAACAGGATTAACCTTGTAGCTTCTCACCGCTTCAGCTACAGTATCCTCATGAATCCTGTTCAGACCTGTCTGGTATGCTGCCTGATCTAGAGGCTCTCTTTTCTAACGCTGGATCTCGGGCTCTAGAAGGTGAAGATCAACCGTTACATTCCTGGATGGAGGTTGTCTATCCACAAGATGGTGATTCGGATGACAACTTCGATGGCAACCCAAGAGGTACTGCATTGATAACATGTAATTGTGTCGACGCACTGGGGTGATTTTGGTCTCCGAATAAAGGTGATCCAGGGGTGTACTGCGGAGACATCCTGTTGCGGTTCTAAGGGCAGCGTTCTGACAGGTCTGTATCGCTCGTTTGAGGTGTCCACACTGGCCCTGCATAGTTTACCACTGACCGGCCAATGGTCTTATATGTAGTTAACAAGGTTTCTTTGTCCGCACCCCAAGTGCTGCCGGCAAGCGACTTGAGGACCTTGTTTCTACCGCGGAGCTTATCACAAATTGCAGTGGCATGGGCGGACGACTTAAAAAGGCTGTCGAATGTGACCCAGAGAATCTTTGGGTAATTTATTGTCGGAATTGTTTCGCCATCGACTCTGACATTCAACTGCCTGCGTACTTCTGCCGCCCATGTAGTGAATAGTGTGGTTGAGGATTTGGTGGGAGATATCCTCAAATTTCTTGCACTGGTAAGATCAACGAGGTAGACATTCAACCGATCGCAAATGTCATCAACAATGGGCCCGGATGCCATGATTGTGCAATCGTCGGCATATGACACAATCTCGACGCCGTCAGGAGGGAGAGGAATCGAGGACAGGTGCCGGAGATATCACCCCGCCCTGTTTAACTCTACGGAGTTTTGACTTCTTGTCCCTGAATTCCACGTGTTTTTTCGGATGAGATTTGTTCCTCCATGATGGTCCAGAAGTCAAATTTTGGAGTCGGTTTATATCGGGGTCATACATAATTATGAACTGATGGTATGACCTATTTTTGCATGACTAATAGAAAACATACATATTGTTACGAATTTGATATTTCTAGATTTAAGTTTATTTAAATTAGTTTCCGTTAATTTAAATTTCAAATTGTAACGATAAAATTACGTCATAACTTGTTAGAGTCATTTCTTAATTTTCTAGTACTTTCCTAAACATCTTTTGTGTTCTTAGTTTTCCAATCGTTCATTGTAAAAGTAACACCTTTTGTTTTACTGTTATAATTATCGGTAATATGACCATAAACCCTTATGCCTGCACAGATGGTAGAATGCACTAGCCAAGATAAGAATAAGCCTAAAAGTATGTGTGCCATATCACCTGTACAATAACGCGCCATAGAAAGTTCTAGATAGCCGAGACAATGAACATTAGTCGATAAATATGTGCAATGTCGCCGTGCGAGATCTACAAGGTAGTAGCTTAATCTCGAAGGTTGTAGGCCAATTGGCGAGAACATTCGAAATCGTCATATCTCGGTATATAAACCCCTAGCGGAGAGAGCAGTCAAGTCAGTCGTAAGCTAAAATGTATACAGTACACATCGTAGAGCAAATAAGTGAAGCCAATCAGTCAAACAAATAAATTGTAGATTGTCGTTATTTGAAAAGAACTGTGTTTTAATTATCGGGTAATTAATACGCCTCAATATAAAAACGTAACAGTATAAAATTTTTCCCATTTTAAGTTAATGTCACATAAGTATGCAAAAAAAAACAAGGAAAATGTCCATCAAATTTTACCTAAATCAACTAATTTTCATGAACTAAAATAAAGATAAAGGGGCAATCGAAATGTTCGTGGACTTTTTCTAAATGTCATCGACGCTGACATTTTTATTAGAGGTGTGCGCGTGACACGAAGTTTTCGTGACACGCGTGAGTCACGGGATTCGTGAATGAAATTTTGACCAAATCACGTGAATGTGCGTGAATGGGACTGAACAAAAATGTGTCGTGCGTGATCGTGCGTGAACATCAAATTCTGTTCGTGAATGTGCGTGAGTTAAATTTTTTTTTCAAAATCACGCTCACGACAAAATTCACGTTCACGAAAAAATTCACATTCACGAAAAATTCACGCTCACGACAAATTTCACGCACACGAAGAAATTCACGTTCACGAAGAAATTCACATTCACGAAAACTTCACACTCACGATGACATTCACGTTCACGAAAAAATTCACGTTCACGAAAAATTCACTCTCACGAGAAAATTCACGTTCACGAAAAATTCACTTTCACGAGAAAATTCACGTTCACGAAGAAACTCACATTCACGAAAAATTCACGCTCACGATGAAATTCACGTTCACGAAAAATTCACATTCACGAATTAATTCTGCCTCACGAGAAATCACGAACCTATTCACGCTCACGACAAATTTTATATCTACAAATATGTCTTGCTCACGATAAAAAGTATGTATGAAATATGTGTATTGGACTTCATACTAGATTTTATTAAAAACATTTTCATTATTCATGCTTCGCAGCTAAAATTTATTTTTTAATAATTAGCTTTAAAAAGTAAGATTTACTCAAGTATATTTTACTAAAATTTTTAACATGTACACAGTCTTACACAAGTTTACATACCCCTGAGTTTTTAACCTACTAACCAAACATCTTTCTTGTTGTTTTTTATAAACCACACTAAAAAAATATTGTTAAAAATTAACAAATACTATGTTTTCAAATTATTTTACAAAAATTAAAGCATGTATATGCATAGTTTATAATATTTTATTATTTCAATAAAATACAAATTCTTTAATCGTATGTAAACTTGTGTGAGACTGTGTAGTTTCATGGGGTTAAATTTTAAATCCTATGAACATAGTGTACTCAATGAACTATTTGAAATATATGACGCATATTAAGCAAAATGTCCAGTATCGATACTGCTTTCATTTTTATATCGAAAAATTCTGAATAATGTGTTGGGGTATAACTGACGTCGTCATTCCGGTTGTAACACATTGAAATACTGCTCTCATACAGAATAATATTCTGGGTCGTGGTGAAACTCGGTCTAGCGATGCCGGTCCGCATGTTGAAACCTAATTTCCGAACGAAACAAGCTATCGATATAAAACTTAGTATAAGTAGTTGTTATTTATGTAGGTGGATGGCATTACAAGTGGGCCCCCATATTTGGCTTCCAGAAGAGCGAATTTCCATATGGGTCCTTAGTTATATATAGCTCCCATTTAAACCGCACTAGTAATATGATCTGTTTTGAATGGTATGATTTAGGGAGAATGCAACAACACACACAATTTAACGTAATTTTGGGCCTGGTTTACTTGCTAGATATATCGAGGACAACCATTCGGACGAAAGATAGTTTTCTATGCATTCAAGACATTTTCTGCAGCAAAAAAGCCGTATCTATCGCTATTCTTTATAACGGAGTCAATTGTTTCATGTAGTATTATAATTTCATGTATTATATGATCTTTGACTACTTTTTTAAACGTAAGCAGCATTTTATTTTTAGATATTGCCACAGATTAGATATCAATCATAGAATTAATAAGAAACAAGAAGCCTTATTTGATTAAACAATAATTGATTTCTTCCGGCACTTTCAATGAATTACTTAATTGGTTGTGGTCGAAACTTAATTTTTTAATTGAGGCAATAATTATTTATTGTATTGTTTATTTATTTATAATTATTGGTTTCTTCGATGAAATAATTTATGGTAACTTTACAAGAGTTTACACTTTCTTATGTGCTTTCTGATTATATTATAGTTGGATTTTTTCTTTACACGAAAAAATATCAGTAAAATATTTCCAATTGAAAAGTTGATTGTAATTGAAAACGTAATCAATTAATTAATTAACTTATAAAATTAACTTGTTAATCAAAATAAATAATAAAGCCAACTAAGATAATGATTGAACATTTTTACATTGAAAACATACTTCCAAATATAAAATTAACAATTTTCGGAAATAATTGGTTTCATCGGTTCATTAGATTTTATTTTAGATCTGAAAAAATAATTCTATATAGTATAATTATAATATATGTAATTATAATATAATAGAAAATAAAATAAGTAAACAATAACACTATAAATCACTGATTGCCTCAATTAAAAATTAATTAAGTTTTTCGGATTTTTTTAATTGAGTTTATATTTTGATTTGATTAAAATGTTAATTGTATCTGTTAATTTTTCAATTGAGTACGTTTTCAACTTCAGATTTTTAATTAGAAATATTTTGGCGAATTTGTGTGGGTAGCTCATTTGTATCACAAGCGAGAGTAAGTTTTTAAGTTCGTACTCATTCGTGAATTACATTTTTTCGTTTGTTTTGTAAGTATAATAGTCGTGAACGAGCGTGAGTTGATTTTACATCGTGAGCGTGCGTGAATAGTTTTTATGAATCGTGAATGTGCGTGAGTTGCATTTTACATCGTGAGCGTGCGTGAATAGTTTTTATGAATCGTGAGTGTGCGTGAGTAAGTTTCGTATGTCGTGAACGTGCGTGAGTTGCATTTTACATCGTGAGCGTGAGTGAATAGTTTTTTATGAATCGTGGGTGTGTGGAAGTACGTTTCATTGTTCGTGAACGTGCGTGAGTAGTTTTTTTCGAATCGTGAGTGTGCGTGAATAAGTTTGTTGTTCGTGAGTTGATATTTCCCGTCGTGAGCGTGCGGTAGTCACTATTCTGCAATCGTGAGTGTTTATCTTTGCAGGATTTTGGTTCGTGAACGTGCGTGAGCGTGAATCAATAAAAACCTTCGTGCGTGAATGTTACGAATTCATTCGTGAGCGTGCGTGAGAGTGAGCAATTCAAAAACGGGCGTGCGTGATCGTGCGTGAATATTACGAATTCATTCGTGAGCGTGCGTGAGTGTGAGCAATTCAAAAACGGGCGTGCGTGATCGTGCGTGAGCAATTCTAAAAAAAGCGTGCGTGATCGTGCGTGAATGACATTTTGAATTTGTGAGCGTGCGTGAGCGTGCGTGAAAAATCCCTCACGCGCACACCTCTAATTTTTATGACTTTCGGTAATGTGTACCCTGCCAGCATTTCAAAGTTCCATTTCAACCTCATCGTTACCACAGACTCATAAATGTCACTTCAACCATCATGAAAAGGTACATCAAAAAGTACATGCAAGTAATTTGCCATCCCTACTGTTAAAAAAGCCATTTTTTTTGTGAAACGCCAAGCGCAACCAGCTTGTTATATTTTAATTAAATAAAAACGAAAATAAAGTTCTGAAAACATAGATTATACGCTTAAAATTGTGAAAGGTATATTGGTGAACAATTTGGTGATTTTCCAAATGGAATAAAGTGATTGTTTTTCAGATATTTTACAGACACGCTGCCTCCATGGAATAAAAACACTGGTTGATAGACGCAGCAACATGTAACTCGCTACTTGTAACTCAACATCATCATTAATGCCAAAAATTATGTTAAATGTAATGTGATAGTGGTATAAATGTTATATTTTTAAGAATTTGTAAATGTTTAATCAAATTAATAAATATCTAAACAAACGTGTTTTACTCGACCACAATGATTCTTTTACAACTATCTTAAAATGCACTTTTTCTGATTGTTTGGAGGGTCCCTTATTGGCGTCGTTCTAAATTGATCTATAAAGGCACCTAATAATTGCACTCATGCGAAACATTTTTGTAGTAACTTGGCGTGGTACAACTTCTCAATAGTGACGGCGCTTTTCCGACGAGTTTTTGATGTCGTATATGATTGTTTTCGACGTAGTGGGGATTCTCAAAAGAGTCCCCAAATTCAAAAAATGTTGGCAGGGTTATGACATGCAAGCCCTATTTATTATTATTTTTTACATCCTAGACACCTGAAAACAATTATTATATGAATTCATAGTGTACCAAAACGCCGGGTTCATGTTAGAGGTGTGCACGTGAGTAACAGTTTACTCACGCTCACGCACACTCACGCACGACATTGTTTGGTAGGACTCACGCACACTCACGAAAAGAAAATTTGTACTCACACACGAAAATGTCGTGACTCACGAAAAATACCGTAACTCACGAAAAATATCGTGACTCACGAAAAATGTCGTGACTCATGAACATTTTTTGGGTAATTTACCTTAGCGACGTGTCTGAAAACATGAGCATTATTAAAATCGAGAGCGTTATTACACTCTTAACATCCCAGGTGTCACTAAAATTGTAAATGAATTTAACTCTTAAGCGTTTTATGTTGGTGAGCGGGATTATTTTCGTGACGCACACTCACGAAGATAATATTTTCGTGACTCACGCTCACGCACGACATTTTGCTTTGTTAATCACGCACACTCACTCCTTTGCCATCAGCGTGACTCACGACTCACGCGTGGGTCACGAAAATTTTCGTGAGTCACGACAATTTCGAGTCACGTGCACACCTCTAGTTCATTTATCCTGGATTCTTAAAAAAAGTAGTACGGAACATGACAATATCATTAGCAAAAAGCGTTAATGCGAGTCGTGATTTTGAGAGAAGTAACGAAATCAGCCGTCATTCTGGATTTTTCTAGTGTTGAACCTTAAAATTTCCTACATAAATTTTGAAACTACTGGCACGGCACGTATGGAAAATAGGATTTAGAACCTATTTTGTAATAATAAATGTTCTTTTATAAACATATTTTCATTCTATTAAATTTTTTGGCAGACAATTTGAAATTATAACTGCCGATGCCTTTATAAACAATTTATCAAAACAGCGCTACGACCGCAACATCGGTAATACCAAAGCTGAAGGCATTGTGCGACATCTGTACGGTTGGCATTTGCTGTTTTTGTAGAAGAGAAATTTTCGTTCTCTTTATCAACGGTGTTGTCAGTATTAGGGATTTTCAAAAATTTTGGGATATTTTTCGTGGATTGGGATGAAAATTTTGAGTTGGGGACTTGGGGATTTGTTGGAGAATTTCCATAAATTTCAGAAATTTTGTGGGGATTTTTTCGACATCGATTCAGTATTTCAAATTTAAATCTGATATATTAAATTTGAATTACATGAAATTCTGTTTATTTCTACATAATTTAAAAAGAAGAAGAAAAGTGTGAAAATGAAGCATTTGGATTAGGTTAGATATAGTGGCAACCCGATATTGCAGACTTACTTAGACTATTTAGTCCATTGTGATACCACAGTGGTGAACTCCTCTCTTATCACTGAGTGCTGCCCGATTCTATGTTAAGCTCAATGCCAAGAGACCTCCTTTTTATAGCCGAGTCCGAACGGCGTTCTACATTGCAGTGAAACCACTTATAGAAGCTTTGAAACACTCAGAAATGTCACCAGCATTACTGAGGTGGGATAATCCACCGCTGAAAAACTTTTTGATGTTCGGTCGAAGCACGAATCGAACCCACGACATTGTGTATGCAAGGCGGGCTTGGTAACCATTGCACCACCACCTAAATGTTGCCCTCTCATCAGTGTTTATTACTGTTTTGGACAATGTATCCCATAAATGTAGAAATGATGAAGATGGTCCCCCTTCATATTTATCTACCACCCAATTTTTATTACTTGAGTAGTTAAAAGTAAATTCGTTCATAAATACTTGGTGACCGATCGCTTCTCGGCCTTATGGCTAAGATCAAAGTGTAGTATCTGTTCTTATCCGCTTAACATCAACTGACCGAACTCCCATTTTAAATTTTGGAACATTTGGGACATCCACCGTTCTCCATGTGTTTTGTTTCGAAATCGTTGTCTTATTACAGCTCGCAACCTACTTTGACATTAAATTATTACTGATTTTTTAAACGGAGAGCCTATTTCTTAATTTGTTTGTCAATAATTTATTTGGGATGTTTGTGGGGAATTTTAATTAATTTAAATTTTGGGGACAAATCCCACTTTGGGGACAAGAGCCAGAAAAATACTGGCAACACTGGGATTAGGGTAATATTAAACAACAAAAGACATTATCCTTAGCAGTAGATAGTGTTCAGATCACAGCTCTCCTGGTTTTGTGTAGGGATGCCAGATTTTGAAGTGGCAAAAAGAGCACATTCAGTTTATAAAAAGAGCACACACAAAACAAGAGCAAACTTTTTCATTTGTTTGGTGCTTTTGTGAAAAATGTTATTGAAATAAGTTTGTTTACATTTAGAACAGAATACAAAGTGAAGAAGCAACATCGGCGTACTCTTCTTCGACTCTGATATATAAAGTAAAACACTATTTAATTAGAAAATAACGGCGCAGGAAATTCTAGTAGTGTGACTGACATTCAGTTTACTTTTACCATTTATTGAAAGGCGTTGGAGTAATATTTGTTGTGATGCATACAAAGAGCACAAAAAGAGTACTTAACTAAAAATAGAGCACTTTTGCGTGCTCTTTTGGCCTATCTTGTTTTAAGAGCACATTTTGTAAAAAAGAGCACGTCTGGCATCTCTACTGCCATCTATCCTTCGGATCAAGTCCGTCGCGCCTTGTTGTTTAGCCTCAAAAAACTTTTGCCGCTCAATTGCCTGGAGCTTTATTGCGATCGTTTCTGCTATCACTAATGCGGCTTCCCCCGATATGCTGAGGTGATTCTCAGAGCTACCGTTCTCTGTACTGGAAGCAGCTTGTTTTATCTAGTCGGTCTGTGTAGGGTCGACGCCCAGATCTCACATCCATAGAGGAGTATACTGTTGGTCATCTCCATGAGTATCCTTCTTCTGCTTGGAAGAGGGCCTACTATGTTTGTCATCAGCCTGCTCAGTCGCGACGTTATTGTAGCAGCTTTCTCCGTTGCGTACTCTATCTGTTTGGATAGAGTTCCGAGTTCAGCCTTAGTACCATCTATGTCTATGTCTATGTCTATGTGAATCTATGTATATTTCCAGTGGCAGATGCCGTCTCGTTAGTAGTAGTAGTTCGTTCTTTTGCATGGATAATTGTAAGCCATGCGTAACATATCTTTCGCGCTTACCATAGAGTTTCTTCAGCATTTCTCGCCATTATCACAGCGGCTACTTCATCAGTGTAGCCAACAAGGAATGTACCAACTGGCATGGGTATCTTCAATATTTCGTATGTCGAATTCCAGAGATCTGGTCCAAGGATTGAGCACTGATCACCTGAGGTTACTTCTTTTTTGGTCCTGTATAGTGGCATATATTAAAATTGTCTTTTAAAATCTTTGATAAGTATTTCGGTATGTGAAATATCGTCTCCAGGGTATATATTACGTCTGCCCACCTTAGGCTGTTGAAATCGTTCTTAATATCTAACTTCGCCAGTAGAATTATAGGTCTCGTAGCGTGGCTGCCGTGTTGTGTTGCCCGAACTGCATCCGATACTTACTTAAGGGCACCTGGTGTCGATTTCCCAGGTCTAAATCCGTATTGTCTTGCAGACCCCAACAGTCCTGATAGCCTCGTCAAGTCTTCGTTTGATGAGCCGTTCGAATAGTTTTACAGCTGTGTTCAAAATGCACATAGACAAGGGCGTGTACGACCATGGCGATGCTGGGTCGTCCCGATAAGAACCATTATTTGTTCTTTCCACACATATCGGAAGATACCTTCTATAAGGCAGCTGTAGGGTTAGTGTCGCTATTTCTTTTATTACCTTTACCAGTGTTACCAGTATTTTTCGGGTTCTTGTCCCCAAAATAGGACGGTTTCATCCCCAAAAATCCCCAATTTAAATTAAAATTCCCTACAAAAATCCCTAATGCAGTTTTTAGCAATTTTTTCTTTTTTTTTCAAAGTAAAGGAATAGGCTCTACTATAAAAAATCCGTCATAATTTAAAAATTGGAACAATATGCAATTTTTGTTAAACCAGTTTGCGAGTTACAATAAGATTAAGATTTCAAAACCCCAAAACCAGGAGACGGGTGCTCAAAATATTATCCGATACAATCCCTCATCAGAATTAATTATTGGTATAAAGAGTCATCGAATTTGTATCTTATTCAAATCGTCTTCTAATTGCTCAAAAAATAAAATTGGGTGATCGATCAAAAGACGTTGTTGCCAAGATATGAACGCTATTCTATATGCATGGTATATATTTTACAAATCAGTGATGTATGCAGATGAGGGGCCAACACTTCGACCTAAGTCCTTACGAAATAATTTCACAATAGTACAAAAATTTCTTAGGAAACAAACTAAATTGTTAAGACGATCTTGGAATAGATTTTTTGTTTTTATTTTGAAGATTCTCTTAAGCATGTAACATAGAAGTAAACAATTTCAAATAAACCATAACTCAAAACTTGATTTATTATAGTGACCCTATTTCGAAAATTCCCCACAAAAATCCCCAAATTTATGGAAATTCCCTACCAAATCCCCAAGTCTCCAACTCAAAAATGTTGTCCCCATCCATGATTTGGGGGAAAATCCCCAATACTGGCAACACTGACCTTTACGGCCAGGCCGAATCTTATGTACCCTCCACCGAAATTCAATTAAAGACTGTCATCCACAATCTAATTACATGGGTTGGGGTAACAGCTCTAAATAGTAAGTAAGTCCAGAGCGGAAAGTTCGGCCATGCCGAATCTTATGTACCATCCACCATGGATTGCGTACAAAGTTCTATCAACAACACACAGTCGAATTTCTTGGGTTGTGGTATTAGTTGCCGGTGGCAGGGTATCTTAATCCTTCTTAACATTGTCAGATTTAAAACCTATATAAACCACTTTAGTTCTTGACCGGTTTATATAAAGGAGTCTATAAATAATTAAGAACTAATATGAACCAATTTTCGCATGGTAATTAGAGGGCTAAATTTCAATCGGTTGAAATTTGTTCCTATATAAGGCTGCAGAAGTAAAATTAGGGGATCGGTGTATATGGAGGCTATATCTAATTATGAATCGATGTCGACCAATTTTCGCATGGTTATAGAGGACCGAGTAATGGACCGATATGGATGAATTTTTTACATGATTGTTAGAAAGCATATATTGAAATCACCTACCAAGTTTCAGCGGAACCTAATCTGGGGATCAGTTTATAAGGAGGCTATATAAAATTATGGGCCGATGTCAACCAATTTTTGAATGTTTGTTAGAGGGCATACACTAACATCATGTAACAATTTTTTGTACTCTATAAAATTGTACTATATAAAATCTCTAGAATTAAAATTTAAATCGGCTAACGCCCTGGGATGAAACACAATGTTCGTAAAAAATATGGGAAATATAAAGATGTTTCCATAAGTCAGAGCTCTATGTAAAACTCAACCGTTCTGTGGGATGTCTGGCACTACAGTGATAGGATATGACTGCTAAATCTGAACCGATTTTGACCAAATTTGACATGCATAGTTAGAACAATAATTCTGTTATCTCTTCAAAATTTCACGTAAATGGAAGTATAACGTGGTCATATGAGTGTAAATCGGGCGAAAGATATATATGGGAGCTATATCTAAATCTGAACCGATATCAAATCAGAACCAAATTTGGCACACTTAATGATACTATTAAACATACTACTTGTGCAAAATTTGAAGCAAATCAGGACAAAACTCTGTCTGTTGTGCAAATCGGACGAAAGATATATATGTTAGCTATATCTAAATCTGGACAGATTTGAACCAAATCTGGCACACTTAACGATAATATTAATCGTACTCCTTGTGCAAAATTTGAAGCAAATCTGGAATTTTATTTAATTATGA
This sequence comes from Haematobia irritans, assembly GCF_050003625.1. Classification (NCBI taxonomy): domain Eukaryota; kingdom Metazoa; phylum Arthropoda; class Insecta; order Diptera; family Muscidae; genus Haematobia; species Haematobia irritans. The sequence continues at coordinate 105,994,907 of NC_134400.1, read as the reverse complement.
TATCAATTTACTCAATTATGTATGGAACCAAATACCGGCCAAATGGGCGCCGCGACCTCGGTGGCACACCTTCATCCGATGGTCCAAATATTCGATGACGCTGAGGCATAATGGAGGTTCTATGCCGTTAATATGCCGAATTATCTCATCCTTTAGCTCTTGAATTGTTGCTGGCTTATCGACGTACACCTTTTCTTTCAAATAACCCCAAAGAATAAAGTCCAACGGTGTCAAATCACATGATCTTGGCGGCCAATTGGCATCGCCATTACGTAAGATAACACGGCCATTGAATTTGTTGCGCAAAGAGCCATTGTTTGTGGCACCGTCCTGCTGAAACCACATATCGTCCACATCCATATCTTCCAATTCGGGCCATAAAAAGTTCGTTATCATCTCACGATAGGGAACACCATTCACAGTAATTGCCTGAACGGCCTCATTTTGGAAAAAATACGGCCCGATGATGCCGCCAGCCCATAAACCGCACCAAACAATCACTCTTTGTGGGTGCATTGGTTTTTCGACAATCACTCTTGGATTCTCATTCGCTCAAATGCGGCAATTCTGTTTATTGACGAATCCACTGAGGTGAAAATGTGTCTCATCACTGAAGATGATTTTCTTCGAAAATTGATCATACCCTGTTGCCATTTCTTGGAACCATTCTGCCCATTCACGATGTCCATGGTTAAAAATTGAGTAAGTCTGAAATAGAGAAATGTCAAATAAAATTCGGAAAAAATTTGGCGTTTAGGTATGGTTCACATTCAACATCGGCCCTTACAATTTAACCACCCTTTATATGGGAGCTATATCCAAATCTGAACCGATTTTAGCCAACTTTTGCAAAATTAACGATACTATTAAATGTACTCCTTGTGCAAAATTTGAAGCAAATCAGGACAAAACTCTGTCTTTTGAGGCCATATATATAAGTGTAACTCGGACGAAATATATATATGGGAGGTATATCTAAATCTTAACCGATTCAAAATTTAATTTCTATAGAAAATGTTGTCAAACTTTTATTTCTATAGAAAATGTTGTCAAAATTTTATTTCTATAGAAAATTTTGTACAAATTTTATTTCTATAGAAAATTTGACAAAATTTTTATTAATTTTGCACATGGAGTACAATTAGTAGTATAGTCAAGTGTGCAAAATTTGATTGAAATCGGTGCAGATTTAGATATAGCTCCCATATATATATTTCGCCCGATATGCACTTATATGGACCCAGAAGCCAGAGTTTTATCCCGATTAGCTTGAAATTTTGCACAAGGAGTACAATTGGTAGTATGGTCATGTATGCCAAATTTGATTGAAATCGGTTCAGATTTAGATATAGCTTCCATATATATTTTTCGCCCGATATGGACTTATATGGCCCCAGAAGCCAGAGTTTTGGCCAAATTTGGTTGAAATTTTGCACTAGGAGTACAATTGGTAGTATGGTCATGCGTGCCAAATTTGATTGAAATCGGTTCAGATTTAGATATAGCTACCATATATATGTTTTTCTGATTTCGACAAAAATGGTCAAAATACCAACATTTTCCTTGGCAAATCGCCACTGCTTAGTCGAAAAGTTGTAAAAATGACTCCTTTTCCTAAACTTCTAATACATATATATCGAGCGATAAATCACAAATAAACTTTTGCGAAGTTTCCTTAAAATTGCTTCGGATTTAAATGTTTCCCATATTTTTATACCCTGCGCCACACTGTGGCGCATTATTTTACTAACATTGTTTTCCACCCTAGTGCATTAGCCGACTTGAATTTTGAGTGTCTAGATTTTGTAGAAGTCTATCAAATTCTGTCCAGATCGAGTGATATTTAAATGTATGTATTTGGGACAAACCTTTATATATAGCCCCCAACACACGGACGGATGTGATATGGTATCGAAAATTTAGATCTACAAAGTGGTGCAGGGTATAATATAGTCGGCCCCGCACGACTTTAGACTTTCCTTACTTGTTTTAGTTTAATACACCCTCAAAAAATCGCTTCTCTAACATATGTTCCAAACATATTTTGCAGGAAGCACATATATTATTGGATATTGCCGAAACAATATTATATTTGATATTTGTGAACACATTGTGTGTTTGAAAGCATTTTGAGCCCAAAAATATTATATGTTTGGAAGGATTTTCTCCAAAGAAGATTGCGCTCAAAAAAAAAAAAAGATATTTCCGCCTAATTGCATATTCCCTCACATCTTTATCACATCCACGAGATTTTTTAGTTCTTAGCGCCTTTTCTGTAATATAAACAATGTTGAAGAAATTATTCAATTTTATTATTTTATTAAATTTTACCTTTCGCCTGAACGGAGAATCGAACCGACAGTGACAGTGTCCGTCAACTCTTCTTGGACTATTATTAATAAAGAGGAACTAAACTTTGTTTTTATAGATTTTATTGTTTAATTTTTCACTGTTTCCGCCTTTTTTCATTTTACTGTCCCAACTCTAAAAAGAGTAATGTGTCCTTTGGTTATTTTTTTATGAAAATCCCTTTGTAATTTTTATATATTTTCCACTGTTTTTATTAAATCACCTTTGTTTGAATATTTTGACTTACTCCTACGTTCCGATTTCTTTTGACGAACCAAAAAAAAAAAAAAAAAAATTGCCCATAATGCCAAAATGATAAACAAAACACATGTCCACACATACATAAAATGCTGCTCTCAAGGCAAAAAACACATGATGCTTTTTTTTCAAATGTCTATTCTTTTGGTTCCGAATGTTTATTCTCTTTACTCCGCATACTCATTCAAATTAAATAATATTTAGACTTAAACATATGAAATTTTTGGCGAAGCCTTATTAACATGCCACACGCATAGCCAAAACAAATCAACACATAAAACAGTTTTGCGAAATAACATACAAGCAGTTTCACAGAAATTGCTCTCTTTTGATTCTCTCGCTGTGTTATGTTTTTATCATTCGTCAACCCTCACTGTTTCCATCTCTATTTCTTTCTCTATACACTCTCTCTGAATAAAATATCACAAGATATATATGTTTACTCGAAATTTGTAAATATATATATGTTTACTTTCACATATACTATTTTTATGAAACATTCATGTCCCAAACATAATATATTCTAACATATTAACATATGTTGTCCAAAGATTTAATGCTAGTTTAGGAACATTACATTTTTACACTTAAATATATTGTGTTTAAAAAATTCTCCCCGAAACACATTTTGTTTATATGGGAACATATGAAAAACATATTTTTATAACAGTGTATATACCATGTCTGGACTAACTTACAATTTAGAAGACGGTGTTAAGATGACAGTCTATAATAGATGTTTCTACGCAATCCATGGTGGAGGGTACATAAGCTTCGGCCTGGACGAACTTATGGCCGTATATACTTGTTGTTAATAAGCGTTGTCCGCGTAGTTTGTCTTTTCCTAGAAATACGTATAAACATTTTCGTGAACCCAGCTTGAAAGTATTTATAGCCATTACTTTAGGAAGGGGCGTGACCTGTCCATTTTTTCTAAATCAATTTTTTATTAACTATAAATCAACTCACCAAATTTGGTGAAGCTAACTTGGTGGGAAGTATTTTATTCCGCTAAAATCTCGGTTTCGCCTATAGTGCTATGGTGGATAATAAAATTTGTTGTTACCATTATTATTTTCCAAACATACCGTTCTTCTATAATACCTATTATTATAAATAATAATAAAACACATTGTATATTTTCTCTTTCACACACTTATCACAAGTTTCTCATGTATTTCTGTATATGAGTTGGTCAATAAAATTGTACAAGTATGCTTTTGTCTAAATATTTGATATCACCAGATTTGCTTAAGGACTCGTTCACACGGAGAATTACATTTAACTACAATTACATACAAACAAATAAACACGGATAAACTTATGCAAATACATAATCTTTAATATAATACAAACTTAAGAATAACATTTAAATTTAAAGAATTAAAATTTAACAAAAAAAAAAAAAACAATGAGCTATGACATTACATTGGATTATTCTAGCCTTAAGAGCTAAAATATACACAAAATATATATTTTACTTATAAATAGAAAACTAGACTGATTTTTTTTATAGATTATAAAGTTTATATGTATGCCTATATTTATAATTAATAAATTAAATGATATTTATGTACATGAACGTCTGGCACAGAAACAAATGTCTTTACCAAATTAATTGATCCAATTAAATTTTTATTGAAAATATTTCAATCGCGGAAATGATTCCTTGTTTAACTACGCGTACACCCAAAGAAATTTGTTAGTAGAAACAACAGAAAAATCTGCTATGACAGCAAAACGTCTGCTGGAAATTGTTATTGTTTGCTAAAAAAGCTAACTTTGACAACTTTGTCTGCTATTTTTTAAAACCGATTTCCCAAGAATACGTCTTTAACTTGCTGAAAATCAGAATTTTTCTCAAATTAAGGCATACTAGCAAAAGAAATGTTAGCTGATCTCATTATTTCTTAATATTTACATAAACTTGCAAACATTTATTGGGAATTTTTGTGAAGAATTTTAATTTAAATTGGGGATTTTTAGAGACGAAAGTTAGAAAAATAGGGGACAAGAGTCAGAAAAATACTAGCAACACTGTTGATGCTAGTATTATTAATTTTATTATTTAATAATTAATTTTTTGGTTAATTTTTTTAAAGGGTGATACGGTCAAATAAACTTGACGTATTTCTTTCAATTTTGCATTTAAAAAACCTGAACACCCCCCATTTTGAAGGTGTGTGTGTGTAGAATGTTGCTCCTATTTTGATTTTGGAATTCACTCTTCAGTTGTCAAAATGCCGTCCAAGCAAGAAGAGCAGCGTATCAAAATTTTGCTCGCGCATCGCGAAAATCCGAGCTACTCGCACGCAAAGCTGGCAAAATCGATAAAAGTTGCCAAATCAACCGTTACAAATGTAATTAAAGTGTTTGGGGAACGTTTGTCGACAGCCAGGAAGTCTGGATCGGGGGGAAATCGAAAACCGGAAGCTGCTGGGACGACAAAGAGAGTTGCTGGTAGTTTCAAGCGAAACCCTAACCTCTCGCTCCGAGATGCTGCAAATAAGCTGCAACCGTGCATCGAGCCAAAAAACGAGCCGGACTATCGACTTACAAGAAGGTAGTGACTCCAAATCGCGATGATAAACAAAATACGACGGCCAAAGCGCGATCCCGGAGGCTGTACACGACGATGCTGACGAAGTTTGACTGCGTGGTAATGGACGACGAAACCTACGTCAAAGCCGACTACAAGCAGCTTCCGGAACAGGAGTTTTATACGGCAAAAGGAAGGGGAAAGGTAGCAGATATTTTCAAGCACATAAAACTGTCAAAGTTCGCAAAGAAATATCTGGTTTGGCAAGCCATCTGTACCTGTGGCTTGAAAAGCAGCATTTTCATAGCTTCCGGGACGGTCAACCAAGAAATTTACGTGAAAGAGTGTTTGAATAAACGTCTGCTGCCTTTCCTGAAGAAACACGGTTGTTCCGTACTGTTTTGGCCGGATTTGGCATCTTGCCATTACGGTAAAAAGGCCATGGAGTGGTACGCCGCCAACAACGTGTAGGTGGTTCCCAAAGACAAGAACCCTCCCAACACGCCGGAGCTCCGCCCAATTGAGAAATACTGGGGTATTGTCAAGCGGAACCTAAAGAAGACCAAAAAAACTGCTAAGGACGAGCAGCAGTTCAAGGCAAACTGGCTTTCTGCGGCGAAGAAGGTGGACAAGATGGCTGTACAAAATCTGATGGCAGGTGTCAAGCGTGAGGCCCGGAAATTCGGATTTGGAAAAGCGAAAGCCTAACTGAATATTTTTCCTGAATTTTTTACTAATTGAACTTGAAAAAGAAATTTAATTTGATTTTTTAAATAAACGATTTCACCGATTTACACGCGTTTTCCCTTGACCAAATTTTGAACGTATCACCCTTTAAATTCATTAAAAAAAATTTGAAACTTGTATTGGTGCTTTTAATCATAAAACTTGGGCCCAATTGTTCTTTTTATTATTCGAGTCTATACATTTAAATATCAATAATCAAAAATGTTGCTGAATTTTCTTTTCATAAAATGTTGTCAAACATTTATTGTAGATTATTTATTTTAATTTAAATTTGGAAGTTTTTGGGACGAAAACTTCATGATTTGGGGACAAGAGCTAGAAAAATATTGGCAACACTGTTGGTAGCACTTGATGTTATGCTTTTGGCAAACCAATGTGACGAACAAGAAATTAAAAGTTAAAAAAAAAACAATATCTCAACATGAGCTTAACTAAAAATAAAGATTACTTTAGCTAAGAACAAATAATTTTAAGCTTCCCCAATGTTGCTTCATATTTATTATTGAATTGATTGGTTTTGTTATTTGATACACTCAAAAAAAAGTGAACCCTCTATTTCACTAAACCAATTTAACTTTATTGTAGTTCTTGGAGTTATTATGTTTGGAGAGCGTTTCCTTTACTCTAATAATTTTTTGCCAACGTTTGTTAAATGAACTAAAAAAGATTTACTAAATTCGTATTTCTCACAAAATAGTTTTTTCTTTAAAATTGTAAACTTTACTACAAATGCGCCCATCTTGAACTTCGCATGGTACTAAAGACATTCTTGCAATTTTGAACTCCAATTTTTTCCTTCAAACTACAAAATTTTCTTTAACAAGTGAAAAAAAAAGATAACTTTTCTTGAATTAGTCGAAAAATATTTACTTCTATTTGTGATATCGGCGTGATGTCAGCGCTTGTAATACCGTTTAGTTAAATTTTTCTAAAAACAATTTTCTAAAAATAAAATTAATCAAAATTTTTCTTCCTGGTAGGTTCTCATTTTTTAAGTGTATAAATTATTATTAGTAAATGTTTGTTTTATGACTTTTTGTTTAAAGCATGGAATAATTACTCATTTAATATAAATATACAAGCTCGTTTATTTGCTCATTCAAGGTATTTAAACTTATATGTATATTTACCCCTTAAGGGTAATTAAGCGAGCATGAATAAATGTCTCACTCGGAAAAGTACCGAAAAGTTAGAAAATGTTCAGGAAGGTAATTAAGCGGGGATTACTACAATCAATTGAATCAATTAAATTCTTAATTCAATATATAATATTTCCAAATTCAATAAAAAAAAAAAATATTTAATTGAAAAAATTTTGTTGAGATTTTTTTCTGTGTAGTTATATCATTCATAAACGTATGATACATCCAAACCGAAATATAATTTAATTTTCATTTTATTTTTAACTATTTGTTTATATATATTAAAGCGAATTAATATAAAATTTGATCTTTAAAATTTACGTATCAATTGCACATTATATTGTTACACTGGAAAAAAGCTTGTGATTAATTACACTAGTTTACAAAACAAAAAATTCATGTACACTTGATAGGAGGCAACTTTTCTTATGTATTTTGATCTGCTGAATTCGAAAAAAATTTTTAAAATTTTCTGGCGGAAAAGGTCCATGTAAAATACGATTTTTTTTGAAAATTTGGCTTTTCGCATCGATATTTTTTGAACCACTTAACTTATCACAGATCCAATTATAAGCTATTATTCGTCATCTTAATACCTTTCATTTAAGTACCAACAACGATATAATCGAACATTTCTAACTTGAGATATAATTTGTTTATTGAAAAAAGAGCGAAAAATTAAAAAAAAAAACCGGGATATCTCAAATTTTTAAACATTTTTTTTAGAATTTAGCCGATCAAAATACATTCATTTGTGTATAATTTTCCCGTTTTTTAGTTCAATTAACTTTTTTGAATTGTACGAACAAGTGAAGAAAGTTTATCCGGGCCGAATCATTTGCTTTTTACGAAAGACACAGTTACTTCTTGGAACTGATTCTACGAAAATAATCAAAACTAAATGTCAACAAATTAATCTTTGGAGCTGACACATTTTTTTCGCGGGAGAAACGGATCATCTATGCAATCTATAATCTATGCTTTATATAAGCAGCATGCATATCAGTACTCATATTCGCTACGACATGCACACAGTTTTGTGATCTCTGACACCCTCCACCATCGACCACATACAAAACAAAAATTGAATTGAATTGATGGAAGCTTGGCTAATATTGGGTCAATAGTACGGTTGCCACAGTTGGCAGAATTCTACCAACATTGGTAGATTTTTACTGTTTGGTATATTGGTAAAATTTCTATGTTTTGGTAGATTTTCCAAAATATATCTCTCCAAATGAGAGGTACATCAATTTTCTATAGAAATACGATTTTGAGCAACATTTTCATAAAATAAAAAATTTTCGCAATATTTTCTACAGAAATAAAGTTTCAAAAAAAATTTCTATAGAAATAAAATTTTGACAAAATTTTCTATAGAAATAAAATTTTGAAAAAATTTTCTATAGAAATAAAATTTTCACAAAATTTTCTATAGAAATAAAATTTTGACAAAATTTTCTATAGAAATAAAATTTTCACAAAATTTTCTATAGAAATAAAATTTTCACAAAATTTTCTATAGAAATAAAATGTTGACAAAATTTTCCATCGAAATAAAATGTTGACAACATTTTTATAGAAGTAAAATTTTGATAAAAGTTTCTTAAGAAATAAAATTTTGACAAATGTTTTTATTATAATAAAATGTTGAAACAAAAATTCTATAGAAATAAAATTGTGACAAAAAATTTCTATAGAAAAAAATGTTGACAACATTTTCTATAGAAATAAAATTTTGACAAAATTTTCTATAGAAATAAAATTTTGACAAAATTTTCTATGGAAATAAAATTTTGACAAAATTTTCTATAGAAATAAAATTTTGACAAAATTTTCTATATAAATAAAATTTTGACAAAATTTTCTATAGAAATAAAATTTTGACAAAATTTTCTATATAAATAAAATTTTGCCAAAATTTTCAATATAAATAAAATTTTCACAAAATTTTCTATAGAAATAAAATTTTGACAAAAATCTTTATTATAATAAAATGTTGAAAAAAAAATTCTATAGAAATAAAATTGTGACAAAAAATTTCTATAGAAATAAAATTTTCACAAAATTTTCCATAGAAATAAAACTTTGATTTTTTTTTTAATTTTGGTAGATTTTTGGTAAAAAATTTCTTCAAAGTTTGGTAGATTAATTTTGGCACGAGTGACAACCGTGGTCAATAGTCAACATTTGATTTTAAGTAGGGACAATTAATTTCCTGGTTGTAGCTACTAAAATATGTTTGGAGAACATATGTTTATCGAACACAGAAAACAAATAAAATCAATTAAAATTTTAGTAGAATTGAAAAAGCATTCAATTAAAAATATAATTGACGTAATAAATTCTTTAATAAAATCGAAACTCTTTAATACAAATTAATTTTGATGATTGATTATATTATTTTCGTGATTGAAGAATCTTGTACAATATTAAATATTAATTGGATCAATTAATATCGTGGTTGAAAACAAAATTATTTTTTCTGTGTAACAAAAAAAAAAAGATTTGTTTTAAAGTAAAATCTTAATTTAATTTACAATAATATTCAATTGAAAAAATTAATTTATACAATTAATTTTGTTTTTGTTGTTTTTTTTTATCAAAACTAACATCAATCACATAATTTAATCAATTAAATTTATAATTGGATCAATTGAAGCTATTTCAATTAAAAATTATTTGGATCAAATAAATTCATATTTGAATCCAAATATATATTTTGTTCTGGAATCTTGAACATTTTCAATTTTTTTCTGTTGTTTAATTAATTATCAGTTTTGTCCATTTGCACTTGAATCGAATAGATCTTGTAATCGTTCTGCATCTATTTGATATGGTAGCATACGATCGAGGCTAGAAGCCAAAACATTTGAATTTGAATTATTGTTGGTGTGATTGCTCACCACACTTGCTGCAGAATTCGTTGCAATTGCATTTGACATTTGTACATTATTTGATGAACTCTGGGTGGGAGATGGACATGAGCCAAAGAGTGGAGATCTATGGGACTGTCGTTGAGGTGTAAGTGAGTGTGTTGCCTGAGTTTTCGATGTCGAGGGAAGTGATATTTGCTGATCTTGATCTGTGGGAACACTTTGACTGTTTCCAGCATTGGTCGTTGTGGAGATTAGTTTGGAGTCATCATTGTTGGCATCGGCTGTTATACCACCATCATTAAGGGTCATATTGAAGGTGATGTTTTGACTAGATTCCGCTGCCATTTGTATGTAGGAAAATATCGAGTCCTCACTTCCCGTAGCGGGTGGATTATTGGCATTGGCTTTATAGGTTGATGTTTCCATCAGATGAATATCTCCACTGGAACTAGGTGTGGCGTTACTAATGTCGGCGGGTGGATTTGTTTGTATGTTGGGATTGGAAGTATTTATTACAGTACTGGAATTTGTAATTTGATTGAGGACAGGGTCGGAATTTCCTGCGACATTCTGCAGAGGTGATAAGTTAAGGAATGCATCGAACTCTTCCTGGGCGAAGTGTTCCAAATCCGGAACATTACGATTGAGATACATGGAAGAGTTTTGTGTTTGCTGCTGCGTTGGCATCATAGAGGTGGATTGTTGTTGCTGCTGCGTTTGACTACTGCTCGAATTCGTGTTGTGGACATTTGTTGGATGCTGCTGATGACTGCAGTGTTGTCGCACCTGGTTATTTTGAATTTGCTGTTGTTGCAAACTATGTTGATGCTGCAGCATAACCTGTTGAGTATTCATTTCGGTGGCATTCATGGCAAATCCATACTGGTTGAATTGTTGTTGTACTGCATTGCTATTTAGGTTGAAGTTTCTTGCATTGCTGGCACCCATAGTCCGACCTTCCTGGCCATGGCCATGACCATAATTCACGGGCATCACAGGCTGCAACAGTGTATAACGGGCCAGCAATAATTGTTCCGATACAATACGTAATTCCTCCTGCTGTTGCATTATCAACTTCTGCAATTCATCATGCTTACGTTGCAATTGCTCTTGCAATTGATTTGGATTGGAAGACATTACGACTGGACTTGCCAACATATCGTGCTGATGGTGATGCTTTAAGAGGCAAGAGGAAGTGTTCAGAGATCCTGAAGGTATTTCTACATTATTAACGGTTGGTGTACAAAGGCTTACCGGCAGTGGTGATATAACTGGAGCAACTTGAAATGGCGCTATCACTGGTTGCACTGGTATAGCGGTTAGATATTGTGGTGATTCTATAAAGGATGGTGCCACAATTTGTGGACTTCGTATGGGGAAGGTAGGTTGGCTGAACTGACATGATCCGCTGGCGGTTATTGGCGTTCCAGGTACCATAGCATGCTGCGGCAAAGATTGGAATATTTTCGGACCCTGAGTTTGAGGTAATGTCAACTGCTGGTCAATATCTTGCTGATGTTGCGTATGGATATTGGGGTTGTGATGATGTTGTTGCTGTTGACGATGCAATTGTGTGGATGAAGTTGGCTGTTGTTGATGATGTTGGCCTCCAGAGAAATTTCCATGTTCTAAACCAGATGAATGTCTTTGTCGAATCTGTGTGGAAAGGAAAGATATGAGGATTAATGAAATTAAAATAAATATTACGAATAAACAATGCAGTTCACAAGGAAATGGTACATAAAATAATCGAAAAAAAGTAAGTCTAAAATTTGGCGGGATAGACTATATTATACCATTCACCACAGTGTAGACCAGAGCTTCCCAATCCAATTTGCTTTGCGCCCCCACAAAAACCGTATTGAACAAAACCTAAACATTTGATTAACAATTATTAAAAATAACAATGTTAATGAATATTAATATTAAAGAGTTTATCATTTAGTGGGAAATTTGGCAATTGTTCTGTTCATTAGATAGTTTTTTTAATATTAGGTACTATTACATATATAGTACATCTCAAAGTGACGAAAACTGAATCAACATTTTTAAAATGTGTCAAAACAAAAGTGGATACTAGTTCTGATATTTTAGCAAGAAATTTAGCTGTTGCAAATAAAGGTAGTGAAAGACAAATAAAGGAAAAAAACAAGTATATACGGCCGTAAGTTCGGCCAGGCCGAAGCTTATGTACCCTCCATCATGGATTGCGTAGAAACTTCTTCTAAACACTGCCATCCACAATCGAATTACTTAAGTTGCGGTAACGCTTGCCGATGGCACGGTATCTTAAAACCTCCTAACACCATCCTCAAAATTTTATGTAAGTCCATACGTGGTATATATTAAATCAAAAAAGATCGATCCAATACGTATATAATTCAGTTTGACAAAGTGACAAAATTTTCTACAGAAATAAAATTTTAACAAAATTTTCTATAGAAATAAAATTTTCACAAAATTTTCTATAGAAATAAACTTTTGACAAAATTTTCTATAGAAATAAAATCTTGGTAGATTATTTTTGGCTCGAGTGGCAACCATGATTATGAACCGAATAAAATTTGAACAAAATTTTCTATAGAAATAAAATTTTGACAATGATGAAAATTTTATTATGAAACGAATAAAATTTTAACAAAATTTTCTCTAGAAATAAAATTTTGACAAAATTTTCTATAGAAATAAAATTTTGACAAAATTTTCTATAGAAATAAAATGTTGGTAGACTATTTTTGGATCTAGTGGCAACCATGATTATGAACCGATATGGACCAATTTTTGTGTGATTGGATCAATTTTGGTATGGTTGTTAGCGACCATATACTAACACCAGTTCCTAATTTGAACCGGATCGGATGAATTTTGCTCCTCCAAGAGGCTCCGGAGGTCAAATCTGGAGAACGTTTTATATGGGGGCTATATATAATTATGGACCGATATGGACCAATTCTGGCACGCTTGTTAAAGAAAATTTTCTTCTCTTTGAGGCTCCGCAAGCCAAATCTGGAGATCGGTTTATATGGGGGCTATATATAATTATGGGCCGATGTGGACCAATTTTTGCATGATTGTTAGAGACCATATACCAACACCATGTACCAAATTTCAGCCGGATCGGATGAAATATGCTTCTCTTAGAGGCTCCACAAGCCATATCTGGGGATCGGTTTATATGGGGGCTATATATATATTGACCCATATGGACCAATTTTTGCACGGTTGTTAGAGACCATATACCAACATCATGTACCAAATTTCAGCCGGATCGGATGAAATTTGCTTCTCTTCTAGGCTCCGCAAGCCAAATCTGGGGATCGGTTTATATGGGGGCTATATATAAGTATGGACCGATGTGGACCAATTTTTGCATGGTTGTTAGAGACCATATACCAACACCATGTACCAAATTTCAGCCGGATCGGATGAATTTTGCTCCTCCAAGAGGCTCCGGAGGTCAAATCTGGAGAACGTTTTATATGGGGGCTATATATAATTATGGACCGATATGGACCAATTCTGGCACGCTTGTTAAAGAAAATTTTCTTCTCTTTGAGGCTCCGCAAGCCAAATCTGGGGATCGGTTTATATGGGGGCTATATATAATTATGGACCGATGTGGACCAATTTGTGCATGGTTGTTAGAGACCAAATACCAACATCATGTACCGAATTTCAGCCGGATCGGATGAAATTTGCTTCTCTTTGAGGCTCCGCAAGCCAAATCTGGGGATCGGTTTATATGGGGGCTATATATACTTATGGACCGATGTGGACCAATTTTTGCATGATTGTTAGAGACCATATACCAACACCATGTACCAAATTTCAGCCGGATCGCATGAAATATGCTTCTCTTAGAGGCTCCACAAGCCATATCTGGGGATCGGTTTATATGGGGGCTATATATATATATATATATATATATATATATATATATATATATATATATATATATATATATATATATATATATATATATATATATATATATATATATATATATATATATATATATATATATATATATATATATATATATATATATATATATATATATATATATATATATATATATATATATATATATATATATATATATATATATATATATATATATATATATATATATATATATATATGGACCGATATGGACCAATTTTTGCACGGTTGTTAGAGACCATATACCAACATCATGTACCAAATTTCAGCCGGATCAGATGAAATTTGCTTCTCTTTGAGGCTCCGCAAGCCAAATCTGGGGATCGGTTTATATGGGGGCTATATATAATTATGGACCGATGTGGACCAATTTTTGAATGGTTGTTAGAGACCATATACTAACACCTTGTACCAAATTTCAGCCGGATCAGATGAAATTTGCTTCTCTTTGAGGCTCCGCAAGCCAAATCTGGGGATCGGTTTATATGGGGGCTATATATAATTATGGACCGATATGGACCAATTCTGGCACGCTTGTTAAAGAAAATTTTCTTCTCTTTGAGGCTCCGCAAGCCAAAACTGGGGATCGGTTTATATGGGGGCTATATATAATTATGGACCGATGTGGACCAATTTTTGCATGGTTGTTAGAGACCATATACCAACATCATGTACCGAATTTCAGCCGGATCGGATGGAATTTGCTTCTCTTCTAGGCTCCGCAAGCCAAATCTGGGGATCGGTTTATATGGGGGCTATATATAATTATGGACCGATGTGAACCAATTTTTGCATGGTTGTTAGAGACCATATACCAACACCATGTACCAAATTTCAGCCGGATCGGATGAAATATGCTTCTGTTAGAGGTTCCACAAGCCAAATATGAGGGTCCCTTTATATGGGGGCTATACGTAAAAGTGGACCGATATGGCCCATTTTCAATACCATCCGACCTACATCGATAACAACTACTTGTGCCAAGTTTCAAGTTGATAGCTTGTTTCGTTCGGAAGTGAAGCGTGATTTCAACAGACGGACGGACGGACATGCTTAGATCGACTCAGAATTTCACCACGACCCAGAATATATATACTTTATGGGGTCTTAGAGCAATATTTCGATGTGTTACAAACGGAATGACAAAGTTAATATACCCCCATCCTATGATGGAGGGTATAAAAAAGCTCGCTTTACTTTGTTGCATTACATATTAGCCACCCTATAGTCGTCGACAAGTGATTATATATAATGATTAGACCAAGATAAATTTCTAATTATGCTATTAATGAATATGCATGCAAATTTATATATTTTTTTTCATATTAAATAACCTTTTGCCCACTGTAACAGCCCACAGTACTCATATGAGTCATCTGAGATTGGCGGCTAGTGCCAGATTCTGTAGACATTGATGTTGAATCGGACTCATTACCACGGCTGCCATACATATAACGTTTTCGTTTCACATTTGGTGAAACTCCTGTAGAGCTGATGTTGCCATAACTGGATGCCGGTCGTGAATTGGATTTCAAAACCTGCAATTGACAACTCTGGCCAGCTCCCGTCGGTGTGGGGGGATTCGTCCATAGTGTTGAGGAATCTAAACTGGGAGATGTTTCATTATGCAAAATATCAGCCACCAAATTTGTTTGGCTATACATTGCAGTGGCATTGTTATTCGATGACAGGAGATTGTTTGGCGTTGTACATATCACAGCGTTATTAGAGGCTAAAAGGGGCGTTGTGGTCGGGCCATCACCGGGCGACTCTACCGTTGTAGTAGTAATAGTGGCATCTGCATTTGGCCCACATTGGGCCGCCAATGATAATTTCGATATTCCCGATGGGTTCATGCAAGTGCTGGTGGGTTTTTGGCCTTCTAATTTCTTGTGTTTCAGCACCTCCAAATAGTTGATAACCTTGTGAGTACATACCACATACTCTGGTTTATTGTTAAACTGATTGTATGATATGTAGGAATCTGTTTGAAGCCATATCCATTGTTGACCCTTTGTAAGGAAACGATAGAAGCCGGTCTTAACTTTGCCCACGAGCATTACTTAAATTAGGAAAATGAGGAAAATAGAATCAATTCCACTAACACACACACACATGGCCGAAAACAACTTACGTTTCTCATGGCTGGCTACAATATCATCCAGATCATCGAAATGGTAATAGTCATAGCCAGAGGTTCCCAAAACCTCAAAGGGCATATAACCAATTATGGGCGGCGCCCTCTGATCGAGAAACAAGAACTTCCATTCCATGCTATGCTTCGATGTAAACTCACAGCAAGTGGGATCGATCACAGTTATCTCCCCAATCAATTGGGGCATTTGTAAACGTCCAGTTCCCACGAAAATTAGTTTGTTGTCCAATTTCATGGAATTCCTTTGCAGGGCAGGTGGCAATGGTGTTTGAGTATTCTGTTGGGTCACCTCCAGGCTGGCATCATTTCCTGCAATGTGCAAATCACATGGATTAAAGTGTCCCCTTATTCAAGGGGACATTTTTAAACGAATTTTCGTATATTTTAGGTAATACATACTAAAATAACCTACAAATTTAACTAATTCGAATGAATGACGGCCACAGCCCACTTCTTCACCGCCTCTTTTCAAATGCAGGAAAAATGTTATCTGATTACGGCTACCAATATCAGTTTGCATGGGTGCAATGACCGGTTTCGGATTGAGAAATACATTTAAGATATTCTCATGGTCCATTTCATAGGCCAAATCGAAAATGCTCATATTGAGTAGATCACCCTGTGAAAGCATAGACGAGGTAAGACCATGATCGTTAATTCCATTGGCCGAGAGATGTGATAAGTGATTGGAATACCTACTTACCGGTAAATAGCCCAATTGCGTGGTAACACTATCCGATGTATAGAATATGGAACCATGGCTGCCAAAAACTATGATGAAACCATTCAAAGACTCTAACATTAGCTGTGTGAACTCATCATTACTGAGAAATGAAGGTTTCCAATTCTGTTGAATTTCAAATACCTTTGATCTGTCAGTTGCCTCTGTAGAAAATAAAGGAAAAATTAAAATTGACATTGATCATTAATTTCACAGAATGAAATATCACCGAAATATTTCCAATTAAAAGTTGATTGAAGTTAACAATTGTTTTAATTAATAAATTAATTGATGGAGTTAACTTTTTAATCAAGATAGAAACATTAAGTTAATTATGTCATTGATTGAAAATTTTAAATTTTCTAATTAAAAAATTATCAATTAATTTAATTAACCTTTTAATCTAACTCGGAAGTCTAAGTCAATTAAAAAAAGTGATGGATTTTTTTTTTAATTTTTAATTAAATTTTTTTTAAACAATTCATTTTTTAATCAAACTAAAAAAAACTGTTAAGAAAGTAATTAAAAATAGTTACGTTTTTAATAAAAAAAATTAATTGTGTTTTGCAATCAACATCAATTAAATTTTTAATTGAATCAGTTAAAAAAATAATTGAATTTTGCTAATGAAATCAATAAATTTTCTATTCAAGTATTTTTTTAATGTCCAATTAAAACTGGGAATTTTTAACGAATTTTTGTCAAGATGCTAAAAGTCAACAAACGACTCCATTAATTTTGAAGATTTTTTTCAGAAGTATTAAAGCCAAGTTGACCTTAGTAAAACAAAGTTTATCAACTTTTGGACAAGGAAAAAACTTTATGTCAGAAAAATGCATTTTGTACACGCAAAAAAATAATTCTTTCCTCCCAAAAGAAATTTTAGACAAACAAAGTTCGTTTCTCATTTGCTTTTCGCAGTAAGGAAGTGTATTTGGAAGAAAAGTATATACTTTTTGTGATAAACGTTTATTCTTTTCCAGGATGTAAAAACAATTTCATAAGGACAAACTCAAAAAAAAAAAACATTGTTTTCTTGCTAATTGCATTTTCCCTCACATCTTTCTTTTTTTTTAGTTCTTAACACCTTTCCTGTAATACCAACAATGTAGAAGAAATTATACGATTTTATAAATTTTTAAAATTTTTTTACCCTTCGCCTGGACGGAGAATCGAACCGCGGACCATGCACTTTGTAAGCCAACACTCTAACCACTGAGCTATGTACCTGTTATGGTCATCAATAGATAAATATCCATATAAGTTATATTTATATAGCATAGCTTGCGGCGCCCACGAACCGAATAAACAAAGTTTATTTAACAGAAACAAACATTTAGTTTGGCACCGTGGAGCAGGGGTTGCTACGTCCGACTTGCATGCCAAGGGTCGTGTTCGATCCCTGCTTCGACCAAAGTTTTTTTTGTTGTTTTTTTTTTTACAAATATTACAGATATGTTCGAAAGATTCCGAAAAAATATTCAACATTACATTGAACTGTAAAATGTGTCTTATTAAAGACCTAAAGTCAAAAAAGAACAGTGTTTGATATAAAGGGTGATACGGTCAAAATTTGGTCAAGGGAAAACGCGTGTAAATCGGTGAAATCGTTTATTTAAAAAATCAAATTAAATTTCTTTTTCAAGTTCAATTAGTATAAAATTCAGGGAAAATATTCAGTTAGACTTTCGCTTTTCCAAATCCGAATTGCCGGGCCTCACGCTTGACACCTGCCATCAGATTTTGTACAGCCACCTTGTCCACCTTCTTCGCCGCAGAAAGCCAGTTTGCCTTGAACTACTGCTCGTCCTTAGCAGTTTTTTTGGTCTTCTTTAGGTTCCGCTTGACAATAGCCCAGTATTTCTCAATTGGGCGGAGCTCTGGCGTGTTGGGAGGGTTCTTGTCCTTGGGAACCACCTGCACGTTGTTGGCGGCGTACCACTCCATGGCCTTTTTACCGTAATGGCAAGATGATAAATCCGGCCAAAACAGTACGGAACAACCGTGTTTCTTCAGGAAAGGTAGCAGACGTTTATTCAAACACTCTTTCACGTAAAATGCTGCTTTTCAAGCCACAGGTACAGATGGCTTGCCAAACCAGATATTTCTTTGCGAACTTTGACAGTTTTATGTGCTTGAAAATATCTGCTACCTTTCCCCTTCCTTTTGCCGTATAAAACTCCTGTCCCGGAAGCTGCTTGTAGTTAGCTTTGACGTAGGTTTCGTCGTCCATTACCACACAGTCAAACTTCGTCAGCATCGTCGTGTACAGCCTCTGGGATCGCGCTTTGGCCGTCGTATTTTGTTTATCATCGCGATTTGGAGTCACTACCTTCTTGTAAGTCGATAGTCCGGCTCGTTTTTTGGCTTGATGCACGGTTGTAGACGACAAGGCCGTAGCCAGGATTTTAATTCGGGGGGTTCAACTTAAAAAAAAACCAGTAAGGAAAGTCTAAAGTCGGACGGGGCCGACTATATTATACCCTGCACCACTTTGTAGATCTAAATTTTCGATACCATATCACATCCGTCAACTGTGTTGGGGGCTATATATAAAGGTTTGTCCCAAATACATACATTTAAATAACACTCGATCTGGAAGAATTTGATAGACAGAAAAATGCATCAACAGACAGACAGACGGACAGACAGACAGACGGACATCGCTAAATCGACTCAGAATTTAATTCTAAGCCGATCCGTATACTAAAAGGTTGGTCTATGATTACTCCTTCTTGGCGTTACATACAAATGCACAAACTTATTATACCCTGTACCACAGTAGTGGTGAAGGGTATAAATATTCATATAATCTCATGTGTAGAAAATTTTATTTATGCATAGGTATGTATACAATATTTTTATAATATTAAATTGAGCCGACGGGCTTTTTGGGCAGCAAACAAATCAATTACTTCTTCAGTCGGCACATTTATTCGGCGATGAACCGACATTAATGCCAATCCATTGAGTCTACTCTCGCTAGTCGAATTTCTAAGATATGTCTTTAATCTCTTCATTGTTGAAAATGAAAGTTCGGAAGAGTACGTAATAACTGCAGGGATGGAAAATGCAGTACTATAGTACTTTTTTCAATACTTTTTCACCCCGGTCAGTACCGTAGTACCCCGAAATTCGCAAAGAAAAAAAAAACGTTTGGAAAACGTGTACCGAAAACGTTTTTCTTTTGTTAGAGTTTTTTGAATTGCTTCGAAAATTTTAAACTTTTATCACCAAAAAAATTCATTTGTTACAAATTTTTTATGTTTTCAATAAAAAAAGTTATTTTTGAAACAACAACACAGTCCATTTCGTTTATATCAAACACTGTTCTTTTCTGACTTTAGGTCTTTAATAAGACACATTTTACAGTTCAAAATTTAATATACTACAATGTAATGTTGAACATTTTTTCGGAATCTTCCGAACATATCTGGAATATATGTACAAAAAAAAAACTTTGGTCGGAGCAGGGATCGAACCCACGACCTTTGACATGCAAGTCGGACGTAGCAACCACTGCTCCACGGTGCCAAACTAAATGTTTGATTGTGTTAAATAAACTTTGTTTATTCGGTTCGTGGGCGCCGCAAGCTATGCTATATAAATATAACTTATATGGATATTTCATTTCATTTCATTTCATTTATTGAATGGTATTTCCAGTACAACAAGATTACATCTTATAAATTATAGTACTGGAGTAACATGGTTAGATTATTACAGTATTGTTATTAATTGATTACCATATTATTGATTACCATAACAGGTACATAGCTCAGTGGTTAGTGTGTTGGCTTACAAAGTGCATGGTCCGCGGTTCGATTCTCCGTCCAGGCGAAAGGTAAAAAAAAAATTTAAAAATTTATAAAATCGTATAATTTCTTCCACATTGTTGGTATTACAGGAAAAGGTGTTAAGAACTAAAAAACCTCGTGGATGTGAGAAAGATGTGAGGGAAAATGCAATTTGCAAGAAAACAATTTTTTTTTGAGTTTGTCTTTATGAAATTGTTTTTACATCCTGGAAAAGAATAAACGTTTATCACAAAAAGTATATACTTTTCTTCCAAAAACACTTCCTTACAGCGAAAAGCAAATGAGAAACGAACTTTGTTTGTCTAAAATTTCGTTTGGGAGGAAAGAATTAATTTTTTGCGTGTATATACAATTATGGTCTGATATAAACCAATTTTTGCATGGTTATTAGAGGGCTATACAAATTTCAACTGGACTTATTTGGTTGTATATACTTACCATTGTGATGTTTCAGAAAGTTGATGGTTGACTTTAGAACTGTCGATTTGTCCATTTTCCGATTGGATGTAGTTATCAAAGCACTCAAATCGTTAACCAGAGAATTGAATTGGTCACGACGTTTCTTTTCGCTAAGATTTCGCGATCGCCTATAAACAAATAAATAAATTTTATGTATTAAATCTATTGGAAAATATATTTTAGCATTATTTACATAAAAAAGTTCGGCCTGGCCGAATCCTATGTACACTCCTTGGGTTGAGGTAACAGTTGCCAATAGTATTATAATACTTCCTAACATTGTCTTCTAAATTTGTTCACTGACAAAAAACATGCCCGAAGCCAAAGGTTTTGTCTTTGCACTAATGATTTTGGTATTGATTCCGAAGAAGCGGAAAATTGAAGTAAGGACACATTTTAGACTCAATTCTCTTTTAAGTTTGAGTTTTGCGTACTTGATTCTAGTAAACAAAATTTAATTTATTTGTTTTTCAGCATTTTTCTTCATGCACAATCAAAGTCTTTTAAAAACAAGCTAAAACTTAAATCTTCAAATTCATACTCGTCTTCAAGTAAAAATTATGCTATGTTTCAAGTAAAAAACGTCTTTAAAACAAAGTTTTGAAAAACATGCATAAGCGTAGGAAGGCCTCTGGGCAGGGGGGGGGGTGGTCTAAGCCAGAAAAATTTTATCTCCCCCCCCAGAATTTGAAAACCTATTTATGATTTTCCATTGTTTTTATAAAAATTAAACAAGTACATACAACCGCACAAAGTTCCGCTAAAGACTCATGCACAACGAATTACTTGGGTTGTGGTAGCAGTTGCCGATGACAATATATAGTTTTATTTCTCAACATTGTCTTCTAAATTGTGAGTTAGTTTCTTTATTATAAGTGAATGTTTGAAGTCTGATATTCATGAAACAAAGCTGTGATTGAAATTATGATTTAAGTTCCTATATAGTAATTGATATTAAAACTATTCTTTCATAAATTAATTTCTTAATAATTAGGCAGAAAAGCGTCGCCAAAAAAGAAGTGAAAAGTGGTGCAAAATTGGTGGAGAAGCGATGAATGTATAATGAACTTGTCATAGGACGAATGTCCACCGTTTCAACAGCCGTTGCAATGAATTTGCATCACTTCTTAGGTGTGATCCGAATTCAGTGTTTTGAATGTGAATTAGAAAAGTTTGTAATATTTTCCCAAATAAATAATAATACCCTAAACCACATAGTAGGGTATGTTATAGTAAGTTTGATCTGCCAAAAAATGTTCCTACCAGAAATATTGATTTTAGTCCCAATAAAATATATACCGATCGACTCAGAATCACCTCCTGAGTCGATCTAGCGCTTGGTGTCCGTCCGTCTGTCCATGTATTTGTTGTTCACAGGATTCCGGTCGCAATTATTAACCAATTTTGGTGAAATTTGGTACAGGGAGTTTTTTTGGGCACAAGGACAAACGCTATTGAATTTGGAAGAAATCGGATCAAATTTAGATATAGCTCCCATATATATGTATCGCCCGATTTAGACAAATGGGGTCACGTTGCGCTTTTTGTCAAACGAATCGTCACCAAATTTGGCTAAAGGTAATATTTTTCATCGCCCTTCAAGTCTGCAAAATTTCATCCAAATCGGTTCAGATTTAGATATAGCTCTCATATATATGTATCGCCCGATTTTCCCAAATTTGGCCCCAAAACATTTATTTATCAACCGATCTTACTCAAAGTTGGCTAAATGTAATCTTCTATAGCACTAACTATATGTGCAAAAAATCATCGAAATCGGTTCAGATTTAGCTATAGCTCCCATATATATGTACCGCCCATTTTTTCTAAATTTGGCCATAAAACCCTTATTTATCAACCGATCTTACTCAAATTTGACTAAATGTAGTCCTCTATAGCACTAACTATATATGCAAAAAATCATCGAAATCGGTTCAGATGTAGCTATAGCTCCCATATATATGTATCGCCCGTTTTTCCCACATTTGGTCATAGACCCTTATTTATTAACCGATCTTACTCAAAGTTGGCTAGATCTAGTCCTCTATAGTACTAACTATATGTGCAAAATTTCATCGAAATCGGTTCAGATGTAGATATAGCTCCCATATATGTATCGCCCGATTTTGAAAACTTCGCGCCTAATAACCTTATGTTTGACCATACAGCCCTCATTTCTTAACTGATCTTACTCAAATCTTGCACAAGGTAACCTTTTATGGTATTAATCAAACCCGCAAAATGTTCTGCAAATTGGTTCAGATTTAGATATAGCTTCCATATATATGCATCGCTCGATTTTTCCCAAATTTGGCCATAGTACTCTTATTTATTAACCAGTGTTACTCAAAATTCAAATTTTGATGTACTGGCCGATCGTATTTATACGTACTTGTAGCTCTTACATAAGAATATTGCTCGATTTTTACAAATTTGGATTTATTACCCACACTAATTGAGCGATTTTTTCTTTTTTAATAATGGGCTCAATATTAGTGGCATACTAACTCCGTAGGTGCAATATCAACTACAGCCAGTGTTGCTAGAAATTTGGGGAAATTCCCTATATGTAGGTTTTTTCTAATATTTAGCATCTCGGAGGACGTAGGGCCACAATGTAGGCACATTTTAACTCAACACAATTTGTAGTAATTTTTACATTTTGGTGGCTCTAGAGGAGGAAATTAGAAGCCCGCAAGGCTTGATATTTAACAATGTGTGGTAACAACAGTTACCACTCTTGCCAAAAAAAAAAATCTCACAAAATTCTAAGATTACCAAAAATCTACCAAACAAATATTTCTATAGACATTTTTGTCAAAACTTTATTCCTGAAGAAAATTTTGTCAACAATTTATTTCTATAGAAAATTTTGTCAAAATTGTATTTCTGTAGATTTTTTTTTTTCAAAATATTATTTCTATAAAAAATGTTCTCAAAATTTTATGGAATTTCTATGGAATTTTTTCAGAAAAATTTTATTTCTATTACTTTTATTATCAAATTTTATTTTTATAGAAAAATTTCTCAAAAAAATTTATTTATAGAAACTTTTTCCAAAATTTTATTTCTAGTTGGTAGAATTCTACCAACTGTGGCAATAGTGGTGGTTATACAAACTTATTTTCCAGGTTATATACGTTGTATTTTCATGTTTTATGATAATAAAGTATGTATTTAGAACCATTTTTATACCCACCACCATAGAATGGTGACGGGGGTATAATAAGTTTGTCATTCCGTTTGTAACACATCGAAATATCGATTTCCGACTATATAAAGTATATATATTCTTGATCAGGGAGAAATTCTAAGACGATATAACGATGTCCGTCTGTCCGTCTGTCCGTCTGTCCGTCTGTCTGTCTGTTGTAATCACGCTACAGTCTTCAATAATGAAGTAATCGTGCTGAAATTTTGCACAAACTAGTCTTTTGTCTGCAGGCAGGTCAAGTTCGAAGATGGGCTATATCGGTCCAGGTTTTGATATAGTCCCCATATAAACGGACCTCCCGATTTGGGGTCTTGGGCTTATAGAAATCGTAGTTTTTATCCAATTTGCCTGAAATTTGAAATCTAGAGGTATTGTAGGACCACAAATACGTGTGCCAAAAATGGTGAGTATCGGTCGATGTTTTGGTATAGCCCCCATATAGACCGATCTCCCGATTTTACTTCTTGGGCTTATAGAAACCGCAGTTTTTATTCAATTTACCTGAAATTGGGAATCTAGAAGTATTGTAGGACCACAAATACGTGTGCCAAAAATGGTGAGTATCGGTCCATGTTTTGGTATAGCCCCCATATAGACCGATCTCCCGATTTTACTTCTTGGGCTTATAGAAACCGCAGTTTTTATTCAATTTACCTGAAATTGGAAATCTAGAGGTATTGTAGGACCACAAATACGTGTGCCAAAAATTGTGAGTATCGGTCCATGTTTTGGTATGGTCCCCATATAAAACGACCTCCCGATTTGGGGTCTTGGGCTTATAGAAACCGTAGTTTTTATCCAATTTGTCTGAAATTGGAAATCTAGAGGTATTTTAGGACCATAAAGAGGTGTGCCGAAAATGGTGAGTATCGGTCCACCATTATCTGATTTGCCTGAAATTGTAAATATTCTGGCATTTTAGGCTCACAAAAACGTGTATCGGATTAAGTTTTTATCGGTTCATTTGGTAATGCCTCCATATAGACCGACTTCACTTGTTGAGGGTGTAGAAGGCGTACTGATCATGAAAATTGCTTGAAACTCAATGTAAAATTTCCAGATTTTACTTAAACAGATTTAAGATTTCAAATCAAGACGTTATTTTATAATTTTCTTGCACACTTACAAGAGATGTTAATGATTCCTCTAAAACTCAAACATAAATGGTTCTTATAAATCCAGAATCTGATATAGTCCTCATAGGTGAAATCTTTAAATTTATCTTCGGGAAGTGTCCTCAAGTCCTCCAGCCCTCCTGAAATTTTAAAGGAAACCCTAATATTTGGTTCATGGTGGCGGGTATTTAAGATTCGGCCCGGCCGAATTTAGTGCTGTATATACTTGTTGCTTTATAAAATTTGTTTAAATTTAACGAAAAATATTGTAGGGAAAATTGTTTGGGAACGTATGGGAAAGTAGGGACTTTTTGTCCTTGTAGGGTAAACCGAACATTTTCCCTGGCAATATTGAATATGAGATATATGAGATTGACACGAAGCCCCTATAGACATGTACACCTTAATTTTCTTAAATATGCAACTGAGGTTTATCTCCCAGACCTGTAGGGTAGGGTTTAGGGTAAAATTTGAATAATTGGGTTTAGGGAAAAATTTTAATAATTTGTACCAGTTTATTTATTCTTACTCTTTTTATTAACAATTTGAAAAAAAAGAAAACAAAAAATTACCAATTAAAAGATGAAAAAAAAAATTGAATTTAAAAAAACTTCCTGTGTAGTTAAAATAGTTAACTTCTTTGTGAGGACATTTTTGGAAGTAATTTTAAAGTTGTGCCTTTAGAACAACTCCCAATTTTTTTTGTGGGAAAAGTGTGGAACTACTTTTAGTTGCTTTATTATAAATTAATTGTCGAGTTATTTTGATGTCTAATTTTTTATTCATTTTTATGAAATAAAACATTAATTGAACCTATATGTTATGTTCAGTCTATAAATTCTTAGCTAGGGGGCTATAGCCCCCCTCCCCCCCCAATGAAAATTGTCTAGCTACGTTAATGAAAACATGTCCTAATTTGGAACGAATTCAAGTTGGAAAATTTCAACAAATTAATTTTGAAGAATTTTTATGAGTTATTAAAAGTTGACCTTACACTCAAAAAAATTTGTTTGGAGCCAATGATTTTGACCATCCTTAAGGATTTTGGTATTGATCCCGAGCCAAAGATGCGGCTTCTTTAAAATAAAGACATGTTTTTAGCGACCTGCCTGGTCTTCCAAGAGGCTCCGGAGGTCAAATCTGGTGACCGGTTTATATGGGGGCTATATATAATTATGGACTGATGTGGACCAATTTTTGCATGATCATTAGAGACCATATATTAACATCATGTACCAAATTTCGGCCGGATCGGATGAAATTCGCTTCTCTTAGAGGCTCCGCAAGCCAAATCGGGGGATCGGTTTATATGGGGGCTATATATAATTATGGACCGATGTGGACCAATTTTTGCATGGTTGTTAGAGATCATATGCTGACACCATGTACCTAATTTCAATCGGATCGGATGAAATGTGCTTCTCTTAGAGGCTCCGCAAGCCAAATCTGGGGATCGGTTTATATGGGGGCTATATATAATTATGGACCGATGTGGACCAATTTTTGCATGGTTGTTAGAGATCATATGCTGACACCATGTACCTAATTTCAATCGGATCGGATGACATTTGCTTCTCTTAGAGGCTCGACAAGCCAAATCGGGGACCGGTTTATATGGGGGATATATATAATTATGGACCGATATGGACCAATTTTTGTATGTTTGTTAGAGACTATATACCAACACCATGTACCAAATTTCAGCCGGATCGGATGAAATTTGCTTCTCTTAGAGGCTCGGCAATCCAAATCGGGGGATCGGTGTATTTGGGGGCTATATATGATTATGGGTCGATGTGGACCAATTTTTGCATGGTTGTTAGAGACCATATTCTAACACCATGTACAAAATTTCTGCCGGATCGGATGAAATTTGCTTCTCTTAGAGGATCGGCAAGTCAAATTTGGGTGTCCGTTTGTATGGGGGCTATACGTAAAAGTGGACCGATATAGCCCATTTGCAATACTATCCGACCTACATCAATAACAACTACTTGTGCCAAGTTTCAAGTCGATAGCTTGTTTCGTTCGGAAGTTAGCGTGATTTCAACAGACGGACGGACATACATGCTCAGATCGACTCAGAATTTCACCACAACCCAGAATATATATACTTTATGGGGTCTTAGAGCAATATTTCGATGTGTTACAAACGGAATGACAAATATATAATATACCCCCATCCTATGGTGGAGGGTATAAAAATGAAATTAAATACAAAATTATTCGTTAATAAATGTTGATTCATATCGGTCCATAATTATATATAGCTCCCATATTAACCGACCCCCAAGTGTTACCACAACCCAAGTAATTCGATTGTGGATTGCAGCCTTTAGTTTCTACGCAATCCATGGTGTAGGGAACATAAGATTCGGCCTGGCTGAGATTATGGTCGTATATACTTGTCTGTTTTGTTGTTGCAAACCTACACTAAAAAAAAAACATGCCCGATTCCAAAGATTTTGTCTTTACTTTAACAATTTTGGTATTGATTCCGAACCAAAGAAGCGCAGAATTCAAGTAAGGATACTTTTAATGCCCCAATTTTTTTTGCCAGCTGATTAAATATTCAATGTTAACGACACAAAAACAAGAAAACGAAACAAGAAAAATGTATGCGGTAAAATTCAGCAAATGCTGCAAAGCCTCTTGAACAGATTTTACTAAGTTTTCTTTATATTTTACCTATTTTTGTTGTCTTAAGGTGGGCTTTACTAAAATCTTACTGATTTTATGAAGCCCGCCTAAAGGCGGGATTGGGCATTAGAGGGTAAAGTACAATTTTCTTTTAAATTTAGGTTTTGTGTACTTGACTCTCTTTTTCAACTTTTGTCTTCATATGATATCAAAGTCCTTTAAAAACAAGTTAACGACAACTTTATTTTCCAAACTCAGACACGACTCCCATCGGAGATTATGCTATGATTCAAGTAAAAAACGTCTTTAAAATAAAGTGTTGAAAAACATGTCCTATTTTTTTGAAAGATTTTTTGCTTTGTAGTCAAGATGCAAAAAGACAACAAATTTAAAGACAATTTCATTAATTTTAAAGAATTTTTCTGAATTATTAAATTCAAGTTGACCTTAGCCCAAAAAAGTTTTTCTTTCATGTTATGATACCCATTTTTAAGTCCAATCAACAGGACTTCATTGAAAAGTTTTTCGACTTTTGGACAAGGAAAAACACTTTATATTAGAGAAATGCGTCTTCAACGCTAAGCAAACTTTGCGTTCGTATTTTAAGGACATGACATCTTTGGCCTCACGACAATATTTTTTTCAGTGTATGCATTAACTAACCATATGTTCACAGTATTATAACATTTTTTAAATACCTGTGACTTCTTCCCATAGAAAATCATCGACCGCAGTCACATTCTCGTTTTGACACATTTCATTGATTTCAAAGAAAACACTGTTGTGCACGAGAAGAAATTCAAGCAAAATGTCTGTAACTGCAACATACTGTTGCCAATAGAAGCGATTAATGTCTAGTCCATAAATGTCAAAAACATACGCATACGAACTGACGTCGTTGAGTCTATAATCATTTCAGGGGTTGTTGCTTCCTTTATTCATTGAACTACCCGCCTCATGCTATACGATTATCGAAACACATCTATGATATACGTGGTATTGTTTGCCTAAATCTCAATTATGGTATGTTATCTAAATCTTTTTTGTGTGCGTAGCAATATTGATATTTTAAGAACAATACTATTTCCAAAAAAATTTAAGATTTCCAAATTGGACGTAGAGATTTAAGGGAGAAATTTTCATAAGTTAAGGATTGCGTAATGTGGTACATTATTATTGCAAAATCATTGAGCGTATTTTGCTTAGCATAGAAGACGCATTTCTCTAATATAAAGTTTTTTTCCTTGTCCAAAAGTCGATAAACTTTTCAATGAAATCGTATTGTCCTTATAATTAAGTGATTTGAATTAAAAATGGTATCATAACATGAAAGAAAAAATGTTTGGGCTAAGGTCAACTTGACTTTAACAATTCAGAAATATTCTTTAAATTTTATGAAATTGTTTTTAAATTAGTTGTCTTTTTGTATCTTGACTACAAAGCAAAAAATCGTTCAAAAATAGGACATGGTTTTCAACACTTTATTTTAAAGAAGTTTTTTACTTGAAACATAGCATAATTTCTACTGGAAGTCGAGTCTTAATTTGGAAAATAAAGTTGCCGTTAACTCGTTTTTAAAGGACTTTGATAGCATATGAAGAAAAAAAGATGAGAAAGCGAAAAATTAAAATTTGCTTCCTAGAAGCAAGTACACAAAACCCAAATCTAAAAGAGAATTGGGTCTTAAAAGTATCCTTACTTGTATTCTCCGCTTCTTTGGCTCGGAATCAACACCAAATTTTTTAAAGTAAAGACAAAATCTTTGGAACCGGGCATGCTGTTTTTTCAGTGTGTATTGCGTAGAAACTTCTACGAAAGACTGTCATCCACAATCGAATTACTTGGGTTGTGGTATATTAAAACTTCTTAACATCGTTTTCTAAATTGTGAGTTAGTCCATACGTGGTATATATTAGACAAAAAAGTTATGTATAGTTAAGTCTACAAATAATTACGAATCGATATGGACTTTTGCACGGTACGTAGAGAGCCAGAATTGAAATATGGGGGTCGCTTATATGGGGGCTATATACAATTATGAACTTGATATGGACCAATTTTTGTATGATTGGAAATCGATTTATCTGAGGGATATATATAACTATAGACCGTTATGGACCTAGTTAGGCATGGTTGTCAACGACCATATACTAGCACAATGTACCAAATTTGAACTCACTCGGATGAAATTTGCTCCTACAACAGGATCCAAAACCAAATCTCGGGATCGGTTTATATGGGGCTATATATGATTATCGACTGATATGGACCACTTTTGGCATGGTTGTTTAATATTATATACGATCACCACGTACCAAATTTCAAGCAGATCGGATGAATTTTGCTTCTCCAAAAGGCACCGGAGGTCAAATCTGTAGATCGGTTTATATGGGAGCTATATGTAATTATGGGCTGATAGGAACCAATTCCTGCATGGTTGTTGGATACCACATACTAACATCACGTACCAAATTTCAACCGAATGGGAAGAATTTTGCTCTTCCAAGGGGCTCTGGAGGTCAAATCTGGGGATCGGTTTATATGGGGCCTATATATAATTATGGACCGATAAAGACCAATTTTTGCATGGGAGTTTGAGGCCATATATTAACACCACGTACCAAATTTCAACTGAATCCGATGAATTTTGGTCTTCCAAGAGGCTCCGGAGGTCATATCTGGTGATCGGTTTATATGGGGGCTATATATAATTATGGACCGATAAAGACCAATTTTTGCATGGTTGTTAGAGACCATATACTAACACCATGTACCAAATTTCAGCCGGATCGGATGAAATTTGCTTCTCTTAGAGGCCTCGCAAGCCAAATTTGGGGGTCCGTTTATGTGGGGGTTATACGTAAAAGATTACCGATATGGCTCATTTGCAATACCATCCGACCTACATCAATAACAACTACTTGTGCCAAGTTTCAAGTCGATAGCTTGTTTCGTTTGGAAGTTAGCGTGATTTCAACTGACGGACGGACGGACATGCTCAGATCGACTCAGAATTTCACCACGACCCAGAATATATATACTTTATGGGGTCTTAGAGCAATATTTCGATGTGTTACAAACGGAATGATAAAGTTAATATATCCCCCATCCTATGGTGGAGGGTAAAAAAAGGCCGATTAAATACGTATATAATTCAGTTTGACACAATTTTCTATAGAAATACAATTTTGACAAAATTTTCTATAACAATAAAATTTTGACAAGATTAGGTTAGGTGGCAGCCCGATGTATCAGGCTCACTTAGACTATTCAGTCCATTGTGATACCAGATTGGTGAACTTCTCTCTTATCACTGAGTGTTGCCCGATTCCATGTTAAGCTCAATGACAAGGGACCTCCTTTTTATAGCCGAGTCCGAACGGCGTTCCATATTGCAGTGATACCACTTAGAGAAGTTTTGAGACTCTCAGAAATGTCACCAGCATTACTGAGGTGGGATAATCCACCGCTGAAAACTTTTTGGTGTTCGGACGAAGCAGGAATCGAACCCACGACCTTGTGTATGCAAGGCGGGCATGCTAACCATTGCACCACGGTGGCTCCCAAATTTTGACAAAATTTTCTATAGAAATGAAGTCTTGTCAAAATTTTGTATAGTAATAAAATTTTCTATAGAAATAAAATCTTGACAAAATTTTGTATAGTAATAAAATTTTGACAAAATTTTCTGTAGAAATAAAATTTTGACAAAATTTTTTTATAGAATTAAAATTTTGACAAAATTATCTATAGTAATAAAATTTTGACAAAATTTTCTATAGAAACAAAATTTTGTATAGTAATAAAATGTTGACAAAATTTTCTGTAGAAATAAAATTTTGACAAAATTTTTTATAGAAATAAAATTTTGACAAAATTTTGTATAGTAATAACATTTTGACAAAATTTTCTATAGTAATAAAATTTTGCCAAATTTTCTATAGAAATACAAATTTGGTAGATTATTTTTGGAGATCGGCTATATATAACTAATGACCGATATGGACCAATTTTAGCATGGTTGTTAGCGGCCAAATACTAGAGCAATGTACCAAATTTCACCACGTATCAAATTTCAACCTGATCGGATGAATGTTGCTACTCCAAGAGCTCCGGAGGTCAAATCTGGGGATCGGTTTAAATGGGGGCTACATATAATTATGGACCGATATGGACCAATTTTCGCATGGTTGTTAGAGATCATATACTAATACCACGTACCAAATTTCAACCGGATCGGGTGAATTTTGCTCTTCCAAGGGTCTCCGGAGGTCAAATCTGGGGATCGGTTTATATGGACCGATATGGACCAATTCCTGCATGGCTGTTAGAGACCATATACTAACACCATGTAATAAATTTCAGCCCGATCGGATGAAAATTGCTTCTCTTAGAGGATCCGTAAGCCAAATCTGGGTATCGGTTTATATGGGTGCTATATATAATTATGGACCGATGTGGACCAATTTTTGCGTAGTTTTTAGAGACCATGTACTAACACCATGTACCAAATTTCAGCCGCATCGGATGAAATTTGCTTCTCTTAGAGGCTCTGTAATCCAAATCTTGGGATCGGTTTATATGGTAGGTATATATAATTATGAACCGATATGGACCAATTTTTGCATGGTTGTTAGAGACCATATATTAACAACATGTACCAAATTTCAACCGGATCGGATGAATTTTGCTCCTCCAAGAGGCTCCGCAAGCCAAATCTGAGCGTCGTTTTATATGGGGGCTATACGTAAAAGTGGTCCGATATGGCCCATTTGCAATACCGTCCGACCTACATCAATAACAACTACTTGTACCAAGTTTCAAGTCGATAGCTTGTTTCATTCGGAAGTTAGCGTTATTTCAACAGACGGACGTACATGCTTAGATCGACTCAGAATTTCACCACGAGTCAGAATATATATACTTTATGGGGTCTTAGAGCACTATTTCGATGTGTTACAAACGGAATGACAAAGTTAATATACCCCCCATCCTATGGTGGAGGATTGTACAACCAAAATTTTAGGATATGAAATTTATACAATATTAAGAACAAAATTTCTTTAAAATAAAGTTCATAAACATTGCTTTAAAAATATTCTTCTTTAAATTTAGGCCACGATGCTTTGGAATATGCATCCCTTCGTTAAACAGAAAACATTTTTGATTTAAAGAAATAATTTTTAAATTAACTGAGATATTGAATATTTGGATTAAAGATAAGAAAACTTTAAATATAGGTCAAAACTTATTTTGAGCATTTTGCATCTTTGGTTTAAGTTTTTTTTTTTTTAATTAAGAAAATATAGTTAACTTTGATATATCTGTTAGTAACATATGTGGTTTTACTTATATATGAATAACTTCGTTAATAAATCGCCAAAAGAGAATGGAATTTTGATTAATGAATGTCTGTAACCTACACTGAAGAAAATATTGACCTACTATGAAATGAATTATCCAACTTACAAATTTTAGGACATGCAATTTACACAATATTAAGGATACATATCTTTAAAATAAAGAATTTTTATTTTTCATATTAGCCTGATACTGAAATAAGCGATTAACGTCCAAATGCATTACTTTTTTAATTTACAAATATTATTCGAGTTTTTATGGACAAAATAGATTAAGGAACTTGATCAATAGAGTAATTGAAAAGAAAGCGCCAGATTGAAATCTAACATATACACGCCAGACTGTATATGTTTCAGTTCGGACGAATGAAACTTTCCACAGCCTCTGGTTTAGATCTGGCTGGGATAGATAACTCAATTTTGGGTCCTTTTTGCTAACTTCTTATGGAGAAAACATCTACGAATTGTCCTTTGATGCACAGTGGGAGTAAAGATTATTTAATTTATCTTTACTCCCACTGGGTATCATCATTTTGAGCTATATGAAGAGATGATGAACAGTGGGACTAATGATGATTCAGTTTGTAAGAGGACAATTCGAATATGTTTTCTCCATAAGAAATTAGCATAAAGAACCCAAAATTGAGTTATCTATCCCAGCCAGATCTAAACCAGAGGCTGTGGAAAGGTTCATTCGTCCGAACTTCAAAGTAAACAGCGATTTCATTTGCCTTGGTTCAAAGACATGCTGCTTTAACGGAGGGACGCAAATTTCCAAAATATGTGTCCTGAATTTAATGAAAAAAAATTTTTTGAAGCAAAGATTATAAAATTTATTTTAATTAAAATTGCATTATTTTAAAGAAATTTGTCCTTAATATTTTGTATATTGCACATCCTAAAATTTAGGTTGCGCAATCTTTAATATCAGGTAAATATGTTTTGCAGTGTGTCAATGACAATTATTTGTACACTCTTAGAAAAAGATGTTTTTCATATGTTCCGATGTAAACAAAATGTGTTTCGGGCACAATTTTAAAACACAATATATTTAAGTGCAAACATGTAATGTTCCTAAACTAATACTAAATGTTTGGGACATCTATGTTAATATGTTAGAATATATTATGTTTGCGGAATGAATGTTTCATAAAAATCATATGTGTGAATGCAAACATGTATAAATTTAGAAATTTCGACTAAACATACATATGTTGCGATATTTTATTCAAAGCGACAGAGACAGTATAGAGAAAGAAATAGAGATGGAAGCCGGGAGAGTTGACAAAAGATATCAACATAACACAGCGAAAGAATCAACAGATAACAATTTCTGTGAAACCGCTTGTATGTTCTTTCGGAAAACTGTTTTATGATAAGGCCAAAAATTGATATGCTTAAGTCTAAATATTATTTAATTTGAATAAAGAGAATATACATTCGGAACCAAGAGAATAGACATTTGAAAAACAAACAGCATATGTTTTCGCCTTGAGAGCAGCATTTTATGTTATGTATGTGTGGACATGTGTTTTGTTTCTCATATTGGCATTATGGACACAATGTTTTTCTTGGTTCGTTAAAAGAAATCAGGGTTCTTCATAAAAATAACGAAAGGGCACTATACTCTTTTTAGAGTTGGGACAGTAAAATGAAATAAGGAGGAAATAGTGAAAAATTACACAGTAATATGTATAAAAACAAAGTTTAGTTCCACTTTATTAATAAGTAGTCCACGAGGAGTTGACGGACACCTTCAAATATAAAAGCGGGCATTTAGTTCGAGTTTGCAGCTAAAACAATTTAAAAAGATTATTTTCTTTAAAATGAATTATTAAGATTTTAACGTACGTTTATAAAGTTTTGCACAATATAGGATTTCATACCATAAGATTTCGCCAGCGTAATCATGGTATAAATACAAGAAATCATATGAATTTGTTCGTTGTCAGGTGTCGCTTGGAAATGTCAAAGCAGAGAATCGAATTTATGGGAAGCATGGAATA
This sequence comes from Haematobia irritans, assembly GCF_050003625.1. NCBI lineage: Eukaryota > Metazoa > Arthropoda > Insecta > Diptera > Muscidae > Haematobia > Haematobia irritans. The sequence goes on along the minus strand of NC_134400.1, from coordinate 105,959,563 downwards.
TAATGATTTGCCATTGTATGTTAAAGATGCACAATCGATATCAATATTTAAACAAAGATTAAAGCGTCATCTAATTGACAATATTGAAATGCTTATAATATGATGATGGGAATAAGCAGAATTTGAATTTATGCTAAATATAATAGAAAAAGATTTAAAATTATTATTAGTATTATTATTTATTTATTTTTTTTTTTCTTTTAATGAAATATGTTGTAATTGAATTTTGACTTCATTAACAGTTTAAATGTAGCCAGATTGCCTCAATAATGCCATTATGGCGCTGAGGCTATAAATATTTTTATAAATGTATATATATATAATTAATTTGTAAAAATGAATTAATAATAATATAATAAAATGTTATACAAAAAAAAAAAAAAAAAAAAAAGCATTTTAGAGCGATGGTGTTAAATGCTAGTAAAAACCTGTTCAAGCCTAAATAAATTTATGTTTATATTATAAAATTATTTATGTATGTTTGTACTCGACTCCACGTTCTTCTTTTGTTAGAGTTTTTGAATTCCTTCCAAATTTTAAAGTTTTGTACCAAAAACAGTGTTTTGTTACTAAATTGTTATTTTTGCAATAAAAAAATAATATTTTATCCAAAAATCAGTCAATTTCGTTTATATCAAGCACTGTTACTGACTATAAATCTTTAATAACCCACATTTCGAAGTTTCATTATAAAAACTTAATATAGTATAAATATAAATGTGTAAATTAAAAAAAGTGTTCGGTCGGAGCAGGGATTGAACCCACGACTCTTTGCATGCAAGGCAGACATGCTAACCACTGCTCCACGTGGCAAACAAATGTATGTTTCTGTTAAATAATGTTATGTTTGCATGGTCTCGTGGGCGCTGCAAACTATGCTATATAAATATAACGTATAACGATAATTATCTGCTGGTGACTATAACAGCTACGTAGCCCAGTGGATAGTGTGTTGGCTTACAAACTGTTCGGTTCGATTCTCCGTGCAGGCGAAAGGTAAAATTAAAAAAATTTATAAAAGTGAATAATTTCTTCAAAATTATTTGTATTACAGAAAAAGGTGCCAAGAACTAAGATATTTCGTGGAAGTGAAAATTACGAGTATGTTAGGGAATGAGCACAATCGTCTTTGGGAAAATTTCTTCCAAGCATATAATATTTTTGGGCTCAAAAGGCTTCCAAACATATAATATGTTCACATAAAACAAACATATTAATGTTTCGGCAGTATCCAATAATATATGTGCTTCCTGCAAAATATGTTTGGAACATATATTAGAGAAGCGATTTTTTGAGGGTGTATAGACCCCAACACATTTGACGGATGTGATATGGTATCGAAAATTTAGGTTTACAAATTGGTGCAGAGTATAATATAGTCGGCCCCGCCCGACTTTAGGCTTTCCTTACTTGTTTTCTTTGCGTGTGGGTTGTGGTAATACTTACACACTATCCACTGGGCTACGTAGCTGTTATAGTCACCTGTAGACAATTATCGTTATAAGTTACATTTATATAGCATAGTTTGCAGCGCCCACGAGCCCATGCAAACATAACATTATTTAACAGAAACATACATTTGTTGGCCACGTGGAGCAGTGGTTAGCATGTCTGCCTTGAATGCAAAGGGTCGTGGGTTCAATCACTGCTCCGACCGAACACCATTTTTTTTAAATTTACACATTTGTACATAATTTCATTTTTACCTTTAAGGCCGGTATTAAGTTGGCATTATCACTCTAAAATGGAAATGTTTTGCCTTTTACTTTTCTTTAATAATTCATTTTAAAGAAAATAATCTTTTTCAATTGTTTTAGCTGCAAAACTCGAACTTAATGTCCGCTTTTCTACTTGAAGGTGTCCGTCAACTCCTCTTGGTCTATTCTCTTGGTTCCGAATGTTTATTCTCTTTACTCCGAATACTCATTCTAATATTCAAATTAAATAATATTTAGACTTAAGCTTATTACATTTTTGGCCTTATCATAAAACAGTTTTCTGAAACAACATACAAGCGGTTTCACAAAAATTGCTCCCTTTTGATTCTCTCGCTGTGTTATGTTGATATCTTTCGTCAACCCTCCCGGTTTCCATCTCTATATTCTCTCTCTCTCTCTGTCGCTATCTGAATAAAATATCACAACATATATATGTCTACTCGAGATTTGTAAATTTATATATGTTTACATTCACATATATTATTTTTATGAAACATTCATGCTCCAAACATAATATATTCTAACATATTAACATATGTGTCCCAAATATTTAGTGTTAGTTTAGGAACATTAAATGCTTGCACTTAAATATATTGTGTTTAAAAATTGTGCCCGAAACACATTTTGTTTATATCGGAACATATGAAAAACATATTTTTCTAACAGTGTATATAAAGGTTTGTCCCAAATACATACATTTAAATATCACTCGATCTGGACAGAATTTGATAGACTTCTACAAAATCTATAGACTCAAAATTTAAGTCGGCTAATGCACTAGGGTGGAACACAATGCTAGTAAAAAATATGGGAAACATTTAAATCTGAAGCAATTTTAAGGAAACTTCGCAAAAGTTTATTTATGATTTATCGCTCGATATATGTGTATTAGAAGTTTAGGAAAATTAGAGTCATTTTTACAACTTTTCGACTAAGCAGTGTCGATTTTACAAGGAAAATGTTGGTATTTTGACCATTTTTGTCGAAATCAGAAAAACATATATATGGGAGCTATATCTAAATCTGAACCGATTTCAACCAAATTTGGCACGCATAGCTACAATGCTAATTCTACTCTCTGTGCAAAATTTCAACTAAATCGGAGTTAAAAATTGGCCTCTGTGGTCATATGAGTGTAAATCGGGCGAAAGCTATATATGGGAGATATATCAAAATCTGAACCGATTTCAACCAAATTTGGCACGCATAGTTATATTGCTAATTCTACTCCCTGTGCAAAATTTCAACTAAATCGGAGCAAAAAATTGGCCTCTGTGGGCAAATGAGTGTAAATCGGCCGAAAGTTATATATGGGAGCTATATCTAAATCTGAACCGATTTCAACAAAATTTGGCACAAATAGCTACAATGCTAATTCTACTCCCTGTGCAAAATTTCAACTAAATCGGAGCAAAAAATTGGCCTCTGTGGTCATTTGAGTGTAAATCGGGCGAAAGCTATATATGGGAGCTATATCTAAATCTGAACCGATTTCAACCAAATTTGACACGCATAGCTATAATGCTAATTCTACTCCCTGTGCAAAATTTCAACAAAATCGGAGCAAAAAATTGGCCTCTGTGGGCAAATGAGTGTAAATCGGGCGAAAGCTATATAGGGGAGCTATATCTAAATCTGAACCGATTTGGCTGATATTTTGCAAGTTTTTCGAGACTCATAAAATATTCGGATGTACGGAATTTGAGGAAGATCGGTTGATATACACGCCAATTATGACCAGATCGGTGAAAAATATATATGGCAGCTATATCTAAATCTGAACCGATTTTCCAAAATCAATAGGGATCGTCTTTGAGCCAAAGCAGGACCCTATACCAAATTTTAGGACAATCGGACTAAAACTGCGAGATGTACTTTGCACATAAAAATACACCAACAGACAGACAGACGGACAGACAGACAGACGGACATCGCTAAATCGACTCAGAATTTAATTCTAAGACGATCGGTATACTAAACGATGGGTCTCCGACTTTTCCTTCTTGGCGTTACATACAAATGCACAAACTTATTATATCCTGTACCACAGTAGTGGTGAAGGGTATAATTAAAGAAAGGAATTGCCTATTAGGGGTCTTAAAAAATGATATGCTTAGGGTGAACCGTAATATGTTTGCACACTACAAACAATTTTTTTTTTGTTTGAAAAAAATCCTAATTTGGGAGTATATGTTACCGAGGCGATATGTTATCAGGGTGTGGGTGACAAGTCAATATATACACAAAATTATTTATACAATAGGGAAATCATTTCACATTTCCTGGCGTGGGATTGTATACGATGGATTGTATTTTTTAACTCAAGGTGAATGAGATATTTGTAATTCTGGAATTGATTGCTATTATTTGTTAATCAAATATCATAACCATTATTGGAAGAAATTTGAGACATTCACACCAAAATCAAAAGAACTGCCTGGACTTCAAGATTGCATAGTATCAAACCAAAACCGATTATAGTGTCATAGTTAATTAATTTGTGAAATTCTACACCTCATTTACACAAACGCTATGTGCAAAACCGCCATCTGAATTCATTCGACATGTGTTATTTAACCATAGCAAAACGTGCTGGGCAAGAACGAAGTAATTACTGACAGAAAATTAAGCTGTACATAAAGATATTATATTTTGTCAATTTTGTGTTTTAGGAAAATTTGAATTAACTTTTGGGACACTATGTTATTGTCCCTTTAAGGTCCAACTAAGGAAAAATGTCGTTAACGCAAAGCAAAATATCCATGTTGCATGATAGTTATACTCAAATTGGTTGATTATACTTTTTAATATTTACATAAAAATACAACATTTTAAGAAATGCGATGGTTGGGAATGCACTCAAAGAAAGTTTTCTTGAAGATTTTTCTTGAAGATTTTTTAAGTCTTGGACTCGATTTGAAACATTAATGACTTTCGTCGAGGGTTTCACTGTCTCAGTTAATTTAAAGATTATTTCTTTAAATCAAAAGTGGTTTTCTTTACTTTAAGGGAAATTTGCTTTAATTATAATTTTTCAATTTATATAAAAAAAATGCTTTAGTGTGGAATGAAGCATCCTTGATTTAAAGTTTTTGTATAATCTACCAGTAAAAAAGCGTACACCCTAAAAAATCGCCTTTGTAACATATACTTCCGTATATACGGGTTCAAGCATATACATTTGCCGAATTTGTTTAATCAAAATATTGTTTATGATGTGCAAATATACTATGTTTAATCCTGAGCATATCTTTTTGTAAGCGCCAATCAGTCCATTCCTTTCTTTATTTTTTTTAAGCTCTCTGCTATTTTATTATTTTTGCTCGGTCGGAAATGACGACTTAATTGAATAGAAACGAAATACATTTCAACTTATGAACTTCACAGATTTGATTCAGCCTTATATCTACCCAGCAAAAAACTTTGGAAGTTGTTCCAAAGGCCCAACTATAAAATATAAAAAAAAAAAAAAATAATAAAATAAAATATTTTTAAATAATAAAATAAAATATTTTTAACGCGTAATTTTAACTTTTTATACCCTCCATCATAGGATGGGGGTATATAAACTTTGTCATTCCGTTTGTAACACATCGAAATATTGCTCTAAGACCCCATAAAGTATATATATTCTGGATCGTGGTGAAATTCTGAGTCGATCTAAGCATGTCCGTCCGTCCTTCTGTTGAAATCACGCTAACTTCCGAACGAAACAAGCTATCGACTTGAAACTTGGCACAAGTAGTTTCAATACCATCCGACCTACAAGTATGTAGGTCGGATGGTATTGAAAATGGGCCATATCGGTCCACTTTTACGTATAGCCCCCATATAAAGGGACCCTCAGATTTGGCTTGTGGAGCCTCTAACAGAATCATATTCCATCCGATCCGGCTGAAACTTGGTATATGGTGTTGGTATATGGTCTCTAACAACCATGCAAAAATTGGTCCACATCGGTCCATAATTATATATAGCCCCCATATAAACCGATCTCCAGATTTGGCTTGCGGAGCCTCAAAGAGAAGCAAATTTCATCCGATCCGGCTGAAATTTGGTACATGGTGTTGGTATATGGTCTCTAACAACCATGCAAAAATTGGTTCATATCGGTCCATAATTATATGTAGCCCCCATATAAACCGATCCCCAGATTTTGCCTGCGGAGCCTCAAAGAGAAGAAAATTTCATCCGATCCGGCTGAAATTTGGTATATGATGTTGGTATATGGTCTCTAACAACCGTGCAAAAATTGGTCCATATCGGTCCTTAATTATATATAGCCCCCATATAAACCGATCCCCAGATTTGGCTAGTGGAGCCTCAAAGAGAAGCAAATTTCATCCGATCCGGCTGAAATTTGGTACATGATGTTGGTATATGGTCTCTAACAACCATGCAGAAATTGGTCCATATCGGTCCTTAATTATATATAGCCCCCATATAAACCGATACCCAGATTTGGCTAGTGGAGCCTCAAAGAGAAGCAAATTTCATCCGATCCGGCTGAAATTTGGTACATGATGTTGGTATATGGTTTCTAACAACCATGCAAAAATTGGTCCATATCGGTCCTTAATTATATATAGCCCCCATATAAAGCGATCCCCAGATTTGGCTTGCGAAGCCTCAAAGAGAAGCAAATTGCATCCGATCCGGCTGAAATTTGGTACATGATGTTGGTATATGGTCTCTAACAACCATGCAGAAATTGGTCCATATCGGTCCTTAATTATATATAGCCCCCATATAAACCGATACCCAGATTTGGCTAGTGGAGCCTCAAAGAGAAGCAAATTTCATCCGATCCGGCTGAAATTTGGTACAGATGTTGGTATATGGTCTCTAACAACCATGCAAAAATTGGTTCCCATCGGTCCATAATTATATATAGCCCCCATATAAACCGATCCCCAGATTTGGCCTGCGGAACCTCAACGAGAAGAAAATTTCATCCGATCCGGCTGAAATTTGGTACATGATGTTGGTATATGGTCTCTAACAACCGTGCAAAACTTGGTCAATATCGGTCCTTAAGTATATATAGCCCCCATATAAACCGATCCCCAGATTTGGCCTGCGGAACCTCAACGAGAAGAAAATTTCATCCGATCCGGCTGAAATTTGGTACATGATGTTGGTATATGGTCTCTAACAACCGTGCAAAAATTGGTCCATATCGGTCCTTAATTATATATAGCCCCCATATAAAGCGATCCCCAGATTTGGCCTGCGGAACCTCAACGAGAAGAAAATTTCATCCGATCCGGCTGAAATTTGGTACATGATGTTGGTATATGGTCTCTAACAACCGTGCAAAAATTGGTCCATATCGGTCCTTAATTATATATAGCCCCCATATAAACCGATCCCCAGATTTGGCCTGCGGAACCTCAACGAGAAGAAAATTTCATGCGATCCGGCTGAAATTTGGTACATGATGTTGGTATATGGTCTCTAACAACCGTGCAAAAATTGGTCCATATCGGTCCTTAATTATATATAGCCCCCATATAAAGCGATCCCCAGATTTGGCTAGTGGAGCCTCAAAGAGAAGCAAATTTCATCCGATCCGGCTGAAATTTGGTACATGGTGTTGGTATATGGTCTCTAACAACCATGCAAAAATTGGTCCACATCGGTCCATAAGTATATATAGACCCCATATAAACCGATCTCCAGATTTGGCTTGCGAAGCCTCAAAGAGGAGCAAATTGCATCCGATCCAGCTGAAATTTGGTACATGGTATTGGTATATGGTCTCTAACAACCGTGCAAAAATTGGTCCACATCAGTCCATAATTATATATAGCGCCCATATAAACCGATCCCCAGATTTGGTTTGCGGAGCCTCAAAGAGAAGCAAATTTCATCCACTCCGCCTGAAATTTGGTACATGATATTGGTATATGGTCTCTAACAACCATGCACAAATTGGTCCACATCGGTTCATAATTATATATAGCCCCCATATAAACCGATCCCCAGATTTGGCTTGCGAAGTCTCCAAGAGAAGCAAACTTCATCCAATCCGGTTGTAATTTGGAACATGGTCCATATCGGTCCATAATTATATATAGCCCCATATAAAACGTTCTTTAGATTTGACCTCTGGAGCCTCTTGGAGGAGCAAAATTCATCCCATCCGGTTCAAATTAGGAACGTGGTGTTAGTATATGGTCGCTAACAACCATACCAAAATTGGTCCAATCACACAAAAATTGGTTCATATCGGTTCATAATCATGGTTGCCACTAGAACCAAAAATAATCTACCAAAATTTTATTTCTATAGAAAATTTTGTTCAAATTTTATTTCTATAGAAAATTTTGTTCAAATTTTATTCGTTTCATAATCATGGTTGCCACTCGAGCCAAAAATAATCGACCAAGATTTTATTTCTATAGAAAATTTTGTCAAAAGTTTATTTCTATAGAAAATTTTGTTAAAATTTTATTTCTGTAGAAATTTTTGTCAAAATTTTCTTTCTATAGAAAATTTTGTCAAAATTTTTATTTCTATAGAATATTTTGTGAAAATTTTATTTCTATAGAAAATTTTGTTAAAATTTTATTTCTATAGAAAATTTTGTCAAAATTTTATGTCTACTTTGTCAAACTGAATTATACACGTATTGGATCGATCTTGTTTGATTTAATATATACCACGTATGGACTTACATACAATTTAGAAGATGGTGTTAGGAGGTTTTAAGATACCTTGCCATCGGCAAGCGTTACCGCAACTTAAGTAATTCGATTGTGGATGGCAGTGTTTAGAAGAAGTTTCTACTCAATCCATGATGGAGGGTACATAAGCTTCGGCCTGGCCGAACTTACGGCCGTAGATACTTGTTTTGTTTCAAATGGTTTAAAACAAGGTAAGAATTAATAAAATGGTACAAATTATTACAATTTTATCAAAAAAAAATCTAAATCCAGTCTGCAAAAATTGCGAATTTTTGAAATTATTTGAACTCAAACGTTTCAGACAAGCGTTAGAATATATTAAAAATCATAAAAAAATTATAAAAATTATTTGGCAAAATAATTCAAACTTTTTTGATTCACATCCAAAACACTGAATTGGAATCACACCTTAAGAAGTGATGCAAATGCAGTGCAACGGCTATTGAAATTCTGGACAACCGTCCTATGACAAGCCCATGTTAAATTCATCGCTTCTGCGCGAATTTTGCATCACTTTCTGATCCAAAACGAACCTTTTCAATACTTTTTTGAAAACGCTTTTTTTACTGGGTATTTTCCAAGAACAAACATGGATGAGAAAATGTCTCGATTTCTTTGGATGCCACAAGAAAAATACACAATTGAATGTGTAAATTTAATAATGTTTAGACTTAAACATTTAAAATTTTTAGGGTGCCACGTTCATGTGCCAGACACATACACGGTTGCCACTCGAGCCAAACATAATCTACCAAATTTGGAGAATATTTTACCAATTTTTTTTTGCAAACTTTTATTTCTATAGAAACATTTGTCAAAATTTTACTTCAATAGGAATTTTTGTCACAATTTTATTTCTATAGAAAATTTTGTCAAAATGTTATTTCTATAGAAAATTTTATCAAATTTTTATTTCTAATAAATGTCAGTAGTTTTTATAAGCTTGAGATCTTAGTTTACCTTTATTTATTTTTAATTCATCATTCCTGGCATTCGATATATAAGACAATGATTACACAAAAAAATTCTTATTATAATGGAGCAACACTGCTCACATCTGCTTTATCTATTGCACTGGAGCAGACGAGAGCAGTGATGCTCCATTATAATAAGATTTTTGTTTGTAATCATTGTCTTATATATCGAATGCCTCTGAAGAAGCAATTCAGTGAAATTGCGAAATATCAGGAATGATGAATTAAAAATACATAAAGGAAAACTAAGATCTCAAGCTTAAAAACTATTGACATTTATTAGAAAGAACAAGTACATACAGTAATAAGTTCGGCCGGGCCGAATCTTAAATACCCACCACCATGAATCAAATATAATAGTTTACTTTGAATACTCTTCGCCGTAGTCGGTTACATAATATTATATAGAATTTCAGGGGATTTGATGACAGATATTCTCCCAAGCAGATCAGTTCAACCAGTACGCTTCCCGAAGATAAATTTTAAGATTCTACCTATGAAGATTAACTAAGGCAGGCATCCACCGTGGTGCAATGGTTAGCATGCCCGCCTTGCATACACAAGGTTGTGGGTTCGATTCCTGCTTCGACCGAACACCAAAAAGTTTTTCAGCGGTGGATTATCCTACCTCAGTAATGCTGGTGACATTTCTGAGGGTTTCAAAGCTTCTCTAAGTGATTTCACTGCAATATGGAACGCCGTTTGGACTCGGCTATAAAAAGGAGGTCCCTTGTCATTGAACTTAACATGGAATCGGGCAGCATTCAGTGATAAGAAAGAAGTTCACCAAAGTGGGATCACAATGGACTGAATAGTCTAAGTGAGCCCGATACATCGGGCTGCCACCTGACCTAACCAACCTATGAAGACTAGATCAGATTCTGGATTTATAAGAAACAATTTTGTTTGAGTTTTCGAGAAATCATAAACATATCGTGTGAATGATGAAATGAAGCCTTGAATTGATATCTTAAATCTGTAGATTTTTACCGCCTTTATTTAAATGATTACGAGGAGTAAAATCTGGAAATTTTACTTTCAGTTTCAAGCCATTTTTATGATCATCAGACGCTGCTATACCCTCAAGAAGTGATATCGGTCTATACCAATGCGATTTTTGAGGGTCTAAAATACCAGTATATTTACATTTTCGGGCAAATCGGATAAAAACTGCGGTTTCTAGAAGCCCAAGGAGTTAAATCGGGAGATCGGTCTATATGGGGGCTATACCAAAACATGGACCAATTCTAACGATTCTAACACACCTCTAATGCCTCTAATGCCCAAGCCCGGCTTTGGGCGGCCTTCATTTAATAAGGAAGCTTTTAGTAAAACACACCTTAAGACAACAAAAATGGGCAAAATAAAAACAAAACTTATTTGAAACTATTCAAGAGGCTTTGTAGCATATGCTGAATTTTACGGTATAAATTTTTCTTGCTTAGTTCTCTTGCTTTTGTGTCGTTAAAATTGAGCATTTAATCAGATGACAAAAAAATTGGGGCATTAGAGGGTTAAAGGTCCTCAAATACCTCTAGAATTCAAATTTCAGACAAATAGCGTCAAAACTACGAATTTTACAAGTCCAAGAAGTAAAATCGGGAGATCAGTCAATATGGGGGCTATACCAAAACATGGACCGATACGAACCATTTTCGACACACCTCTTTATGGTCCCAAAATACCTGTAGATTTCTAATTTCTGGCAAATTGGATAAAAACTACGGATTCAAGAAGCTCAATAAATAAAATCGGGAGATCGGGGCTAAACCAAAATCTGGACCGATACACCCAATTTTCAACACACCAATTTGTGGTCCTAAAATACCTCTTGATTTTCAATTTCAAGCAAATCGGATAGAAAATACAATTTCTAGACGCCCAAGAAGCAAAATCGGGAAATCGGTACATATGGGGGCTATACCAAAACATGGACCGGTACTGACCATTTTCGACACACCTCTTTATGGTCCCAAAATACCTCTAGATTTCGAATTTCAGGCAAATCGGATAGAAAATACAGTTTCTAGACGCCGAAAAAGTAAAATCGGGAGATCGGTCTATATGGGGGCTATACCAAAACATGGACCGATAGGCACCATTTTCGGTACACTTTTTGATGGTCCTAAAATACCACTATATTTCTAATTTCTGGTAAATCGGATAGAAAATACAGTTTCTAGACGCCCAAGAAGTAAAACCGGGAGATCGGTCTATATGGGGGATATACCAAAACATGGACCGATGGGCACCATTTTCTCTACAATTTTTGATGGTCCTAGAATACCTCTAGATTTCAAGCAAATTGGATAAAAACTACGGTTTTTATAAGCCCAAGACCCCAAATCGGGAGGTCGGTTTATATGGGGACTATATCAAAACTTGGACCGATATAGCCTATCTTCGAACTTGACCTGCCTGATAACAAAAAACGAATCTATGCCAAATTTCAAGACGATAGCGCCATTATTGAAGGCTGTAGCGTGATTACAACAGACAGACAGACAGACAGACGGACATCCTTATATCGTCTTAGAATTTTTCCCTGATCAAGAATATATATACTTTATATAGTCGGAAATCGATATTTCGATGTGTTACAAACGGAATGACAAATTTACTATACCCCCGTCACCATTCTTGGTGGGTATAAAAAGATCGAATAAAAAGCCAAAAAACACAAAAAAATTATTTCTATAGAAAATTTTGTCAAAATTTTATTTCTATGGAAATATTGTCAAAATTTTATTTCATTAGAAAATTTTGTCAAAATTTTATTTCTATAGAAAATTTTGTCAACATTTTATTTCATTAGAAAATTTTGTCAAAATTTTATTTCTATAGAAAATTTTGTCAAAATTGTATTTCTTTAGAAAATTTCTATAAAAAATTTTGTCAAAATTTTATTTCTATAGAAAATTTTGTCAAAATTTTATTTCTATAGAAAATTTTATCAAAATTTTATTTCTATAGAAAATTTTGTCAAATTTTATTTCCATAGAAAATTTCGTTTAAGTCGTATGACTTTGAAATAAAACAAATTCTCTTTAAAGTAACGAAAAACATTTTTGTTTAAGCCTTTGACGACGAAGAATTAATAGCTCGATAAAGGGTGATACGGTCAAAATTTGGTCAAGGGAAAACGCGTGTAAATCGGTGAAATCGTTTATTTAAAAAATCAAATTAAATTTCTTTTTCAAGTTCAATTAGTATAAAATTCAGGAAAAATATTCAGTTAGGCTTTCGCTTTTCCAAATCCGAATTGCCGGGCCTCACGCTTGACACCTGCCATCAGATTTTGTACAACCACCTTGTCCACCTTCTTCTCCGCAGAAAGCCAGTTTGCCTTGAACTCAGCGTTGCCAGAATTGTTTCATCAAAAACCGCTAGATTTGTCCAAAAAACTAGTCAAAACAAGTAAGGAAAGTCTAAAGTCGGGCGGGGCCGACTATATTATACCCTGTACCACTTTGTAGATCTAAGATTTCGATACCATATCACATCCGTCAAATGTGTTGGAGGCTATATATAAAGGTTTGTCCCAAATACATACATTTAAATATCACTCGATCTGGAAGAATTTGATAGACTTCTACAAAATCTATAAACTCAAAATTTAAGCCGGCTAATGTACTAGGGTGAAACACAATGTTTTAAAAAATATCGGAAACATTTAAATCTGAAGCAATTGTAAGGAAACATCGCAAAAGTTTATTTATGATTTATCGCTCGATATATATGTATTAGAAGTTTAGGAAAATTAGAGTCATTTTTACAACTTTTCGACTAAGCAGTGGCGATTTTACAAGGAAAATGTTGGTATTTTGACCATTTTTGTCGAAATCAGAAAAACATATATATGGGAGCTATATCTAAATCTGAACCGATTTCAACCAAATTTGGTACGCATAGCTACAATACTAATTCTACTCCCTGTGCAAAATTTCAACCAAGTTGGGCGAAAACCCTGGCTATTTGAACCATATTAGTCCATATCGGGCGAAAGATATATATGGGCGCTATATCTAAATCTGAACCGATTTCAATCAAATTTTGCACACTTAACTGCACTACTAATTGTACTCCTAGTGAAAAATTTCAAACAAATTGGGCCAAAAATCTGGCTTCTAGGACCATATTAGTCCATATCGGGCGAAAGATATATATGGGAGCTATAGCTAAATCTGAATCGATTGCAACCAAATTTGGCGCGCATAGCTACAATGCTAAATCTACTCCCTGTGCAACATTTCAACCAAATTCGGCCAAAACTCTGGCTTTAAGGACCATATTAGTCCATATCGGGCGAAAGATATATGGGAGCTATATCTAAATCTAAACCGATTTCAATCAAATTTTGCACACTTGACTATACAACTAATTGTACTCCTAGTGCAAAATTTCAACCAAATTCGGTTGAATTTGATTCGGTTGAATCTGGCTTCTGGGGCCATATAAGTCCATATCGGGCGAAATATATATATGGGAGCTAATCTAAATCTGAACCGATTTCAATCAAATTTTGCACACTTGACTATACGACTAAGTATTATGTTTGTACAAAATTTCAAGCAAATCGGTATAAAACTCTGACTGCTGGGTCCATATTAGTCCATATCGGGCGAAAGATATATATGGGAGCTATATCTAAATCTGAACCGATTTCTTCCAAAATCAATAGGGTTCTATTCTGACCCAAAAGAGAAACTTGTGAAAAATTTGAAGGCGATTGGACTTAAACTGCGACCTAGACTTTGATCACAAAAATGTGTTCACAGACAGACGGACGGACGGACATGGCTATATCGACTCAGGGACCCACCCTGAGCATTATTGCCAAAGACACCATGTGTCTATCTCGTCTCCTTCTGGGTGTTACAAACATATGCACTAACTTATAATACCCTGTTCCACAGTGTGGCGCAGGGTATAAAAATGGGAAACATTTAAATCTGAAGCAATTTTAAGGAAACTTCGCAAAAGTTTATTTATGATTTATCGCTCGATATATATGTATTAGAAGTTTAGGAAAATTAGAGTCATTTTTACAACTTTTCGACTAAGCAGTGGCGATTTTACAAGGAAAATGTTTGTATTTTGACAATTTTTGTCCAAATCAGAAAAACATATGTATATGGGAGCTATATCTAAATCTGAACCGATTTCAACCAAATTTGGCACGCATAGCAACAATGCTAATTCTACTCCCTGTGCAAAATTTCAACTAAATCGGAGTTAAAAATTGGCCTCTGTGGGCATATGAGTGTAAATCGGACGAAAGCTATATATGGGAGCTATATATAAATCTGAACCGATTTCAACCAAATTTGGCACGCATTGCTACAATGCTAATTCTACTCCCTGTGCAAAATTCCAATTAAATCGGAGCAAAAGATTGGCCACTGTGGTCATATGATTGTAAATCGGGCGAACGATATATATGGGAGCTATGTCTAAATCTGAACCGATTTCAATAAAATTTGGCACACTTGACTATAGTACTAATTGTTCTTCTTGTGCAAAATTTTAAGCAAATTAATGTAAAACTCTGGCTTCTGGGGCCATATAAGTCCATATCGGGCGAAATATATATATGGGAGCTATATCTAAATCTGAAGCGATTTCTTCCAAAATCAACAGGTATCTATTCTGAGCCAAAACACATACTTGTGCCAAATTTGAAGTCGATTGGACTAAAACTGCGACCTAGACTTTGATTACAAAAATGTGTTCACGGACAGACGGACAGACGGACATGGCTATATCGACTCAGGAGCCCACCCTGAGCATTTTTGCCAAAGACACCATGTGTCTATCTCGTCTCCTTCTGGGTGTTGCAAACATATGCACTAACTTATAATACCCTGTTCCACAGTGTGGCGCAGGGTATAAAAATTCTTTAAATTTAATGAAATTGTCTTTAAATGTGTTGCCTTTTTGCATCTTGACTACAAAGCAAAAAAGTGTTAAAAAATAGGACATGTTTTTATACCCTAAACCACATAGTGGTTAGGGTATAATAATTTTGATCTGCCAAAAAATGTGCCTACCAGAAGTATTAATTATAGACCCGATAAATCAGAATCACTTCCTGAGTCGATCTAGCGCTTGGTGTCCGTCCGTCCGTCTATCTGTCCGTCTGTCTATGTATTTGTTCGCAGGATTCCGGTCGCAATTATTAACCGATTTTGATGAAATTTGGTACAGAGTGTTTTTTGCGCACAAGGACGAACGCTATTAAATTTGGAAGAAATCGGACCAAATTTAATTCGGGCGATACATATATATGGGAGCTAAAATATAACAGGTTGGCTGATAAGTCCCCGGTCTAACAAAGAAAAACAGATTTTTTTGCCAAAATTCGTTTTTATTATTCAACATAGTTCCCTTCAAGAGCGATACAACGATTATAACGACCTTCCAATTTTTTAATACCATTTTGGTAGTACTCCTTCGGTTTTGCCTCAAAATAGGCCTCAGTTTCGGCGATCACCTCTTCATTGCAGCCAAATTTTTCCCTGCGAGCATCCTTTTGAAGTTTGAGAACAAGAAAAAGGCGCGGGGGCCAGATCTGGAGAATACGGTGGGTGGGGAAGCAATTCGAAGCCCAATTCATGAATTTTTGCCATCGTTCTCAATGACTTGTGGCACGGTGCGTTGTCTTGGTGGAACAACATTTTTTTCTTCTTCATATGGGGCCGTTTTGCAGCGATTTCGACCTTCAAACGCTCCAATAACGCCATATAATAGTCACTGTTGATGGTTTTTCCCTTCTCAAGATAATCGATAAAAATTATTCCATGCGCATCCCAAAAAACGGAGGCCATTACTTTGCCAGCGGACTTTTGAGTCTTTCCACGCTTCGGAGACGGTTCACCGGTCGCTGTCCACTCAGCCGACTGTCGACTGGAGTGTAGTGATGAAGCCATGTTTCATCCATTGTCACATATCGACGGAAAAACTCGGGTGTATTACGAGTTAACAGCTGCAAACACCGCTCTGAATCATCAACACGTTGTTGTTTTTGGTCAAATGAGAGCTCGCGCGGCACCCACAGAGCTTCCGCATATCCAAATATTGATGAATGATATGACCAACACGTTCCTTCGATATCTTTAAGGCCTCTGCTATCTCTATCAACTTCATTTTACGGTCATTCAAAATCATTTTGTGGATTTTTTTATGTTTTCGTCGGTAACCACCTCTTTCGGGCGTCCACTGCGTTCACCGCCCTCCGCGCTCATTTCACCACGCTTGAATTTTGCATACCAATCAATTATTGTTGATTTCCGTGGGGCAGAGTCCAGAAACTCATTATCAAACCAAGTGTTTGCTACCACCGTATTTTTCCCCTTCAGAAAACAGTATTTTATCAAAAGACGAAATTCCTTTTTTTTTTCATTTTTTCACAATAACAACAAAACAACACAAAAGACGCTCTATCTCAAAAACTAATTGACTTATAGACGTCAAATTTTGACAAGAATTATTTGAAGGTTGGTACTATATAAAATATGCATTTAATACTAGCGACGTCATCTATGTGTCAGACCGCGGACTTATCAGCCAACCTGTTATGTATCACCCGATTTCGACAAATGGGGTCAGATTTCGTTCATTTACTAACCGATCGGCATCAAAATTACCACAAAATAATCCGGTGAATCACCTTTTAAGTGTGCCAAATTTCATCGAAATTAGTTCAGATTTAGATATAGCTCCCATATATATGTATCGCCCGATTTTCGCAAATTTGGCCATAAGTCCCTTATTTATAAACCAAACTGACTTAAAGTTGGCCAAATTTAATTTTCTACAGCACTCACTATATGTGCACAAAATCATCGAAATCGGTTCAGATTTGGCTATAACTCCCATATATATGTATCGCCCGATTTTCACAAATTTTGCCTTAAACCCTTATTTATAAACCGATCTTACTCAAATTTGGCTTACTCCAATGTTCTACAGTACTGACTACATGTCATCCAAATCGGTTCAGATTTAGATATAGCTCCCATATTAGAAATTTTGACTTTATTCGATCTTTCTTTTATCCAATAGAAAATAATGGATCAAGCTTGAGATCGTTTTTTGTATGTATTGGTGTAGCGCCCGATTTTCAAAAATTTGCCTCTTATAACCATATTTTTGACCATAGTGGTCTCATTTATTAACCGATCTTACTCAAATTTAGCTCCCATATATATGCATCGATCGATTTTCCCAAAATTGGCCATAATATTCTTATTTATTTACCAACTAAAGCACATAGTAGTCAGGGTATAATAACTTTGATCTGCCAAAAAATGTGCTTACCAGAAATATTGATTTTAGACCCCATAAAATATATACCGATCGACTCAGAATCACCTCCTGAGTCGATCTAGCGCATGGGGTCCGTCCGTCCATCCATGTATTTGTTGTTCGCAGGATTCCTGTCGCAATTATTAACCGATTTTGATGAAATTTGGTATGTGGCGGTTTTTTGGTATAGAGACGAACGCTATTGAATTTGGAAAAAATCGAATCAAATGTAGATATAGCTCCCATATATATGTGTCGTCCGATTTCGATAAATGGGGTCAGATTGAGTTTATTTAATAATGGACTCAATATTAATGACAAACTAACTCTGTAGGTTCAGAATCAACTATAGCTCCTAAAATCAGACATTTCTGTTCAGATTGTGATTAAACTCCAATTCTTAAATATGGAAATGCGGTTTTCCCCCAAATCTATACAATTGATATCCCACAAACAATGTTTACTAATTCAGTAGGGGTGGTTTAGGGTATGATATAGTCGGCCTCGTCCGACTTTCTACTTTACTCACTTGTTTAATATTTATTTTAAAAACGTTTTTACTTAAAACATAGCATAATTTCTATTGGAAGTCAAGTCTCAATTTGAAAATTTATGTCGGTGTTAACACGTTTGTAAAGGACGTTGATAGAATATGAAGAAAACAAAATTAAGGTTTTCTTCCTAGAATCAAGTACGAAAAACCTAAAATTAAAAGAGTATCCTTACTTGAATTCTCTGCTTGTTTGGCTCGGAATCAATACCAAAATCATTAGGGTAAAGACAAAATCTTTGGAACTGGGCATGTTTTTTTTTCAGTGAATGTATTGGATGCGAGTAACCAAGTTTCTGCATGTTTTATTCTCTAAGTAACAAACTTGTAGACTTCGTTTTTATAAAAATTTTGTTTGTGACAAGTGAAAACTATGCATTAAGCATGGAGAAAATCTGGGCTATTCAAATTGTTTTGTAATTAGGCTATTTTTTGTTTTGTTTCATTGGATATCTTACCTTTTAGTATCATCTCGGTCATCCGTCTCGTCCTCCATGTTAGGATAGTGATATTGGAAATCCAAAATGACTGTATGTGTTTTTCGGCGTCTTTGACAATTAATTAATTTTTGTGAAGGAGAATTTCGAATATTTCCTTTGAGAGTAGATTATTTTTAATTTTTATTTTTCAGTTAATAGTTAATGCGGTGTTTTATGTTATGTTCACTTTAAAGAAAGTTTCCAAAATATGTGGAAGTATGCACATTTTGAAAATTTATTTTTTCAGAATTACGGGATATACACTCTTTAATGTTCAATTAAATGGGAACATTAAACAAACAATTTTTAATCTATTGAAATTTATCTGTAATTATAAAACAAAAAAAATATATTCATATATTTTCCTTAAAATAATACATTTTTACTTTTTATAGGAATACTTTCAAGTTAGAAATTATCACACATACGAAATACATTTATTCCATACAATGACAGGGATTTTGCACTCTCGATTTTAGAATTCAAAATTTTTTATTATAAATTTATCTGAAATCTGTAATTACAAAAAATATATATATGTTCAATTATCTTCTTTAAAACAATACATTTTTAGATTTTATAGGAATATTTTCAAGTTAGGATTTATCACACATACGAAATACGGTTATTCCATATAAAATGACAGGGATTTTGTACTTTCGATTTTAGAATTCATTTTTTTTATACATTTATTTGTTGCCAAAGGGATATGAATTATTTTTTAATTCATTGGATTATTATTAGTTTTAATTATATTTAAGTTATATTAGTGTCATTAATATTACGATTTGTAATAACAAAAAAAAACTTTTTCACACATATTTTATTTTACTAGCAAAATTAATTTTTATTAAGATTAATAATTTTTTATGCAAATTTACTTAGAACATATGTTTAGCGAATATTTTCAAATTTATGTCACATTATTGATTTAAATTTAATTTTCCAAAACTTTGGTTTTTCTAAAGATGTATTGCCGATGATCGATAGAAGAACGTCCGTAAGCAACAAGTGCGCGAATTGATATGAATCCTTTAATATTCTCGTTCAAAGGATATACTCTACAATTTTGGTGAATGTATGCATATGTGCATTTCCGTTTCCCATAGCAATCAGGTGCTATTGGTACAAATTATGCAATGCCTACGTGTAGTGCGCAAACTCACCACCCACTCTAGCAAAAAATAAAAACAACAAAAGCCCCATAGCAAATTTAGCGAATAGTATTGGCTGTAACAAAAAACCAACACAATTGCGACCACACACACACATGCACACATTTGTACAAATAAATCCAGTTAAGTACATATGAACTGTAGCAAGGATGTGCAATATCAACCCTTATCATTAATATGCAATATGACCATAATAGACTTTAGAGGAGAGTATGGCTATGCTTGTATGGGTCCATGCTAGGCATGATGGTTTGAGGAAGACTAGCTATTGCGTATAATGCCAATTAAAGTGTCATAACCTTGTTTTCCTCTTATATGACGGCATATGTGTCTGATATTTTATTTTGTTTTGCTCATCCTCGGCATCGTTGTTCGGAGAACTTTTGTTGTGTATCACGCCCATTGTATGTGGCTAAATATCCTTGGAGTGACCATGAATGAGCCTAATATATCTTTGTCTATGTAATATAGTCTAGAGCTTTTGAATGGCAAAAAAGTCCTGTTCTAAATATGACATAGCATTGTTATATGATACACCTGGTGTTACAGTTGGATGCAAGAACATTTAATTGTCTGAAAATCTTTGGAATACTTCATGGGATTTTTTTTGATTCGTTTTCAGAAACACATGAGTCAACATATAAAATAAAAATTTTTCTCTTTGAAATGAAAATTTACTTAGAGAAATAAATATCCCATCTGATGAGTTTTATTCACACAGAAAAATATAATTAAAACAAGAAAGGGACGTCTAAAGCCGTAAAGTCTTAAACCGGTGACATTCGGCCGGTATCTCACCGACTTGTTGAATGTTTTTTATTCGAAAGAAATATTTTATATTGAATTTATAGTAAACTAGTGTAACCCGGCCCGCTTCGCTGCGCCTTCTGAAGCGTATTTGGAGGAACATTTTGCGTTAACTTAGTCAACTATATCCTTCGTGCTGAAAACAAATTCGAAAAGATTTGAATTCTTTTAAACAAATCGTTTATAGGTACAAATACGGCGGGAGTGGGTGTACCCTTTCCTCCAAATTTGTTTAATAATGTTCTGTATTCAAGTAGTTGGACAATCTTCTTTTAAGTGTGGTTTGTCAAGGAAAGGTATCCTTCTCCTCAACATATCTGAAAATTAAGCACTATATTATAACATACAAAGAATTACTGTTTCCCATCCAATAAATCGGAAAAAGCAAAAGTAGTAAAAAATTTTACCACATTAACATTTGCTAAAATGCTGGAAAATGATGCACCCCCTACGTTGGCTGCCAATTTCATGTAAATTTAAGTTCTTTACTAAAAAGAAGTCTGGCAGAAGCCTGTGCAAAAATCATCAAATTATGTACCGAGTTCCCATTTACGGACAACCCTCTACTTTCAATTTCAGAAAAAAAACGGACAAAAGGGAACCCTCTCCCCACCTGCGCTCCACTCCGACCTGATATCGGACTAACACGTATCCTATATTAATTTCGCAACGACTCAATGGTCCCTATAAATTCTATCGAAGTAAATCGACAAAGTTTATTTCAATCCCCAACCAGATATCCGAGATATCGAAAAATCATATACTAATTTAAAAATCATGTATAAATTTAATCACCTCCTCCCACGTTCCCTGTAAATTTCAAGTAGATCGGCGATATTTAAATTTTGCTCTATTGTTTTAAAGGGACGTCACTTTCCCCGATACAATATGGACAAACACCGTAGTGAATAGCACCCCTAACCTTCCCTGAAATTTTTTGAAACTTTCCTTTAAGTGTGGGGCAAGGAAGGTTGCCTCTTCGTTCATAAACTTCTCCCACTGCCTATGTAAATTTCAAGAAAACTTAAGAATTGTTGTTTTTTTTGCAGTTTTAGAGGAGGACTTCCTCCCCGACTAAATATCGAAAAGTGATGTAGCGTATCTTTTGTAAACGTCCCAGAAAATGTCAAGCAAATTATAAGCCTAAAAGGGCGGCCTCTCCTCCGTCCAAATATCACAAAATCAGGTATCAACTATTAATATCGTAACCTCTCCCCAGTCCTCTGTAAATTTCAAGTAACTCGGTAAAAGTTTAATTATTTCTCTGTATGTACTTAAGAGAAGCGGATGTCTCCCTATCCCCTTTTATTTTTATTAAAAAATTAAGAACCTGATATAAATTTCATAACCAATTTTTTTCGTAAAATTTCAGTCGGGGGAATTTAGTTTTGTTTGTACTTTCAAAAAAAAAAAAAAAAAATACAATAATTCGGGCAAAGGGGTGGTCCCCCTCCCCGACCAAATATCGAAAAATAATGTAGCGGATTTTTGTCTAGATGCCAACCCCAACATTCAATGAAAATTTCAAGCAAATCGCATAATTTTGTTCCAAGTTTCAAAAAGTAGGGCAAGGGGGAGGTCCCCCTCCCCATCCACATATGAAATCATCGGGTACCCCATATTAATTCCATAACCTTACCACATGTTCTCTGTAAATCTCAGATAATTTAAAGAATTTTAGTTTTTTCACTGTACTTTAAAAAAAAGTCGAACAAAGGGAGGCCCCCTCCGCCACCAAATATCGAAAAATAATGTAGGGGATCTTTGTCTAGATGCCAACCCGAATCTTCAATGAAAATTTCAAGCAAATCGGTCAACTTTGGTCCAATTTTCAAAAAGTCCGACGAAGGGGAGGCCCCCCTCCGCGACCAGGTGTCAAAAAATGAGGTCCCCTACGATCTCTGAAAGTTTCAAGTAAATCGGTTCAGCCGTTTCGGAGCCAACTCGGAACATACAAACAAACAAACAAATAAACAAACATAGATTGAATTTTATACATAGATTTTGTAAAAATTTTATTTCTG
This sequence comes from Haematobia irritans, assembly GCF_050003625.1. Lineage (NCBI taxonomy): Eukaryota > Metazoa > Arthropoda > Insecta > Diptera > Muscidae > Haematobia > Haematobia irritans. The sequence goes on along the minus strand of NC_134400.1, from coordinate 105,936,840 downwards.
TAGAAAATTTTGTCAAAAAAATATAGAAAGTTTTGTCAAAATGTTATTTCTATAAAAAATTTTGTCAGTATCTATAGAAAATTGTGTCAAAATATTATATCTATTGAAAATGTTGGTCAAATTTTTATTTCTACACCCAGAAAAATTTGACCCCTTCTTTAAGTTAAAATGAACTCATTGTGAAGAAAGTTGAACTTCATACAGCACCAAAGACATTTTTATTTGTTTGGACAATGTAGAAATTAGGTAGAATGCATTCCATATATTAGTTAACATTTTCCTATTTTTATATAAAGGGTGATACGGTCAAAATTTGGTCAAGGGAAAACGCGTGTAAATCGGTGAAATCGTTTATTTAAAAAATCAAATTAAATTTCTTTTTCAAGTTCAATTAGTATAAAATTCAGGAAAAATATTCAGTTAGGCTTTCGCTTTTCCAAATCCGAATTGCCGGGCCTCACGCTTGACACCTGTCATCAGATTTTGTACAGCCACCTTGTCCACCTTCTTCGCCGCAGAAAGCCAGTTTGCCTTGAACTGCTGCTCGTCCTTAGCAGTTTTTTTGGTCTTCTTTAGGTTCCGCTTGACAATAGCCCAGTATTTCTCAATTGGGCGGAGCTCTGGCGTGTTGGGAGGGTTCTTGTCCTTGGGAACCACCTGCATGTTGTTGGCGGCGTACCACTCCATGGCCTTTTTACCGTAATGGAAAAATGCCAAATCCGGCCAAAACAGTACGGAACAACGTGTTTCTTCAGGAAAGGCAGCAGACGTTTATTCAAACACTCTTTCACGTAAATTTCTTGGTTGACAGTCCCGGAAGCTATGAAAATGCTGCTTTTCAAGCCACAGGTACAGATGGCTTGCCAAACCAGATATTTCTTTGCGAACTTTGACAGTTTTATGTGCTTGAAAAAATCTACTATCTTTCCCCTTCCTTTTGCCGTATAAAACTCCTGTCCCGGAAGCTGCTTGTAGTCGGCTTTGACGTAGGTTTCGTCGTCCATTACCACGCAGTCAAACTTCGTCAGCATCGTCGTGTACAGCCTCCGGGATCGCGCTTTGGCCGTCGTATTTTGTTTATCATCGCGATTTGGAGTCTCTACCTTCTTGTAAGTCGATAGTCCGGCTCGTTTTTTGGCTCGATGCACGGTTCCCCAAACACTTTAATTACATTTGTAACGGTTGATTTGGCAACTTTTAGCAATTTTGCCAGCTTTGCGTGCGAGTAGCTCGGATTTTCGCGATGCGCGAGCAAAATTTTGATACGCTGCTCTTCTTGCTTGGACGGCATTTTGACACCTTCAAAATGAGGGGTGTTCAGGTTTTTTTAAATGCAAAATTGAAAGAAATACGTCAAGTTTATATTGACCAAATTTTGACCGTATCACCTTTTACTACTATACTACAGAATGAAAAAATTTTACTAAATTGAATTCATATATGGAATGATTTTATTGAACTTTTTTCATTCATTTGGGCTAATCTTACATATTTGTTGTAAACCTTTTACTTCAAAATAATAACTGCTTATCTTCGTTTTTAAATACAATTTTATTTATTTATACACTAATAGAAAAAATTACGTTCCATAGTCGTGAACGGACGGTGACAAAATGAAACGGAAACGTTCACAAAAAATCAAAACGGAATGTTCACAATTTCGTCCACGGGCGTTCACGATTTCATGAACGGGATTCGTTTTTCTTTGGCCATGAAAAGTCTTAAAATAATCGTTAGACGTTATTATGGCAACTCCTTCGGTGGTGCTAAGGCGACTGTTAACACGTATGGTGCAGGAAACACAGGTTCGAGTCACGCAAGCGGAAATTTTTTTTTTAATTTTGTTTATAAAGTCGTAACCATAACGTTGTCAGATCATGAACGCTGGTTGTTGTTTTGACAACGCATGGTGTCATTTTATCGTTGTCAGATTGACACCGCCTGTTCACAGTTTGACACCACATGTGTGTTGATTCACTTTCATGAACGAATCGTTTTGAAATAAGCACGCCGTGCATGATTTTTTTCTATGAGTGTATATATTTTATTTATTTATTTATACATAAAATACACGTTTCATTAATATATTAAATATATTTATTAAGAATTAACAGCATCGAAATATTAGTTTATTATTACACTATTAGCAATTTCCATGTAATGTTATCAAGTTGCTGCCTAACGATTTTGTCCTCCTTTTACAATTTTAATACCTACAAATATAAAAAATCATAAACCAATTTTTTCACAAAAGGTTAGTGTCACTGAATGTTACCTGAAGGGTTTATTATTCTGTTCGTGTTTTCTTTCTTTATAAACCATCACGAACATTGATAGACTCATTGTTTGTTATTTATGTTTAATAAAATTCAAAAAAACAACAATTTTCTTCCTGATTTAAAATAACAAATATTTTATATATTTTATTTATTATTTAATATATTATTTTACTATATTATTTTTTACCAATCTCGCCGTATATCATAACAACACGATTCCCACTAAAAAACAAGTATGGAAAGTCTAAAGTCGGGCGGAGCCGACTATATTATACCCTGCACCACTTTGTAGATCTAAATTTTCGATACCATATCACATCCGTCAAATGTGTTGGGTGCTATATATAAAGGTTTGTCCCAAATACATACATTTAAATATCACTCGATTTGGACAGAATTTGATAGACTTTTACAAAATCTATAGACTTAAAATTTAAGTCGGCTCATGCACTACACTGAAAAAAAAATTGACCTAATATGGAAGATTATGCAACTTAAATTTTAGGACTCAAAATTTACGCAATTCTAAGGACAAAATTATGTAAAACAATGACATCTAAATTAAAATAAAGTTTGTAATCCTTGCTTCAAAAATTTTTTTCATTAAATTTAGGACACAAATTTTGAAATTTTGCGATTCTCTGCTGAAGTTGTAAAATAAATAAAAAAATTTTAATTTAAAGAAATCGTCTTTAACTCAACTGACATATTGAATTTTTAAATTTAAGATAAAAACGCTTCAAATATAGGCTAAGACTTATTTTAAGGATTTGCATCTTTGGTTAAAAGTATTTTTAGTATTAAGAAAAGTGTTTTTACTTTAAAGTACCTGGCATAATTTGGATTTTGAAATTGGAATTTGTTTGTACATAAATACCTATATTGATATATCGCAAAAAGAGAAAAAAAATGCCAGGGGGGTCCGGAAAAAATATCTTTACTTTAAAGAAGCCTCATCTTTGGCTCGGAATCAATACCAAAATCCTTAAGGGAAGGTCAAAATCTTTGGATCCAAGTAAACTTTTTTTTTGAGTGTAGGGTGGAATACAATGTTAGTAAAAAACAAGTAAGTAAAGTCTAAAGCCGGGCGGGGCCGACTATATTATACCCTTCACCCCTATGTAGGCCACAATTTGGGTTACCATCTCAACTACTTCACATTTGCTGGAAGCTATATACACCCTCATAAAAAATCGCTTCTGTAACATATACTCCCAAACATATTTTGCTTCAAGCATATACATTTTTGGGTATTGCCCAAACATTTATATGTTTGATCTCTTCAAATATATAATATGTTTGAAAGCATATTGGTCTAAACAATATATGTTTGGGTAGTCTAAGTTCCAAACATTTTGTATTTTTGCATCCAAATTCAATAATGTTGTCTTCCAAAAAACAATATGTTATTTTGTGAACATATAATATGTTTGGAAGCATTTTGCACCCAAAAATATTATATGCTTAAAAAAATTCTCCCAAACAATATTGTGCTCAAAATTTTATTTATTTATTTATATATTTACAATCATAATGAATTATGAAAATAAACAGGTAATATAGGTGCTAACAACATTAGTTTTCGACCTGAATGCTCAAAATTTTGTTTCTGCCTAATTGTATATTCCCCCACATCTTTCTCACTTCCACATTTTTTTAGTTCTTAGCACCTTTTTCTGTAATACAAACATTGTAGAAGAAATTATTCATTTTTTTTTTATTTTAATTTTACCTTTTGCCGGACGGGGATTCGAACAGCGGACCACACAGTTTGTAAGGATCAAAGAAGTAGCTGATCAATTGCCCAAGGAAAAATAAAATGTTAATTTTGTAATAACAAGCAACAACCACCAACTTAATTCAATATCGCTCCAAGCTACTAAACACATATATGTTTATAGGCTATTTCTAAATTAATATATGTTTGCATCCAAACATATTATGTTTACAAACATTTTATGTCCCAAACATAATATGTTCTAACATATTAACATATATGTCCCAAACATGTTATGCTAGTTTATGAACATTATATGCTTGCACTCAAAATATTGTGTTTAAAAATTTGTGTTCCACACATATAATGTTTATAGCCAAACATATGAAAAACAGTCTTTTTCATCCGTGTAAAGGAGATAATTTTTTTACTTCTACAAAATCTCTAGAATTAAAATTTAACTCGGCTAACGCTATCCAGTTAATTGGAGGAAACTTCCATTGAAAATGGGTCTAAAATGTGTAACAGTCTACCATATTTCCCCAACTCTGGTGTACGTATATATGGGAGCTATATATAATCTGAACCGATTTTAACTAAATTTGACATGTATGGTTAGAGTAATAATTCTGCTATCTATGCGAAATTTCACGTAAATGGGAGTATACATTGGCCCTCCTGGTCATATGAGTGCAAATCGGACGGAAGATATATATGGGAGCCATATCTAAATCTGAACCGATTTCAACCAAATTTGCCATATAAGTTCAAATCGGACGAAAGATATATATAGGAGCTATATCTAAATCTGAATCCATTTTGACCATATTTGGCACATGCAATAGTTTCGTTATAAGTACCGCTTGTGCAAAGTTTTAAGCAAATTAGGGTAAAACTCTGGCTTCTGGGGCCATATAAGTCCAAATCGGGCGAAAGATATATATGTGAGCTATATCTAAATCCGAACCGATTTTATCAAAATTTGACACACTTAACGATACTATTAAACGTATCCCTTGTGCAAAATTTGAAGCAAATCACGGCAAAACTCTGGCTTTTGTGGCCATATAAGTTCAAATCGCACGAAAGATATATATTGGAGCTATATCTAAATTTGAACCGATTTCAATGAAATTTACCAAGCATTGGTAGAATATCAATTCTACTCTCTGTTCAAAATTTCACGAAGATCGGTAGTAAACTTTGGCCTCTGTGGTCATATGAGTCTAAATCGGACGAAAGATATATATGGGAGCTATATCTACATCTGAACGGATTTGGCTGATATTTTGCAGGATTTTCGAGATTCGTAAAATATTTGGATGTACGGTATTTCAAGAAAATCGGTTGATAAACACGCTAACTATGACCAAATCGGGGATAAATATATATGGCAGCTATATCTAAATCTGAACCGATTTTTTCCAAAACCAATAGCGATTGTCTCTGTCCCAAGAAACGGCCCTATGCCAAATTTGAGGACGATCGGACTTAAATTGCGAGCTGTACTTTGTGCACAAAATTACATATACAGACAGACGGACAGACAGACAGACAGACGGACATCGCTAAATCGACTCAGAATTTAATTCTAAGCGGATCGGTATACTAAAAGATGGGTCTATGACCACTATTTCTTGGCGTTACATACAAATGCACAAACTTATTATACCCTGTACCACAGTAGTGGTGAAGGGTATGAATATGGGAAACATTTAAATCTGAAGCAACTTTAAGAAAACTGCGCAAAAGTTTATTTATGATTTATCGCTCGATATATATGTATTAAAAGTTTAGGAAAATTAGAGTCATTTTTACAGCTTTTCGACTAAGCACTGACGATTTAACAAGCAAAATGTTGGTATTTTGACCATTTTTGTCGAAATCAGAAAAACATATATATGGGAGCTATATCTAAATCTGAACCGATGTCAACCAAATTTAGCACGCATAGCTACAATGCTAATTCTACTCCCTGTGCAAATCGGAGCAAAAAATTGGCCTCTGTGGTCATATGAGTATAAATCGGGCGAAAGCTATATATGAGAGCTATATATAAATCTGAACCGATTTCAATAAAATTTGGCACACTTGACTACACTACTAATTGTACTCCTAGTGCAAAATTCCAAGCAGATGGGGGTAAAACTCTGGCTTCTGGGACCGTATTAGTCCATATCGGGCGAAAGATATATATGGGAGGTATATCTAAATCTGAACCGATTTCAATTAAATTTGGCACACTTGACTATAGTACTAATTGTTCTTCTTGTGCAAAATTTTAAGCAAATTAAGGTAAAACTCTGGCTTCTGGGGCCATATAAGTCCATATCGGGCGAAATATATATATGGGAGCTATGTCTAAATCTGAACCGATTTCTTCAAAAATCAATAGGGATCTATTCTGAGCCAAAACACATACTTGTGCCAAATTTGAAGTCGATTGGACTAGACTTAGGCTTTGATTACAAAATGTGTTCACGGACAGTGTGGCGCAGGGTATAAATACAATTTTCTATAGAAATAAAATTTTGAGAAAATTTTCTATAGAAGTAAAATATTGACAAAATTTTCTATAGAAATAAAATTTTGACAAAATTTTCTATACTAACAAAATTTTGCTAGATTATTTTTGGCTCGAGTGGCAACCATGATTATGAATCGATATAGACCAATTTTTGCATGGTTATTAGAGACTGTATATTAACACCAGCGTTGCCAGAATTGTTTCACCAAAAACCGCTAGATTTGCACAAAAAATAGCTAAAAAATGCTAAAAAAAATAGCTAGAAAAAAAGCTAATTTTTTTGTATCAAAAGTCACATTTTTGATTGAAATTTAACAAACTTAAAGGCTTTATTTCACTTACAATGCATATTATTTTCATTTTAATTCCACTTCTGTGAAACTGTAACAATATCTAAGACATATTAGCTCTGTTTGCGTATTCGATACATTTTGATTACTATCACAAATTTTTTACTGGTAGTCCTTCGTTTTGTGGCTACCTTCCCAACACCTCTATTTTATTTACTTGTTATTTTAAAATATTAAATGATCTAAGCATGCTTTGGATTTGGTAAAAAAAATGATTTGTCATTTTTTTAAATAAAATTTTAGTTTGGATTTGAAATTGTGAAAAATTCGAAATACATTACTTTTATTTAATTTGTAGAAAATACCTATAGTTTACATTTCCCAGTAAAAACATTTTCCTTTTCTTCATGAGCTATCAAAGTGCTTTAAAAACGTGCTAACGCCAACTTAAATTTCCAAATTCAGACTCGACTTCAAGTAGAAATTATTGTATATATACGTTTTTAAAATAAAGTGTTGAAAAACATCTTCTATTTTTGAACGCTATTTTGGTTGCAAAAGATGCAAAAACTCCTCACATTTAAAGACTATTTCATTAATTCTTCCTTCTTTCATGAAAACATGCCCATTTTTAAGTTGAATCACTTAATTATAAGGACAAAACGACTTTATCGTCTTTTGGACAAGGAAAACAGTTTATATAAAAGAAATTCGCAAATGCTATTATAACCAAAATTCGCGTTCGTATTTTAAGGAGACGACAATATTTTTGCAGTGCACAAAGCTATTCACATCTACTATTTTAATTTAGTAATATCGTAATAACTTTAGAATATTATAATTACATAAAAAGGATAAACGAGTCAAATGATAATATTCCCAATAATTTACTGGCAGTTTATCTAACAAATTTGTATGGTAATAGTAGATTTAAAGTTTACGATAACTTTTATGTATATAATGAAAAAACTTTACAACAAGGTGTATTTGCTACAAAAATGCCCGCATAATGGCTGGACTCATTATTAATGTTTCAACTGAGCTTTGAAATATGTGGAAACCCTTATACTTGCAGCAAGGCTTAGATAAAAACGCCGATTTATCCATATTTCAATAGAAACATGTCGAAAATAAAAAAGCCAAAAAAAGCTAAAAGGGTCATGAAAAAAAGCCAGAAAAAAAGCTAAAAGCTAAATGCATTTTTTCCCGCTAAACGTCTTCAAAAAAAACCCAAATCTAGCGGGAAAAAAGCTAAATTGGCAACGCTGATTAACACCACGTACCAAATTTCAACTGGATCGGATGAAATTTGCTTTTCTACGAGGCTCGGCAAGCCAAATCTGGTGTTCGGTTTATATGGGGGCTAAACGCAAAAGTGGTCCAATATGGCCCATTTACAATACCATACTTATGCCAAGTTTCAAGTCAATAGCTTGTATCGTTCGGAAGTTAGCGTGATTTCAACTGACGGACGGACGGACATGCTTAGATCGACTCAGAATTTCACCGCGACCCATAATATTTCGATGTGTTACAAACGGAATGACAAGGTTAATCCCTTGGTGGAGGGTATAAAAATGATTGAAGTTTTTGAATTACAAAAAAAAAAAAAAAAATAATTGATACAATCAGACTTTTAATTTAAATAAAATCACAAAGTCAATTACGACAGTGATTGAAAATATTTACGTCTTTATATAAAAATTTAATTGATACAACCATGTTTTTAATCAAACTGAGAACACAAAGTTGGTTATGCAAATGAGTGAAAACTTTCGCGGTTTTTATTAAACAGTTAATTGTTTAATAATTAATTATTTTTTTAATTGTTTAATTAAAATGTAAATTGAAAATTAGATTGAAGTTGAAGAAAAAACTGAGTTTTCCAATAGACATCAATTAATTTTGTAATACAATCAATTAAACAATTAATTGTTTTTTGCAATTAACATCAATTAAATTTTTAATTGATTTCATAGAAATTTTCAAATAAAATCAATTAATTTTTTTAATCAAATATTTTTTTATGCCCAATTAAAACTGTAATTTATACTATTAATTTCGTAAATTCAGACTTTTCAATTACAAAATTAATTGGATATATAAATTTCGTGATTGAATCAAAAAAAAATACTTTTTTGTGTGCATACAAAAAAATCTAGTTCAAAACCAAAGGTTTCCTCAAAAACACGCCAATTTTAGAATGTTGACCCTGGCTCAACAGGCTCTTTTCAAAATATATGTCAAATTATTGAAATAAATCTCATAGAAAAAGCGAATTAACAAAGCCTGTGAAGAACATAGGGATGTGAAAAACGTTGTATATATATTTGAATTTAGAGATGAAATAAGAATTTCTAGTGTCCATGGTAACTGGCAAACTAAAACAGCTCAACTCAGTTTGAACCGTGAAACATTTTGGAAAAACGAATGAGGAAAACGAGTGAGTAGGAATATAGCATAAAGGCGGAAAAGTTGACTTTTTGATTCTGATTGCAATTCCCAGTAGCAGCCCATGCCATTTTATATATAAATATCTCCCGTTTACCTTTAAATTCCTTGCAATTTTTCTTTTTCTTCATTGATATAATGTCTTTGTGAGTGTCCTTAAAGTCATTTTCCATTTAATTAGTTCATAGTTCTCATGCCACAATTATCACATCGTTTACTGCTACGAAATGATGCAATTAACACAGTCGATAATGTCCTTAAAGGGTTTCATCATTTTTATTTTTCCTTTTTTCAAATGAGTCAGGTTAACCGAACAACACTTAACTGTTTAACCCCAAAAGAGAATGTGGGTGGCCACATAAACACTAAAATGGTCCATACCTATGGATAACATACACACTATTAGACAGGGTCGAACAAAGTTTTATGAGTGTACCTGTACTATTGAATTTAAGTCATATTTACTATTACGAGTATTTACTAAATAATGTTGATATCGACAAAGGCTTTCTAACTTCCATTTTGGGACACGATATTTTCTGTGAGAGAAAAATATAGGGTGGTGAAGGGGGTAACAGGTTGGCTGATAAGTCCCCGGTCTAACAAAGAAAAACACATTTTTTGTCAAAATTCGTTTTTATTATTCAACATAGTTCCCTTCATGAACGATACAATGATTATAACGACCTTCCAATTTTTTGATACCATTTTGGTAGTAATCCTTCGGTTTTGCCTCAAAATAGGCCTCAGTTTCGGCGATCACCTCTTCATTGCAGCCAAATGTTTTCCCTGCGATCATCCTTTTGAGATCTGAGAACAAGAAAAAGTCGCTGGGGGCCAGATCTGGAGAATACGGTGGGTGGGGAAGCAATTCGAAGCCCAATTCATTAATTTTTGCCATCGTTCTCAATGACTTGTGGCACTGTGCGTTGTCTTGGTGGATCAGCACTTTTTTTCTTCATATGTGGCCGTTTTGCCGAGATTTCGACCTTCAAACGCTCCAATAACGCCATATAATAGTCACTGTTGATGGTTTTTCCCTTCTCAAGATAATCGATAAAAATTATTCCATGCACATCCCAAAAAACAGAGACCATTACTTTGCCAGCGGACTTTTGAATCTTCCCACGATTCGGAGACGGTTCACCGGTCGCTGTCCACTCAGCCGACTGTCGATTGGACTCAGGAGTGTAGTGATGGAGCCATGTTTCATCCATTGTCACATATCGACGGAAAAACTCGGGTGTATTACGAGTTAACAGCTGTAAACACCGCTCAGAATCATCAACACCTTGTTGTTTTTGGTCAAATGTGAGCTCGCGCGGCACCCATTTTGCACAGAGTTTCCGTATATCCAAATATGGATGAATGATATGACCAACACGTTCCTTTGATATCTTTAAGGCCTCTGCTATCTCGATCAACTTCATTTTACGGTCATTCAAAATCATTTTGTGGATTTTTTTGATGTTTTCGTCGGTAACCACCTCTTTCGGGCGTTCACCGTCCTCCGTGCTCATTTCACCACGCTTGAATTTTGCATACCAATCAATTATTGTTGATTTCCGTGGGGCAGAGTCCGGAAACTCATTATCAAGCCAAGTTTTTGCTTCCACCGTATTTTTTCCCTTCAGAAAACAGTATTTTATCAAAACACGAAATTCCTTTTTTCCATTTTTTATACAATAACGAAAGTTGCTTCACAAAAGACGCTCTATCTCAAAAACTAATTGACTTACAGACGTCAAATTTTGACAAGCATTATTTGAAGGTTGGTACTATATAAAAATAATATGCATTTAATACTAGCGACGCCATCTATGTGTCAGACCGGGGACTTATCAGCCAACCTGTTATAATAAAGGGCCGCAGAAAGCCAGTTTGCCTTGAACTGCTGCTCGTCCTTAGCAGTTTTTTGGTCTTCTTTAGGTTCCGCTTGACAATAGCCCAGTATTTCTCAATTGGGCGGAGCTCTGGCGTGTTGGGAGGGTTCTTGTCCTTGGGAACCACCTGCACGTTGTTGGCGGCGTACCACTCCATGGCCTTTTCACCGTAATGGCAAGATGCCAAATCCGGCCAAAACAGTACGGAACAACCGTGTTTCTTCAGGAAAGGCAGCAGACGTTTATTCAAACACTCTTTCACGTAAATTTCTTGGTTGACAGTCCCGGAAGCTATGAAAATGCTGCTTTTCAAGCCACAGGTACAGATGGCTTGCCAAACCAGATATTTCTTTGCGAACTTTGACAGTTTTATGTGCTTGAAAATATCTGCTACCTTTCCCCTTCCTTTTGCCGTATAAAACTCCTGTCCCGGAAGCTGCTTGTAGTCGGCTTTGACGTAGGTTTCGTCGTCCATTACCACGCAGTCAAACTTCGTCAGCATCGTCGTGTACAGCCTCCGGGATCGCGCTTTGGCCGTCGTATTTTGTTTATCATCGCGATTTGGAGTCACTACCTTCTTGTAAGTCGATAGTCCGGCTCGTTTTTTGGCTCGATGCATGGTTGTAGACGATACACCTATCTTATTTGCGGCATCTCGGAGAGAGAGGTTAGGGTTTCGCTTGAAACTACCGGCAACTCTCTTTGTCGTCTCAGCGGCTTCCCCCCGATCCAGACAGCCAAACACTTTAATTACATTTGTAACGGTTGAATTGGCAACTTTTAGCGATTTTGCCAGCTTTGCGTGCGAGTAGCTCGGATTTTCGCGATGCGCGAGCAAAATTTTGATACGCTGCTCTTTTTGCTTGGACGGCATTTTGACAACTGAAGAGTGAATTCCAAAATCAAAATAGGAGCAACATTCTACACACACACACCTTCAAAGGGGTGAGGGGTGTTCAGGTTTTTTAAATGCAAAATTGAAAGAAATACGTCAAGTTTATATTGACCAAATTATGACCGTATCACCCTTTATCACGAACATTTGAATTAACCTTTCGACGCTTTATGTTCAATGGCGTTTGTGGCTGAGTGTGCTAAGGCGTTCTGTTATGGTGCCATCAAACCCAGGTTCAACCCCTGGTCGGAGCGAAAAAGTTTTTTCAAATTGTAAAAAATTAGATAATAGGAAAATAAGAGTGTAGTAAAAATATGGTTGAAAGAAAAAGAAATTGGTTGAAAAAATTTTTTTTCGCTTTTTAAATTTCTTCATTCAAATTAACTTCCAGGGCACAACTTCTAAAGCAATGCAAAGGATCCAAAAAAGGAGTACTTCCGTCCTATGACAAGCCCATGTAAAATTCATTGGAGATGATCCAAGTTTGCACTACTTCCGGATCACAGATTGGGGATCCAAACTACTTTTTTGGAAGCTCTTTTCTTGCTGGGTTCACGTACACACAAGTGTCAATTTAATAAATCCAAACTATAACGTATACTTCAAAGTAAACATTCCAAGTAAATTAATTCCAACAAAACTTTAAACCAAAGATGCTAAATCCTCAAAATAAGTCTTAGCCTATATTTGAAGCGTTTTGTTTATCTTAGATCTACCAAAAATGTGTTTCTTTACTCTAAGAAAAATTTGCCTTAGTTCAAAGACATACGACTTTAACGGAGGGACATAAATTTCCAAAATGTTTGTCCTCAATCTAATATTTTTTTCTTTTCAAGCAAAGATTATAAATTTGCTTATAAACTTTATTAATTTTTTTTTTATGGTCAACCCGTTTGTAACACATGGAAATATCAATATCCGACTGCCTAAAGCATATATATATATATATATATATATATATATATATATATATATATATATATATATATATATATATATATATATATATATATATATATATATATATATTTATATATATATATATATATATTTATATATATATATATATATATATATATATATATATATATATATATATATATATATATATATATATATATATATATATATATATATATATATATATATATATAGATAGATAGATAGATATAGATATATATACGCTTTATGCAGTCGGATATTGATATATATCTCAACATTCTGAAATTTTGCATAAACTTTTTTTGTCTGCAGGCAGATGAAATTCGAAGATGGGCTACATCGGTCCAGATTTTGGTAGAACCCCCTTATAAACCGACCTCCCGATTTGGGGTCTTGAGCGTCTAGACAGCGCAATTTTTATCCGATTAGCCTGAATTTCAAAATCTAGTGGTATTTTGGGTGCATAAAAGAGTGTGCCGAATATGATGTGATTCGGTTACATTTTAATATAGCCCGTTCTCCTGATTTGACTTCTTGGGCTTCTATGTAACGCACTCCATATCCGATTCGCCTGAAATTCAAAATTTAGAGGTATTTTGGGTCTACACATAAGTACGTCGAATATGGTGTGTATCGATCCATATTTTGATATAGTCCCCATATTGACTGATATCCTGATTTGTCTTCTTGAGCTTCTAGACACCGCAATTTTTTCTTAAAATTTAAAATTTAGAGATATTTTAGAATCGTAAATAGTTGAAACGAATATGGTGTGGATCGGTTAATATTTTGCTATAGCCCCTATGTGTTAAGTATCCCGATTTCCACGTGTTGGTATATTTTAACAAGCTACCCCGTAAAAAGAATGCTCCGCCGGTAAGCAGGATTACAACATATCCGCACGCAAAAAATAATTCTTTCCTCCCAAACGAAATTCTCATTTGCTTTTCGCTGTAAGGAGGTGTATTTGGAAGAAAAGTATATACTTTTTGTGATAAACGTTTATTCTTTTCCAGGATGTAAAAATAATACAAGTATATACAGCACTAAGTTTGGCCGGGCCGAATCTTAAATACCCACCACCATGAACCAAATATTAGGGTTTCCTTTGAAATTTCAGGAGGAAGATAAATTTAAAGATTTCACCTATGAGGACTATATCAGATTCTGGATTTATAAGAACCACTTTTGTTTGAGTTTTAGAGAAATCATTAACATCTCTTGTAAGTGTGCAAGAAAATTATAAAATAACGTCTTGATTTGAAATCTTAAATCTGTAGAAGTAAAATCTGGAAATTTTACATTGAGTTTCAAGCAATTTTCATGATCAGTGCGCCCTCAAGAAGTGAATACGGTCTATATGGAGGCATTACCAAATGGACCGATAAAAACTTAATCCGATACACGTTTTTGTGAGCCTAAAATACCAGAATATTTACAATTTCAGGCAAATCAGATAAAAACTACGGTTTCTAGAAACCCAAGGAGTTCAATTGTGAGTTCGTTCTTATGGGGGCTATACTAAAATATGGACCGATACTCACTGTTTTCGGCACACCTATTTATGACCCGAAAATACCTCTATATTTCCAATTTCAGGCAAATAGGATAAAAATTTCGGATTCTAGAAGCCCAAGAAGTAAAATCGGGAAATCGGTCTATATGGGGGCTATACCAAAATATGGACCGATACTCACCATTTTCGGCACACCTCTTTATGGTCCTAAAATACCTCTAGATTTCAAATTTCAGGATAATTGGATAAAAACTACGATTTCTATAAGCCCAAGACCCCAAATCGGGAGGTCGGTTTATATGGGGACTATATCAAAACCTGGACCGATATAGCCCATCTTCGAACTTGACCTGCCTGCAGACAAAAGACGAGTTTGTGCAAAATTTCAGCACGATTGCTTCATTATTGAAGACTGTAGCGTGATTACAACAGACAGACGGACATACGGACATCGTTATATCGTCTTAGAATTTCTCCCTGATCAAGAATATATATACTTTATATAGTCGGAAATCGATATTTCGATGTGTTACAAACGGAATGACAAACTTATTATACCCCCGTCACCATTCTATGGTGGTGGGTATAAAAATGTTATATGAACTAGAAACAAATGTATGCACGGATGAAAAAGACTGTTTTTCATATGTTTGGCTATAAACATTATATGTTTGGAACACAAATTTGTAAACACAATATTTTTGAGTGCAAGCATATAATGTTCATAAACCAGCATAACATGTTTGGGACATATATGTTAATATGTTAGAACATATTATGTTTGGGCCATAAAATGTTTGTAAATATAATATGCTTGGATGCAAACATATATTAATTTAGAAATAGCCTATAAACATATATGTGTTTAGTAGCTTGGAGCGCTATTTAACAGGGAGCGCTATTGAATTAAGTTGGTGGTTGTTGCTTGTTATTACAAAATTAACATTTTATTTTTCCTTGATCAATTGATCAGCTACTTCTTTGATCCTTACAAACTGTGTGGTCCGCTGTTCGAATCCCCGTCCGGCAAAAGGTAAAATTAAAATAAAAAAAATCATAAAATTGAATAATTTCTTCTACAATGTTTGTATTACAGAAAAAGGTGCTAAGAACTAAAAAATCTCGTGGAAGTGAGAAAGATGTGGGGGAATATACAATTAGGCAGAAACAAAATTTTGAGCATTCAGGTCGAAAACCTATGTTGTTAGCACCTATATTACCTGTTTATTTTCATAATTCATTATGATTGTAAATATATAAATAAATAAATAAAATTTTGAGCACAGTATTGTTTGGGAGAATTTTTTTTGAGCATATAATATTTTTGGGTGCAAAATGCTTCCAAACATATTATATGTTCACATAATAACATATTGTTTTTTGGAAGACAACATTATTGAATTTGGATGCAAAAATACAAAATGTTTGGAATTTAGACTACCCAAACATATATTGTTTAGACCAATATGCTTTCAAACATATTATATATTGGAAGAGATCAAACATATAAATGTTTGGGCAATACCCAAAAATGTATATGCTTGAAGCAAAATATGTTTGGGAGTATATGTTACAGAAGCGATTTTTTGTGAGGGTGTGTAGAGTTTGGTTCCTAGTATTTGAAAGTTTTTTTTTTGGCACTAGAGTATAAATTCACTTTTTAGTTCTCTCCAATCTTGTGTTCATGACTTGGGCATGGCGGCATGAAATGTTCTCATGGCAACCTAAGATCTACTTTGATGTTGTCATACCCATACCACAGGAGACATTGCAATTTCCAACAGTTTAAAAACGCATACACGGACATATGTCATTGGGGAAATTACATGGTTGACCGGGTGAAAGGATTAAATGACATATGCCATCATATGGGTTTCCAATCCATAATAGCAGACACATCATCAGTTGTTGTTTGTATTTGCCAAAAGTTGATTTTTAATCCGATTGATTTTAATTTTGTACAGCTTAAAAATTAAAACCATTAAAAAAAACAACAATACATATTGCCACACAGAATAAAGATGTTTACCATAATTTATTACAAATATTTTACAGAATTTTTCGTTTCTTCTACGAAAATTAATTATTCAAAAGGAAAATTTGCCAGTTTTAATTAACAATCGTTTTGTCATCATTGGTCATGAATACCAGCAAAGTGTCAGTTAAAAAAACCCCTTGTCCTACTATAAAATTTAACTTGAAGGCGGATAGTGATTTAATACTGGAAATATACTGTCAATTCCTACACCGAAAAAAAGTAAACTGTTTTATAGGAAGAATGAAGTGAATCGTGCGAAAACTAAACTAAATTGTACTCCACATTTTGAGATTTCCACAAAGCCTTCATACAAAACCAGGAAAATTTAATGCTCTGTACTTTTTAACTGCAGTTTATGAAATTACACAATCTCATAGAAGAAAAAATGAACTAAAAACAAGTATATACACGCAAAAAAATAATTCTTTCCTCCCAAACGAAATTTTAGACAAACAAAGTTCGTTTCTCATTTGCTTTTCGCTGTAAGGAAGTGTATTTGGAAGAAAAGTATATACTTTTTGTGATAAACGTTTATTCTTTTCCAGGATGTAAAAACAATTTCATAAAGCCTAGCTCAAAAAAAACATTATTTTCTTGCTAATTGCATTGTCCCTCACATCTTTCTCACATCCACGAGGATTTTTAGTTCTTAACACCTTTTCCTGTAATACCAACAATGTAGAAGAAATTATACGATTTTATAAATTTTTAAATTTTTTTTTACCTTTCGCCTGGACGGAGAATCGAACCGCGGACCATGCACATTGTAAGCCAACACACTAACCACTGAGCTATGTACCTGTTATGGTCATCAATAGATAAATATCAATATAAGTTATATTTATATAGCATAGCTTGCGGCGCCCACGAACCGAATAAACAAAGTTTATTTAACAGAAACAAACACTTAGTTTGGCACCGTGGAGCAGTGGTAGCTACGTCCGACTCTCATGCCAAGGATCGTGGGTTCGATCCCTGCTTCGGCCAAAGTTTTTTTTTGCTTTTGTTTTTTTTTTACATATATTCCAGATATATTCGGAAGATTCCGAAAAAATGTTCAACATTACATTGTACTATATTAAATTTTGAACTGTAAAATGTGTCTTATTAAAGACCTAAAGTCAGAAAAGAACAGTGTTTGATATAAACGAAATGGACTGTGTTGTTATTTCAAAAATAACTTTTTTTATTGAAAAAATAAAAATTTTGTAACAAACGAATTTTTTTGGTGATAAAAGTTTAAAATTTTCGAAGCAATTCAAAAAACTCTAACAAAAGAAAAACGTTTTCGGTACACGTTTTCCAAACGTTTTTTTTCTTTGCGTGTACGGCCGTAAGTTCGGCCAGGCCGAAGCTTATGTACCCTCCAACATGGATTGCTTAGAAACTTCATCTAAACACTGCCATCCACAATCGAATTACTTAAGTTGCGGTAACGCTTACCGATGGCAAGGTATCTTAAAACCTCCTAACACCATCTCCTAAATTGTATGTAAGTCCATACGTGATATATATTAAATCAAACAAGATCGATCTAATACGTATATAATTCAGTTTGACAAAGTAGACATAAAATTTTGACAAATTTTTCTACAGAAATAAAATTTTAACAAAATTTTCTATAGAAATAAAATTTTCACAAAATTTTCTATAGAAATAAAAATGTTGACAAAATTTTCTATAGAAAGAAAATTTTGACAAAAATTTCTAGAGAAATAAAATTTTAACAAAATTTTCTATAGAAATAAACTTTTGACAAAATTTTCTATAGAAATAAAATCTTGGTAGATTATTTTTGGCTCGAGTGGCAACCATGATTATGAACCGAATAAAATTTGAACAACATTTTCTATAGAAATAAAATTTTGACAAAATTTTCTATAGAAATAAAATTTTGACAAAATTTTCTATAGAAATAAAATTTTGACAATGATGAAAATTTTATTATGAACCGAATCAAATGTTAACAAAATTTTCTCTAGAAACAAAAGTTTGACAAAATTTTCTATAGAAATAAAATTTTGGTAGATTATTTTTGGCTCTAGTGGCAACCATGATTATGAACCGATATGGACCAATTTTTGTGTGATTGGACCAATTTTGGTATGGTTGTTAGCGACCATATACTAACACCACGTGCCTAATTTGAACCGGATCGGATGAATTTTGCTTCTCCAAGAGGCTCCGGAGGTCAAATCTGGAGAATGTTTTATATGGGGGCTATATATAATTATGGACCAATATGGACCAATTCTGGCACGGTTGTTAAAGATCATATACTAACACCATGTTCCAAATTACAACCGGATTGGATGAAATTTGCTTCTCTTGGAGACTTCGCAAGCCAAATCTGGGGATCGGTTTATATGGGGGCTATATATAATTATGAACCGATGTGGACCAATTTTTGCATGGTTGTTAGAGACCATATACCAATATCATGTACCAAATTTCAGGCGGATCAGATGAAATTTGCTTCTCTTTGAGGCTCCGCAACACAAATCTGGGGATCGGTTTATATGGGCGCCATATATAATTATGAACCGATGTGGACCAATTTTTGCACGGTTGTTAGAGACCATATACCAATACCATGTACCAAATTTCAGCCGGATCGGATGCAATTTGCTCCTCTTTGAGGCTTCGCAAGCCAAATCTGGAGATAGGTTTATATGGGGTCTATATATAATTATGGAACGATGTGGACCAATTTTGGCATGGTTGTTGGAGACCATATACCAACATCATGTACCAAATTTCAGCCGGATCGGATGAAATTTGCTTCTCTTTGAGGCTCCCCAAGCCAAATCTCGGAATCGGTTTATATGGGGGCTATATGTAATTATGGACCGATGTGGACCAATTTTTGCATGATTGTTATAGGCCATATACCAACACCATGTACCAAATTGCAGCCGGATCGGATGAAATATGCTTCTCTTTTAGGCTTCGCAAGCCAAATCTGGAGATCGGTTTATATGGGGGCTATATATAATTATGGACCGATGTGGACCAATTTTTGCATGGTTGTTAGAAACCATATAGCAACACCATATACCAAATTTCGGCCGGATTGGATGAAATATGCTTCTGTTAGAGGCTCCACAAGCCAAATCTGAGGGTCCCTTTATATGGGGGCTATACGTAAAAGTGGACCGATATGGCCCATTTTCAATACCATCCGACCTACATCGATAACAACTACTGGTGCCAAGTTTCAAGTCGATAGCTTGTTTCGTTCGGAAGTTAGCGTGATTTCAACAGACGGACGGACGGACATGCTTAGATCGACTGAGAATTTCACCACGACCCAGAATATATATACTTTATGGGGTCTTAGAGCAATATTTCGATGTGTTACAAACGGAATGACAGAGTTAATATACCCCCATCCTATGATGGAGGGTATAAAAAAAAATAAATAACTTTGAACTTGTTTCCTGTAAAATTCACTTTTTAGACTAGCCGTACTTTGGAATGGCGACATCGATATGAGCACTATATATTATTATGGATCGATATCAACCATGTTCTGACATTACGTACCAAATATCAAGGGGATCCTCCAAGAGGCTCCCGAAATCAAAACTGGATGCCGGTTTATAGGCAGGCTATACGTAAAAGTGGTCCGATATGACTCATTTGCAATACCATGTAACGTGACGAAATTATTCTTCACGTACATTTTCCTACAGTATTAACAATAAATAAAACAGTATGCATTTCAAAAAAATATTTATAATACAAATAACATTTATATTATAATTAAAAGTAATAACATTAATAATAATATTAAAATTACAATAAATAAACATCAATGATAAAATATAAATAAAATAACAATATTTAATAATAATAATACCATAGTCCACTAATCATTCATACCTCTCTAATAAACATAACGGCATCATCATACCAGCCACCTATGCAATGTTTGCTACACCCATAGAAAAATTATTACCATACGGGCTCAAATCGATACCGTACGTTATTGATAGTTAGCCAACCCCGTATGGTACAATATCAATACAGAATGGTACAGGCGGTACGTAAAGCATGAAAGTACCATTCGGTATTATGAAAGTACCAATATGGTATTGAAAATAATACCTAAGCGGTACTATACCATAAAGGTATTAATGTATAAACAGTGCGGTATTACCAAATAATACCTAAATGGTATCGGATTAATAATATTTAGTTAATTAAAACACACATAAAATGTCTTTGTTACGTACTTCATTTAATACATAACATACATACTAAAACCTAATCATTTCTCCATGCAAAGTTTTTCTCCCAATTCAGCTCCAATTCGCAATTCAGGTACTGCATCCCTCACGTCATTTTCCATGCAAAGTTTTTCTCAAGGTTTTTGTATGTCAGTTGCGCATCTAATTAAAAGATAATCGAATTATAAAACATAAATAATGCTAAAAAATATTATACTAATACAGTAATCCCTCGATTTACGTCGTGATTGGTTCCGGAATTTGGCGACGTTAATCGAAACGACGTAAACCGAATTAAAAATTGCTCATACTTACTCCTAAGACCATTTATGTATGTATGTGCGTGTACATAATAAAAAACTTCAAAAATAAAGGTAATTCAGTAATTTCGGTAAGAATTCAGAAAAAAAATGTTTCGATGTCATCATCGTTGATACTTATTTTACTTATGGAAGGCGTTTCTGATAAAAATTCAACGACGTAAATCGAATGGCGACGTAAACCGAAGTTTGATGGAACAAAAAATTTGACGACGTAAATCGAAACAACGTAAATCGAGGGATTACTGTATATACTTCGATATATTCACTGAATTCAATTAATTTCCGTCATCTTATCCCAAACTATTGTTATTTACAAGCCGCATGAAAAAAAAACTAAACTACCAAGGCGACCAATTACAATTGGTCGCAACGTGTACATACACGCAAAGAAAAAAAACGTTTGGAAAACGTGTACCGAAAACGTTTTTCTTTTGTTAGAGTTTTTTGAATTGCTTCGAAAATTTTAAACTTTTATCACCAAAAAAATTCGTTTGTTACAAAGTTTTTATTTTTTCAATAAAAAAAGTTATTTTTGAAACAACAACAGACTCCATTTCGTTTATATCAAACACTGTTCTTTTCTGACTTTTGGTCTTTAATAAAACACATTTTACAGTTCAAAATTTAATATAGTACAATGTAATGTTGAACATTTTTTTCGGAATCTTCCGAACATATGTAGAATGTATGTAAAAAAAAAAAAAACTTTGGCCGAAGCAGGGATCGAACCCACGACCCTTGGCATGAGAGTCAGACGTAGCAACCACTGCTCCACGGTGCCAAACTAAATGTTTGTTTCTGTTAAATAAACTTTGTTTATTCGGTTCGTGGGCGCCGCAAGCTATGCTATATAAATATAACTTATATGGATATTTATCTATTGATGACCATAACAGGTACATAGCTCAGTGGTTAGTGTGTTGGCTTACAAAGTGCATGGTCCGCGGTTCGATTCTCCGTCCAGGCGAAAGGTAAAAAAATTTTACAAATTTATAAAATCGTATAATTTCTTCTACATTGTTTGTATTACAGAAAAAGGTGTTAAGAACTAAAAATCTTCGTGGAAGTGAGAAAGATGTGAGGGAAAATGCAATTAGCCAGAACATTTTTTTTTTGAGTTAGTCTTTATGAAATTGTTTTTACATCCTGGAAAAGAATAAACGTTTATCACAAAAAGTATATACTTTTCTTCCAAATACACTTCCTTACAGCGAAAAGCAAATGAGAAACGAACTTTGTTTGTCTAAAATTTCGTTTGGGAGGAAAGAATTATTTTTTTGCGTGTATCATGTGTTACGGCGTTGTGATAGTTAATACCACAATAATACCGGGTGTAAATGATTTGATACAAAGTGGTACCAAAATTAAAAGGTAACGTGAATCATTTTATTAATACCAAACGGTAATGGCCACATTCCGCCTTTTTTCTACCAGTGTACTTGCATCGATCAATGCATTAGGAGGTGGGTATGCACAACAACAACACATACTATGGTACCTATTATTAAGCGTAGGCATACGCAAGCCCATAGCTAACATACGGGCACATGAAATTCAACGCATGCAGACAATTCACCAGCATGCAATTGTTACTTTTAGGAACTCAAATCTTATATGAGTATTTTGAATCTGCGCATGCAATTCTTATTGTGGCGAATGTTTCATGGAGTTTTAAACTTAGGTTTTTGTGGATTGGTGACGGGCTTTCCCACAGTAGTGAATCTCCAGATTCGTATAAGGAAAGTCCTCCCACTGTTATTCTCAGAACAAGTTTGGTTCAAATTGTCCTCACAGTTAAGTTGAGGGTAAAATATTCCTCACAAGTTGAGGGTACAATCTTTCTTCGAGTCTTAGGTCGATAGCTTGTTTCGTTCGAGATTTAGCGTGATTGTAATATACGGACAGAATTTTGCCACGACACAGAATAACAAAGAATATAGAAATTTTAAGAGCCAAATTATGGTCAATTTTGTCACAGTGTAGTTTATTTTTCAATAGGAAAGGGGTTGAATGTTTTCTGTTTTTTTCCGTGCACATGGGATTTGCCGAGGGCCATCCATTTTCCTTTCTACATCACAAACGATACAAAATTTATATTTTACCATATATCCATACATGCCATTGGATACATAGGCGTATTTGTCATCTCAATTAAGGCTATTGAAACGTTTGATTAGTTTTAATTAAAAATCAAAATCTTTGTATAACTTCGGTATGGGAATGAATGAATTACGTTGCGTTTCAATGAATATATACCAACAAACATTGTAACGCATTTTTCTAATCGAACATGGAAGAAAATTTACCATTTGCATATGCAAATGGATAAAAATCATATTATCTTAGAGAACAAATTAAGGGTAGTATGTGGAACACAGTGGTACAAAGCTGGCCTTGTATAAAGTAGGTGAGATTGAAATCCAGTGGTATGCAGTATGTAGGGCTGTTATGCTACTAAATGCAGCAACCCCAATACATTGTGGCCCTTTATCATACATTGCAGTTGAAATTTTAGTCTAACCCTTATTTTCATGAAGCTTCGAACTTTTTTCGAACGGATATATTGTAATCCTGCCTACCGGCGGAACATTCTTTTTACGGGGTATCTTGTTAGGATAGTGCTAACTATTCGCTATTGAAATTAAGCCCGATGTAGCATTAAATAAATAAAAGATTTAACGAAATATTGATCTCAGAACCCACAAAGTATACACTAATATTACCTTTCTAAATCGTGAACGTACGGTAACAAAATGAAACGGAAACGTCCACGAAAAATCAAAAAAATCAATTCTTCATGGTATCGTCCACGGGAGTTCACGATTTCATGAACATTGATAGCAAAAATTGCGTTCCACAATCGTGAACGGACGGTGACAAAATGAAAGGAAACGTTCACAAAAAATCAAAACGGAATGTTCACGATTTCGTGACAGTTTCGCCGTTGCACTATGGGCGGAAATTGAAAATTTGCGGTAAAAATTATTTAAAACCCACAAAAAAGCGTAGCCAAAAAAGTAGTGAAAACATTCTTTTTGGATCCGGAATGATGTCAAATTGGCGCAGAAGCAATGAATTTAACATGAGCATGTCATAGGACGGATGTCCACAATTTCAACAGCCGGTGCCCGGTATTTACATCACTTCTTAAGGTGTGATGTAAATTCAGAGTTATAGATGTGAATTAAGAAATTTTGTGATATTTTGACAAATAAATAATTATTAAATTTTTTATAACTTTTAACGCAATCTAATGCTTGTCTGGAACGTTTGACATCAAATAATTTCAAAAAATCAAAAATTTTCTAGAAAGGATTTAGCATGATTTTCGCCAACATTTAAATAATTTGTACCATTTAATTAATTCTTATTAATTCTTAAAAGTATGAACAAATCAAGTTAAAAATCAAGTTATGAATTAAAATAACTTCCTGGGTAGTTAAAAAAAAGAACATCATTGGGAGTTCATCTTCCGGAAGTGCTTTTAAAGTTGTGCCTTTGGAAGAACTTCCAAATGTTTTTGCTGGGCTATTTGAAACAAAAAAAAAATTAAATTCCAATTAAAAATATGAAAACAGCCAGTTATAAAAAATTGACTCAAATGAACTTTCTGTGCAGTTAAAGTAAATACCATCTTTGGTTGGGCATTTTTGGAAGTGCTGTTACAGTTGTGCCTTTAGAAGAACTTCCATTTTTTTTTGGCTGGGAATCAATACCCAGCTAAAAAATTGGAAGTTGTTCCACAAATATGTTTTTTAAAGCGTATCCCGGAATGTCCTATCAATTTTTTCCACATCCGATACAGTCCTTTTGGACAAGTCCACAAACATTTCTTTTAAAGCACATCCTGGGATCAAGTGTTTTCGACATCCGATGCAGTCCTTTTAGACAAGTCCACAAACATTTCTTTTAAAGCGTATCCCGGGATCCCCTATCGATTTGTTTTCACTTCCGATGCCATCCTTTTCGACAAGTCTTAGAGAGTATGGAATTAGGCCGTTTTAAGTGAAAATTTAAGTTTTGGACAATTAAATTTCGCAAAAAAATAGAAAATAAATAAAAAAGTAAAAAAAAAAACAAAATCTTCTCCGCTGGGATTTGAACCTGTGCCATTTGACTTTTTCACTTTCATGGAAGTTCTTTTGAGAAGGTTTTGCAAGCTCGAACATTTTTCACAAATAGTACGAACGTTTTTCATAAAAAGTACGAAATTGTTTCATTAAAAATACATAAAAATTTCATAAGAAGTGTGAAATATTTTCGTAAAAAGTACGAAAATAATTTCATAAAAAGAACGAAATTGTTTCATGGAAAGAATGAAACTTTTTCATAAAAGTTACGAAGTTATTTCTTACAAACTACGAAAAATTTATAAGAACTTTTCTTTGTAAAAGGAACGAAATATTTCGTACTTTTAATGAAAAGTTTCTTTGGTTGTAAAACAATGAAAAATGTCGTACTTTTAACGAAAATTTTCGTTCTTTTTACGAAGAAAATTCTTTCGGTGTAGACGTTCTTATGGCAACTCCGTCGGTAGTACTAAGGCGACTGTAAACGCGTATGGATCCACGTTTGAGTCACGGTAGCAGATTTTATTATAAATCCGTAACCATTTCGTTTTCAGATCATGAACGCAAGTTGTCATTTTATCGTTGTCAGATTGACATTGTCTGTTTTCCGTTTGAAAACACATGGGTTTGATTCACTTTCATGTTTTTCATGATTCATGGTTTTTGCTATGGGTGTATATATTTTGTATTGTGGTGAATTTCTGAGTCAATCTAGCGATATTAGAGGTGTGCACGTGACACGAAAAATTTCGTGACTCACGCGTGAGTCGAGAGTCACGCTGATGGCAACGGCGTGAGTGTGCGTGAGCGTGATTCACGAAAATAGTTTCTTCGTGAGTGTGAGTGAGTAACGAATTTCGGAAAAACACACACACGAAAAAAATCCCATCCACGGATATAAAACGCTTACGAGATGAATTCATTTACAATTTTAGTGGCCCCTGGGATGTTAAGAGTTTAATAACGCTCTCGATTGTAACCATGCTCATGTTTTCAAACACATCCCTAAGGCAAATTAGTCATAAAATTATTCGTGAGTCACGACATTTTTCATGAGTCACGATATTTCGTGCGTGAGTATGCGCGAGCGTGAGTCCTACAAAACAATATCGTGCGTGAGTAAGATTTTTTCCACGTGCACACCTCTAAGCGATATCCATCCATGCGTATGTTGACATCACGCTAACATCCGAACGAAATAAACTATCGACTTGAATCTTGGCACAAGTAGTTGTTATTGATGTAGGTCAGATGGTATTGTATCTGGGTCATATCGGTCCACTTTTACGTATAAACGGACCTTCAGATTTGGCTTGCGGAGCCTATAAGAGTAGCATATTTCATCCTATCTGGTGTTAGTTAGTATATGGTCTCTAACAACCATGCCACAATTGGTCCATATCGGTCCATTATATATAGCCCCCATATAAACCGATCCCCAGATTTGGTTTGCGGACCCTCTAAGAGAAGCAAATTTCATCCGATCCGGCTGAAATTTGGTACATGGTATAAGTTATAGTCTCTAACAACCATGCAAATATTTGTCCATATTGGTCCATAATTATATATAGCCCAATATAAACCGATCCCCAGATTTGACCTCCGGAGCCTCTTAGAGGAGCAAAATCCGATCCGGTTGAAATTTGGTACGTAGTGTTAGTATATGGTATCTAACAACCATGCAAAAATTTTGATCTCCCGAGCCTCTTGCAGGAGCAAAATTTATCCGATCCGGTTGAAATTTAGTACGTGGTATTAGTATATGGTCTCTAACAACCATGCAAGAATTGGTCCATATCGGTCCATAATTATATATAGCCCCCATATAAACCGTTCTCCAGATGTGATCTCCGGAGTCTCTTGGAGAAGCAAAATTCATCCGATCCGGTTGAAATTTGCAACGTGGTGTTAGTATGTGGCCACTAATAACCATGCCAAATTTGGTCCATATCGGTCTATAGTTATATATAGGCGATCCCCAATCACACAAAAATTGGTCCATATCGGTTCATAATCATGGTTGCCACTCGAGCCAGAAATAATCTACCAAAATTTTATTTCTATAGAAAATTTTGGCAAAATTTTATTTCTATAGAATTTTTTTTCAAAATGTTATTTCTATAGAAACTTTTATCAAAATTTTATTTCTATACAAAATTTTGTCAAACTTTATTATATACGTATTTAATCGGCCTTTTTATACCCTGCTCCACACTGTGGAACAGGGTATTATAAGTTAGTGCATATGTTTGCAACACCCAGAAGGAGACGAGATAGACACATGGTGTCTTTGGCAAAAATGCTCAGGGTGGGCTCCTGAGTCGATATAACCATGTCCGGCTGTCCGTGAACACATTTTTGTAATCAAAGTCTAGGTCGCAGTTTTAGTCCAATCAACTTCAAATTTGGCACAAGTATGTGTTTTGGCTCAGAATAGATCCCTATTGATTTTGGAAGAAATCGGTTCAGATTTAGATATAGCTCCCATATATATATATATATTTACACTTATATGACCATAGAGGCCAAATTTTTGCTCCGATTTAGTTGAAATTTTGCACAGGGAGTAGTATTAGCATTGTAGCTATGCGTGCTAAATTTGGTTGAAATCGGTTCAGAGTTAGATATAGCTCCCATGTATATGTTTTTCTGATTTCGACAAAAATGGTCAAAATACCAACATTTTCCTTGTAAAATCGCCACTGCTTAGTCGAAAAGTTGTAAAAATGACTCTAATTTTCCTAAACTTCTAACACATATATATCGAGCGATAAATCATAAATAAAATTTTGCGAAGTTGCCTTAAAATTGCTTCAGATTTAAATGTTTCCCATATTTTTTTACTAACATTGTGTTCCACCCTAGTGCATTAGTCGACTTAAATTTTGAGTCTATAGATTTTGTAGAAGTAATATGTAAATATATGTATGTGGGACAAACCTTTATATATAGCCCCCAAAACATTTGACGGATGTGATATGGTATCGAAAATTTAGATCTACAAAGTGGTGCAGGGTATAATATAGTCGGCCTCGCCCGACTTTAGACTTTCCTTACTTGTTTAGTTTAATATATACTACGTATGGATTATCTTGCAATTTAGAAGATGGTGTTAGGAAGTTTTAAGATACATTCCATCGGCAAGTGTTACCGTCACCCAAGTAATTCGATTGTGGATGACAGTCTTCAGTAGAAGTTTCTACGCAATCCATGGTGGAGGGTACATAAGCTTCGGCCTGGCCGAACTTACGGCCGTATATAATTGTTTTAGTTGTAATCGCGTTGTTATGGTATACGGAGGGATTGTTAAAAAATAATATAGTAAAATAATATAATAAATAAGAAATAAAATATACGAGTAAAATATTTGTTATTTTAAATTAGTGAGAAAAAATTATGTTCGTGATGGTGTATAAAGAAAGAAAACAGAATAACAACCCCTTCATTCGTCTTCATATTGGAATCTTCAATTAACGGTAACATTCAGTGACGCTAACCTTTTGAAAAAAATTGGTTTATGATTTTTTATATTTGTAGTTATTGAAATTGTAAAAGGAGTGCAAAATCGTTACGCAGCAACTTATTAAAAGTGAAGAAGAAAAAATGCGTTTTACAGTTGTTGATATTTAATGGAAATTGGAAATAGTGGAATAACAAACTAATATTTCAAGGCCAGTCGATGCTGTTGATTCTTAATAAATATTTTTAATATCCCAGCAAAAAAAAAAAAAAGCGTCGCCAAAAAAGTAGTAAAAATTTTCTTTTTGGATCCGGAAGTGGTGCCAAATTGACGCAGAAGCGATGAATTTAACATGGGCTTGTCATAGGACGGAGGTCCAACATTTCAACAGCCGCTGCACTGCATTTGCATCTTTTCTTAAGGTGTGAGGTGAATTCAGTGTGAATTAAGAATTTCTGTGATATTTTGACAAATAAATAATTTTTAATTTTTCTTATGATTTTTAATACATTATAACGCTTGTCTGGAACGTTTGTCATGAAATATTTTCAAAAATTCGCAATTTTTCTTCGCCTGAATTTAAATAATTTGTACCATTTTATTAATTCTTAATAAGTTTTTAACCTATTTGAAACAAATAAATATAAATTTCCCATTAAAAATATGAAAAAAGCGGGTAATAAAAAATTGACTCAAATGGAGTTAAAATAAAGAACAATTTTGGGAGAGCATTTTTGGAAGTCCTTTAAAGTTGTGCCTGGAGAAGAACTTCCAAATTTTTTTGCTGGGATATTTATAAAACGTGTATTTTATTGAAGAAAAAAAATTTATTGAAGGTTTACCACGAATATGTAAGATTTGTCCCAATGAATGAAAAAAGTTCAATAAAATCATTCCATATATGAATTAAATTCAGTTAATTTTTTTCATTCTGTAGTATAAGGGTACATAAATATAGAAACATGTTAACTAATATATGGAATGCATTCTACCTAATTTCAACGAAAATCACATCGTTCAAAAAAATAAAAATGTCTTTGGCGCTATACGAAGTTCAACTTTCTTCACAATTAGTTCATTTTAACTTAAAGAAGGGGTCACTTTTTTCTGGGTGTATTAAATGTTCCTTTTTTGTCGAACTCCATAGGACTAACAAAAATTTTAGAATAAAAGTTTTCGGATACATTTTGCATCATCGTTAGAGGGCTATAGCGGAAAGACACTTTTGTTTTACATAAGTGTAACAGGTTGGCTGATAAGTCCCCGGTCTAACAAAGAAAAACACATGTTTTTGACAAAATTCGTTTTTATTATTCAAAATAGTTCCCTTCAAGAGCAATACAACTATTATAACGACCTTCCAATTTGTTGATACCATTTTGGTAGTACTCCTTCGGTTTTGCCTCAAAATAGACCTGAGTTTCGGCGATCACCTCTTCACTGCAGCCAAATTTTTTCCCTGCGAGCATCCTTTTGAGGTCTGAGAACAAGAAAAAGTCGCTGGGGGCCAGATCTGGAGAATACGGTGGGTGGGGAAGCAATTCGAATTTTTTGCCATCGTTCTCAATGACTTGTGGCACGGTGCGTTGTCTTGGTGGATCAGCACTTTTTTTTCTTCATATGTGGCCGTTTTGCCGAGATTTCGACCTTCAAACGCTCCAATAACGCCACATAATAGTCACTGTTGATGGTTTTTCCCTTCTCAAGATAATCGATAAAAATTATTCCATGCGCATCCCAAAATCAGAGGCCATTACTTTGCCAGCGGACTTTTTAATCTTCCCACGATTCGGAGACGGTTCACCGGTCGCTGTCCACTCAGCCGACTGTCGATTGGACTCAGGAGTGTAGTGATGGAGCCATGTTTCATCCATTGTCACATATCGACGGAAAAACTCGGCTGTATTACGAGTTAACAGCTGTAAACACCGCTCAGAATCATCAACACCTTGTTGTTTTTGGTCAAATGTGAGCTCGCGCGGCACCCATTTTGCACAGAGCTTCCGCATATCCAAATATTGATGAATGATATGACCAACACGTTCCTTTGATATCTTTAAGGCCTCTGCTATCTCGATCAACTTCATTTTACGGTCATTCAAAATCATTTTGTGGATTTTTGTGATGTTTTCGTCGGTAACCACCTCTTTCGGGCGTTCACCGTCCTCCGTGCTCATTTCACCACGCTTGAATTTTGCATACCAATCAATTATTGTTGATTTCCCTGGGGCAGAGTCCGGAAACTCATTATCAAGCCAAGTTGTTGCTTCCACCGTATTTTTTCTCTTCAGAAAACAGTATTTTATCAAAACACGAAATTCCTTTTTTTCTATTTTTTCACAATAACAAAAGTTGCTTCACAAAAGACGGTCTATCTCACAAACTAATTGACTTACAGACGTCAAATTTAGACACGAATCATTTGAAGGTTGGTACTATATAAAAATAATATGCATTTAATACTAGCGACGGCTGGGGACTTATCAGCCAACCTGTTATAGTATCGGAAGAGTATTACTTTGAATGGGACGAAATATATTTAGAAGAACAAATCAAGATTTTTCATTGTAAAAAAAATGCACTTTAGTTTTTTCTCACAGTTGTATATCAGTCCGAATTTGACAACTCCTCGCTTCACCTATCTAGCTAATATTACCGAATTGTCAATACAAAACATTTTGCATATTTTCAATAAGATTTCTACATAAGTTTCAGGTTGTTTACACCTGTCAATTGGAACTACATTGGTATGAGCTAGTATGAATAATAATCAAGTCAACTCAAAGGGAGTGTTAGTGAAGAAGTTTTGTAATTTGTTTCCAAAGATGTCGACCTGAAGCCAATGCAATGTAATGCAATTAAAAATTTTGTAAGATATTTCAAATATTACTCAGGATGTTTGTGGAAGCAATAAAAGTCTTTTTGCAAATTGTATTCGTTTTTTTTCCGTAACTTATTGTCCCCAAGGTTGGGTTAAGGAACTATATACAACATTCAAAAGATTTGCAAACAAATTCAAAGAAAACATTCTCGATGAGATTTCATTTAAAATGTTCCTTATGTCTATCCTATACATTAACAGGTATATGTGGCTAA
Organism: Haematobia irritans; assembly: GCF_050003625.1. Classification (NCBI taxonomy): domain Eukaryota; kingdom Metazoa; phylum Arthropoda; class Insecta; order Diptera; family Muscidae; genus Haematobia; species Haematobia irritans. The sequence continues at coordinate 105,905,121 of NC_134400.1, read as the reverse complement.
ATCTTATGAACCCTCTACCATGCATTGCGTACAATGTCATTGACAATCGAATCACTTGTGTTGTGGTTACAGTTGCCGATGGCTTGGTATCTTAGGTTAGGTACAGTGGCAGTCCGTTATTTTAGGCTCCATTGTGAATTTATCATAAGTTATCAATAAGTGTTGCCCGATTTTATGTTTAGCTCAATGACAATGGACCTCATTTTTATGAACCGATATTGACCAATGATTTTAGAGGGTAATATACTGACATTACGTCCCGAATTTCAGGAGGCTTAAGAAGTCAAGTCTGGGGTTCGGTTTATATGGTCAATATATAATTATGGACCAATATACACCAATTATTAATTGATATCACTATTATCGTGATTACCGATTCCAATTACCGGAACATATCTCATTGGTAAAGAATTCAACTGACTTATCTCTGAAAAATTACACAAATGACCTTGGCAACAATAAGGAAAGGCTGGAGAGATAAGGCAAAGTTTTTGGCTAAAACATTAAATATTTGCCTCAGCTTCCATGAAATATGTGGAAAATAGGAAGATTCTTCCGAAACCAGAGAAACAGGCACACATTGAACTTATTCAAATTTCTGTGACAAAGATTGTGGAAGCTGTTTTACAACTCTTCTTCATATAATATTTAATGTTGGCATAACATCTGCATGGTTTCTGCTCGGGAAGGAATTCGACCACTGCGTTGTGTGCATTACCGCACAACATTTTAGGGGCAGGAAGCATAAACGTTCACTTCTTATAGCATTGGTTGATACGGTTAGCCATAATACACTGAAAAAAATATTGTCATGAGGTCAAAGATTTAGTGTCTTTAAAATACGACTGCAAATTTTGCTTAGCATAGAAGACGCATTTCTCTAATATAAAGTTTTTTCCTTGTCCAAAAGTCGATAAACTTTTCAATGAAGTCGTACTGTCTTTATGATTAAGTGATTTGAATTAAAAATGGGTATCATAACATGAAAGAAAAAATGTCTGGGCTAAGGTCAACTTGACTTTAATAATTCAGAAATATTCCTTAAATTTAATGAAATTGTCTTTAAATTAGTTGTCTTTTTGTATGTTGACTACAAAGCAAAAAATCGTTCAAATATAGGACATGTTTTTCAAAACTTTATTTTAAAGAAATTCTTTACTCGAAACATAGCATAATTTCTACTGGAAGTCGAGTCTTAATTTGGAAAATAAAGTTGTCGTTAACTCGTTTTTAAAGGACTTTTATAGCATATGAAGAAACAAAATCTGAAAAAACGAGAAGCTAGAATCAAGTACACAAAACCCAAATTTAAAAGAGAATTGTGTCTTAAAAGTATCCTTACTTGTATACGGTTTTTATACAGGGTATAATAAGTTTGTGCATTTGTATGTAACGCAAAGAAGGAGTAATCATAGACCAACCTTTTAGTATACGGATCGGCTTAGAATTAAACTCTGAGTCGATTTAGCGATGTCCGTCTGTCTGTCTGTCCGTCCGTCTGTCTATCTGTCTGTTGATGTATTTTTGTGTGCAAAGTACAGCTCGCAGTGTTAGTCCGATTGTTCTAAAATTTGGTTTAGGGTCCTGTTTCGGCTCAAAGACGATCCCTATTGATTTTGGAAAAAATTGGTTCAGATTTAGATATAGCTGCCATATATATTTTTCGCCGATCTGGTCATAATTGGCGTGTATATCAACCGATCTTCCTCAAATTCCGTACATCCGAATATTTTATGAGTCTCGAAAAATTTGCAAAATATCAGCCAAATCGGTTTAGATTTAGATATAGCTCCCATATATAGCTTTCGCCCGATTTACACTCATTTGCCCACAGAGGTCAATTTTTTGCTCCGATTTAGTTGAAATTTTGCATAGGGAGTAGAATTAGCATTGTAACTATGCGTGCCAAATTTGGTTGAAATCGGTTCAGATTTGGATATATCTCCCATATATATGTTTTTCTGATTTCGACAATAATGGTCAAAATACCAACATTTTCCTTGTTAAATCGCCACTGCTTAGTCGAAAAGTTGTAAAAATGACTCTTATTTTCCTAAACTTCTAATACATATATATATATATATATATATATATATATATATATATATATATATATATATATATATATATATATATATATATATATATATATATATATATATATATATATATATATATATATATATATATATATATATATATATATATATATATATATATATATATATATATATATATATATATATATATATATATATATATATATATATATATATATATATATATATATATATATATATATATATATATATATATATATATATATATATATATATATATATATATATATATATATATATATATATATATATATATATATATATATATCGATCGATAAATCATAAATAAACTTTTGCGAAGTTTCCTTAAAATTGCTTCAGATTTAAATGTTTCCCATATTTGTTTACTAAAATTGTGTTTCACCCTAGTGCATTAGCCAACTTAAATTTTGAGTCTATAGATTTTGTAAAAGTCTATCAAATTCTGTCCACATCGAGTGATATTTAAATTTATGTATTTGGGACAAACCTTTATATATAGCACGCAACACATTTGACGGATGTGATATGGTATCGAAAATTTAGATCTACAAAGTGGTGCAGGGTATAATATTGTCAGCCCCGCCCGACTTTAGACTTTCCTTACTTGTTTGCTTTGTACTCAAGATGCAAAAAGACAACAAATTTAAAGACAATTTCATTAAATTTAAAGAATTTTTCTGAAATATTAAAGTCAAGTTGACCTAAGCCCAAACATTTTTTCTTTCATATTATGATACCCATTTTTAGTCAAATGTCTTAATTATAAAGACAGTACGACTTCATTGAAAAGTTTATCGACTTTTGGACAAGGAAAAAACTTTGTATTAGAGAAATGCGTCTTCTATGCTAAGCAAAATTTGCATTCGTATTTTAAGGACATGAAATCTTTGACCTCACGACAATATTTGTTTCAGTGTGCCTTTAGTGCCCTCAAGGCTATATTTAAATAAATAAATATAACGTTTTCGTAAGAATGAACTAGTATTGTACGGTCATAATTGGGCGCCAATGATTATTTTCTTTACTTTTAATTAATTTTTTATACCCTCCACCATAGGAATGGGGGTATATCAACTTTGTCATTCCATTTGTAACACATCGAAATATTGCTCTAAGACCCCATAAAATAAAGGGTGATACGGTCAAAATTTGGTCAATATAAACTTGACGTATTTCTTTCAATTTTGCATTTAAAAAACCTGAACACCCCTCATTTTGAAGGTGTGTGTGTGTAGAATGTTGCTCCTATTTGGATTTTGGAATCCACTCTCCTCCTCTCTCTCTCTCTCTCTCCGAGATGCCGCAAATAAGCTGGGTGTATCGTCTACAACCGTGCATCGAGCCAAAAAACGAGCCGGACTATCGACTTACAAGAAGGTAGTGACTCCAAATCGCGATGATAAACAAAATACGACGGCCAAAGCGCGATCCCGGAGGCTGTACACGACGATGCTGACGAAGTTTGACTGCGTGGTAATGGACGACGAAACCTACGTCAAAGCCGACTACAAGCAGCTTCCGGGACAGGAGTTTTATACGGCAAAAGGAAGGGGAAAGGTAGCAGATATTTTCAAGCACATAAAACTGTCAAAGTTCGCAAAGAAATATCTGGTTTGGCAAGTCATCTGTACCTGTGGCTTGAAACACAGCATTTTCATAGCTTCCGGGACTGTCAACCAAGAAATATACGTGAAAGAGTGTTTGAATAAACGTCTGCTGCCTTTCCTGAAGAAACACGGTTGTTCCGTACTGTTTTGGCCGGATTTGGCATCTTGCCATTACGGTAAAAAGGCCATGGAGTGGTACGCCGCCAACAACGTGCAGGTGGTTCCCAAGGACAAGAACCCTCCCAACACGCCAGAGCTCCGCCCAATTGAGAAATACTGGGCTATTGTCAAGCGGAACCTAAAGAAGACCAAAAAACTGCTAAGGACGAGCAGAAGTTCAAGGCAAACTGACTTTCTGCGGCGAAGAAGATGGCAGGTGTCAAGCGTGAGGCCCGGCAATTCGGATTTGGAAAATCGAAAGCCTAACTTAATATTTTTCCTGAATTTTATACTAATTGAACTTGAAAAAGAAATTTAATTTGATTTTTTAAATAAACGATTTCACCGATTTACACGCGTTTTCCCTTGACCAAATTTTGACCGTATCACCCTTTATATATATTCTGGGTCGTGATGAAATTCTGAGTCGATCTAAGCATGTCCGTCCGTCTGTTGAAATCACGCTAACTTCCGAACGAAATAAGCTATCGGACATTTCTACCAAAAATGGTGGACAAAATTTTCTATAGAAATAATTTTTTCATAAAATTTTCTATAGAAATAAATTTTTGACCAAATTTTCTATAGAAATAAAATGTTGACCAAATTTTTCTATAATAAAAGTTCGACCAGATTTTCTATAGAAATAAAATTTTGAATTGAATTTTTCTATAGCAATAAAATTTTTACAAAAATTTCTACAGAACTAAATAAATTTTCTATAGAAATAAAATTTTGATAATACTTTATATAGAAATAACATTTTGGCAAAGTTTTCTACACAAATAAAATTTTGAATTGAATTTTCTATAGAAATAAAATTTTAACAAAATCTAAAGTAATTAAAGGTTGATAAAATTTTCTATAGAAATAAAATTTTGATAAAATTGTCTATTGAAATAAAATGTTTTTCAAATTTTCTATAGAAATAAAATTTTGAATTGAATTTTCTACAGAAATAGGATTTTGACAAAGTTTCTACAGAAATAAAATTTTGACCAAATTTTCTTTAGAAATAACATTTTGATAAAATCTTCTATAGAAATTGTCATACATTTTTGATAAAATTTTCTATAGAAATAAAATTTTCTAGAGAAATAAAATTTTGACAAAATTTTGATAAAATTTTCTTTAGAAATAAATTTTTCATTAAATTTCCTAGAGAAATAAAATTTAGACAAAATTTTCTATAGAAATAAAAAATTTTCTATAAAAATAAAATTTTGACAAAATTTTCTTTAAATTCAATATTTTTATTTTCGTGTTAGGTCATAGTATCAAAGTCCCATGGTGAGTAAGTTTTTCTGTTTTTGTAGAAATGATCATTTTTCCTTTTTGACGCAGGCTAAAATCGTTAAAACATTTTAAAATTCTACAACGATTTTTTTTATTTGGTACATTTTTGGTGAAATTTTCAAAGTTTGGTCACATTCGTAGCCAGAGCACGTCTAAGTTCCCCAAGGTTCTCGGTGTAATAATAAATACCCTGTTCCTCATTGTTAAACACGTAGAAATGATTGCTAAGAATATGGGGAGTAGAAACAAGATCCTGAAGCCATTGACTTCAGAGAAGATAAGAAGACTATTCAAAAGACTTACGAGTCTATTGGTCATTCCAATATCGATTATGCGGCCCAGTTTGGCTTCCCATCAAAAGCGAATATGAAGAATGAAGAATACTGCGCTGCGGATTACCACCAGATATCGCTCCAAGACACCAAAATATCATCTGCAGCATGAGTCAAAATCCATGCTCTAGGTTTGGCAATACTGCGTCCTTCTACACACTCAAAAAACATCGCTTCTGTAACATATACCCCAAATACATTCTGCTGCAAGCATATATATTTTCAGGATTGGTCCAAACCAAATATTGTTTGTATTGTTCAAACATACTATGTTTTACCTTGGGCATACACTGGTAGAAAAACATTGGTTGTCCCTAACATAACATATTAGTATATATATCCCAAATATGTTATGCTAGTTTACGAACACTTGCACTTAAAAATAATGTGTTAAAAAAATTGAGTTCCAATAATATATAGTTTTTACACCCAAACATATGGAAAACAGTCTTCTTCGTCCGTGTACCCACTAGCACATTATAAAGTGCAGAAGGTCGAGCCAAGTCCAACCGGTTCGATTTAAGAAAAGACTTGAAGTCAATTAGTCACTTGATCGGCGGTGACAGTGATGAGCGAATAAGGGCGGCATTGGAGGCCATGTTGCAGTTTAGAATCAGGGTTGCCCCTCGTGCCAAAAATAATCTACCAAATCTACCTACTAGCAACAATTTTTAGGGTGTATATACTTCTACAAAAAGGGAGAACTTACTCACATTGGTAAGTTCTCCCTAACACGAAAATTAAAATTAAAAAAAGATTTTAAATTTATAGAAAATTTTGTCAAAATTTTATTTCTATAGAAAGTTTTCTCAAAATTTTATTTTTATAGAAAATTGAAGTACCTCTTAGTTGAAGAGGACTCATTTTGCAAAATCTATTAAAACTTCATGAATTCTACCAATCTTCCAGTTCCCACCACTGCAGAATTCTACTGTGGGGAAGACCACCAACTGTCACCGATGATGAGAGACGACTAGAGAAAACTTATCGGTGACATCTCAGCTACGATCTGGTACCTCCAAGTATCTTTCACTTTTGAATCTAACAATTCAAGATTAATGACGAATGTATGGACATTCATTTGACATCTCATGGCCATATATTCGTGTGTCCCGCGAACTTGATACACCTGATGCCTACTTCACTCTGGGTGCATACAGTAGAGGCAGCGTACTGGATGTAGACGCTTAATAAGTCAAACTTTAATGCAATTGTATTGTCTTTTCGTCTCTTTCCTTATTTGTAAAATACGTTATATTCCAGGAGCAATAACAACAATAACAATTAAATGTCCATTCATTTAATCGCATTTGTTAAACTGGTTATTTCATCAGTGGCGAATGAAACCCCGTTTTGTCCAACGACATAACGACATTATTGTAGGGACAACTAAATTTTTGTTGTTAATTTCGGGGATTATGGAAATCCAAAAATAATCTTTTTTAAGATCATTTATAGATATATGGGACAAATGTTCGAAGAATAATCTCAATAAATGCAAAATAAACTCAATTTATGTAATTTTGTTTAATACGTTGCTCGAGCTACACACCCGGACGATAAGACAACAACCTACAACGGCTGATTACAGTTTTTTTTTATAACAATCTATACACTGAAAAAATTTCTGAAATACGAATGCGTGTTTTACTTAGCATAGAATTTTCTCTGATACAAACAATGTTGCCAGTATTTATCTTGCTCTTGTCCCCAAATTAGGAGGTTTTCGTCTCCAAAAATTCCCAATTTAACCCTAAATAGCTTATCTACGTCTGAGAGACGTATGCTTTTTTTTATTTTAGTTTTTCGCTCTCCCTCATAAAAATGAGTACCGAAAATGTGATTTTTTTTGTTACACAATAAATAGAAGTTTAGCCAAAAACGTGTTTAAATGATAAGGATTTGTATATAGGATCGGTGTAAGTATAACAAGTATATACGGCCGTAAGTTCGGCCAGGCCGAATCTTATGTACCCTCCACCATGGATTGCGTAGAAACTTCTACGAACGTCATTCACAATCGAATTAATTGGGTTGTAGTATCTTAAAACTTCTTAAAATCGTTTTCTAAATTGTTAGTTAGTCCATACGTGGTATATATTAGACAAAAAAGGTATGTATAGGCAAGTCTACAAATAATTACGAATCGATATGGACTTTTGCACGGTACGTAGAGAGCCAGAATTGAAATATGGGGGTCGCTACATGTGGGCTATAAACAATTATGAACTTGATATGGACCAATTTTTGTGTGATTGGGGATCGATTTATCTGAGGGCTATATATAACTATAGACCGATATGGCATGGTTGTTAACGGCTATATACTAGCACAATGTACCAAATTTCAAATGACTCGGATGAAATTTGCTCCTCCAAGTGGCTCCAAAACCAAATCTCGGCATCGGTTTATATGGGACAATATATGATTATGGACTGATATGGACCACTTTTGGCATGGTTGTTAAATATCATATACTATACCACCACGTACCAAATTTCAACCAGATAGGATGAATTTTGCTTCTCCAAAAGGCACCGGAGGTCAAATCTGGGGATCGGTTTATATGGGGACTATATATATATATATATATATATATATATATATATATATATATATATATATATATATATATATATATATATATATATATATATATATATATATATATATATATATATATATATATATATATATATATATATATATATATATATATATATATATATATATATATATATATATATATATATATATATATATATATATATATACAGATATATATATATAGCCCAGTTGGAAAATTGATCTACATCGGTCTATAATTATATATAGCCCCCATATAATCCGTTCCCTCTGGAGCCCCTTGGAAGACCACAATGAAATTTGGAACGTGATGTTAGTATATGGCCGCTAACAACCATGCCAAACTTGGTCCATATCGGTCTATTGTTATATGTAGCCGATCCCCAATCATACAAACATTGCTCCATATCGGTTCATAATAATGGTTGCCACTCGAGCTAAAAATAATCTACCAAAATTTTATTTCTATAGAAAATTTTATCAAGATTTCATTTCTTTAGCAAATTTTGCCAAAAATGTGTTTCTACAGAAAATTTTGTCAACATTTTATTTCTATAGAAAATTTTGTCAAAATATTATTTCTATAGAAATTTTTGTCAACATTTTATTTCTATAAAAAATTTTGTTAAAATTGTGTCAAAATTTTATTTCTATAGACAATTTTTTTCAAAATTTTATTTCTATAGAAAATTTTGTCAACATTTCATTTTTATAAAAAATTTTGCTAAAATTTTATTTTTATAGAAAATGTTGTCAAAATTTTATTTCTAAAGAAAATGTTTTTTAGTTTAATTTATATACCACGTATGGACTAACTTACAATTAAGCTTTAACACTGAAAAAAAAGCATGCCCGGTTCCAAAGATTTTGTCTTTACTTTAAAAAATTTGGTATTAATTCCGAGCCAAAGAAGCGGAGAATACAAGTAAGGATACTTTTAAGACACAATTCTCTTTAAAATTTGGGTTTTGTGTACTTGCTTTTAGGAAGCAAATTTTAATTTTTCGCTTTTTCAGTTTTTTTTCTTCATATGCTATTAAAGTCCTTTAAAAACGAGTTAACGACAACTTTATTTACCAAATTAAGGGTCGACTTCCAGTAGAAATTATGCTATGTTTCAAGTAAAAAAACGTCTTTAAAATAAAGTGTTGAAAAACATGTCGTATATTTGAACGATTTTTTGCAAGATACAAAATGACAAAAAATTTAAAGACAATTTCATTAAATTTAAAGAATTTTTCTGAATTATTAAAGTCAAGTTAACTATACCCCAACAGTTTTTCTTTCATGTTATGATACCCATTTTTGAGTTAAATCACTTAATTATAAGGACAATACGACTTCATTGAAAAGTTTATCGACTTTTGGACAAGGAAAAAAACTTTATATTAAAGAACTTTGTCCTCTATGCAAAGCAAAATTTGCATTCGTATTTTAAAGACATGAAAACTTTGACCTCACGACAATATTTTTTTTTCAGTAAAGACACCTTGCTATCGGCAAGTGTTACCGCAACCCAAGTAATTCGATTGTGGATGACAGTCTTTAGAAGAAGTTTCTACGCAATCCATTGTGGAGGGTACATAAGCTTCGGCGTGGCCGAACGTACGACCGTATATACTTGTTTTCTTAAAGACGATTTTACTTGATACATCGCACAATTTATTCTTACACCCAGAGAAGGAGCAAAATGTTAGTTTTGGACGTTGGAAATGTAAGATGTTTGTCGCAACCATGTTATTTTCTAAGACATTATGTATCAGATTTCTATAACAATATTATGTTATAAAATTTTTGCGGCAAAAATTTTGCTGTCTTCCCATCCAAAAATAACATTTTAGAAGGTGATTATATTCCTTAAATTATACCATATGTTAAAACTAGCACACAATTATGCAAAACTCAGATTTAAAAGATAACTAGTTCTTAAATGCTCCCTAAGTTCCATTCTCCTCTGATTTGGTTCGATATCTCTACCAAAGCCATCACAGAGCAGATAAAACCTTTGGAACCGAGCAATTTTTTTCTTAGTGTAGCAATTTAAACTGAGTCAAGTTTAGAGACCAGAGCTCAATTGAAGGTAGACGCCAACAATCCATATGCCGCGAATCTAGCAAACGAGAACTAAACACGAAATGTCAACTAAACGAGTAGCATTGCATTATTCTAGAGTTCATTAAAAACCGAATCAACGATTACAACGCGTGCAAAAATACAAGAGACTAAACTATTTTTAAAAGTATTAAATGCAGTCCATTACGCTTGTTATTTAGGGTGTGAACTAAATTCGAGTTTAGCCGTTAAAATCAAAAATAAATTTGTAAAACAAGTAAGGAAAGTCTAAAGTCGGGCGGGGCCGACTATACTATACCCTGCACCACTTTGTAGATCTAAATTTTCGATACCATATCACATCTGTCAAATGTGTTGGGTGCTATATATAAAGGTTTGTCCCAAATACATACATTTAAATATCACTCGATCTGGACAGAATTTGATAGACTTCTACAAAATCTAATGCACTAGGGTGAAATACAATGTTAGTAAAAAAACATTTAAATCTGAGGCAATTTTAAGGAAACTTCGCAAAAGTTGCAATTTTAAGGAAACTTCGCAAAAGTTTATTTATGATTTATCGCTCGATATATATGTATTAGAAGTTTAGGAAAATTAGAGTCATTTTTACAACTTTTCTGAATCGATTTGGCTGATATTTTGCAAGTTTATCGAGACTCATAAAATATTCGGATGTACGGTATTAGAGGAAGATCGGTTGATGTACACGCCAATTATGACCAGATCGGTGAAAATATATATATATATATATATATATATATATATATATATATATATATATATATATATATATATATATATATATATATATATATATATATATATATATATATATATATATATATATATATATATATATATATATATATATATATATATATATATATATATATATATATATATATATATATATATATATATATATATATATATATATATATATATATATATATATATATATATATATATATATATATATATATATATGGCAGCTATATCTAAATCTGAACCAATTTTTCCAAAATCAATAGGGATCGCCTTTGAGCCGAAACAGGACCCTAAACCAAATTTTAGGACAATCGGACTAACACTGCGAGCTGTACTTTGCACACAAAAATACATCAACAGACATACAGACAGACGGACAGACAGACAGACGGACATCGCTAAATCGACTCAGAATTTAATTCTAAGTCGATCCGTATACTAAAAGGTTGGTCTATGATTACTCCGTCTTTGCGTTACATACAAATGCACAAACTTATTATACCCTCTACCACAGTAGTGATGAAGGGTATAAACAGAATAAAATTATATGGTCTTGTTTTTATTATAACTTGATGGGGAATGATCCAATGCAAAAATTGAAAATGTTTATTTTCGTTGAGATGTTTTTATTAGAGAAAAGTAACAGTGACAAAATGACAAATTTAGCGCGATAATGTCAACTTAATATGTACTGTCTTTTAATGAAAAATAGAAAATAGAATAAAAAAATAGACCCTACAAAAAGAGTACATTTCCCTACATCGGACCTCACCGATTTAAACAGCTGATGCTAGTGTTGTACATTGTTTTGAGATGTTCTTGATAAACGGATACTATTCGGTTTCGTTTATTCCACTATGATTTGGCTATCCAGTACTAAGATACCACCACATAGTGTGATTATTTGCGACATTGATCCGGAACCATAGTTATGGGCTGCTTTTAAACCGGTTTTCCTATTCTAGTCTTTGATTGGCATAAATGCATTTGCTTTGCCTCCAACTACAGCAATATCGTTTAAGTTTAAGGTCAAATAAAATGCAATATGAAAATAAAATAACAAAAGCTAGTAACTAATGACGAAATGCAAGCGCAAAACACTCTGAGAACTTAGATGAACAAATGTGAGTGTGTATGTGAGCGCGTATGACTATTGGTGCCCATATTATGTAGTGAATATTGTCCGGGTGTGTTTGAAACCACTCGCGTATTTCCCGCTTATTTTATTTTGTATCTTTCGTTTTGCTCGGTCTATTTGAGAATTCTAGTAAAGTCAACGATGAGAAAAAGTTCCAATAAACAACGGTACTCATTCATCTTGTAATCTTCGTATTACGTTCGTTTAAATAGGGCGCGTGTTTCTGCATTTTACAGTGCATTGAAAATGGTGATGGGTGGTGTTTATTAGGTATGCTCGTGTACTTTTTAAGTAAAAAATATCCAGTAGATTTTCATACCATTTATCACTACTGTCGTACAGGGGGGTATAATAAGTTTGTTCATTTGTATATAACGCCAAGAAAGATCCGCCTGAGACCCAACGTCTTATATTTAAATTCTGAATTGATTTGTCCGTTTATCTGTCTGGCCATCTGTATTACGATCTGGTCATAAATTTCATACACCCGCACGCTTTGTTAGTCCCGCAAAATCTACAGAATATAAGTCAAATCGGTTCAGATTTTAATAAAGGTCCACTATATATCTTTCGCCCGCAAACATATCTGTAATATAACAGGTTGGCTGATAAGTCCCCGGTCTGACAAAGAAAAACACATTTTTTTGTCAAAATTCGTTTTTATTATTCAACATAGTTCCCTTCAAGAGCGATTCTACGATTATAACGATCTTCCAATTTGTTGATACCATTTCGGTAGTACTCCTTGGTTTTGCCTCAAAATTGGCCTCAGTTTCGGCGATCACCTCTTCATTGCAGCCAAATTTTTTCCCTGCGAGCATCCTTTTGAGGTCTGAGAACAAGATAAAGTCTCTGGGAGCCAGATCTGGAGAATACGGTGGGTGGGGAAGCAATTCGAAGACCAATTCATGAATTTTTGCCATCGTTCTCAATGACTTGTGGCATGGTGCGTTGTCTTGGTGGAACAACACTTTTTTCTTCTTCATATGGGGCCGTTTTGCCGCGATTTCGATAACGCCATATAGAAGTCGCTGTTGATGGTTTTTTTCTTCTCAAGATAATCGATAAAAATTATTCCATGCGCATCCCAAAAAACGGAGGCCATTACATTGCCAGCGGACTTTTGAGTCTTCCACGCTTCGGAGACGGTTCACCGGTCGCTGTCCACTCAGCCGACTGTCGATTGGACTCAGGAGTGTAGTGATGGAGCCATGTTTCATCCATTGTCACATATCGATGGAAAAACTCGGGTGTATTACTAGTTAACAGCTGCAAACACCGCTCAGAATCATCAACACGTTGTTGTTTTTGGTCAAATGCGAGCGCGCGTGGCACCCATTTTGCACAGAGTTTCCGCATATCCAAATATTGATGAATGATATGACCAACACGTTCCTTTGATATCTTTAAGTCCTCTGCTATCTCGATCAACTTCATTTTACGGTCATTCAAAACCATTTTGTGTTTTTTTTTATGTTTTCGTCGGTAACCACCACTTTCGGGCGTTCACTGCCTTCACCGTTCTCCGTGCTCAATTCACCACGCTTGAATTTTGCATACCAATCAATTATTGTTGATTTCCCTGGGGCAGAGTCCGGAAACTCATTATCAAGCCAAGTTTTTGCTTCCACCCTATTTTTTTGCCTTCAGAAAACAGTATTTTATCAAAGCTTTCCACTTTTTTAACAATAACAAAAGTTGCTTCACAAAAGACGCTCTATCTCACAAACTAATTGACTTACAGACGTCAAATTTGGAAACGAATCATTTGAAGGTTGGCACTATATAAAAATAATATACATTTAATACTAGCGACGCCATCTATGTGTCAGACCGGGGACTTATCAGCCAACCTGTTATGTAAAAAACAAAAAAAAACTTTTTGGTGTTCGGTCGAAGCAGGAATCGAACCCACAACCTTTGGCGTGCAAGGCGGACGTAGCAACCACTGCTCCACGGTGCCCAACTAAATGTATGTTTCTGTTAAATAAAGTTTGTTTAATCGGCCCCATTTAAACCGTTTGTTTAATATATAGCCCCCATTTAAACCGACCCCAGATGTGACCTCCGGAGCTCTTGTAGGAGCAAAATTCATCCGATCCGGTTTAAAATTTGGTACGTAATTCGATTGTGGATGACAGCCTTTAGTACAAGTTTCTATGCAATCAATGGTGGAGGGTGCATAAGATTCGGCGTGGCCGAACTTACGGCCGTATATACTTGTTTGACTTTAAGTCTTCCGAACATTTTTGGAAAAAATGAAAAAAAAAACCAAACAAATTTTGGTGCTCGGTCGAAGCAGGAATCGAACCCACGACGCTTTGTATGCGCGGCGGGCATGCAAACCGTTGCTTCTCGGTGGCCAGCAAAATGTATGTTTCTGTTAAATAAAGTTGATTTACAACGGCTCGTGAGCGCCCAAAGCTATGCTATATAAATATAATTATTTGGCAGTTTGGACAAGTCACGCATACAGTTCTGCAGTTATATTTATAGAACATAATTTTGGGCGCCCATGTGCCGACTTAAATAAACTTTATTTAAGAGAAACATAACTTTAAATGGTCACATTCTTAATCACACAACTTTTGGAAACGGAAATAATGTAATTTTACATACAGTGGGGGGGCAAAACCGAGTGTATGTTGACCATTTAGGAGTATGCTTTATTTGCTTAATAAAACCGTCTATTGAGGCCAATTGCTACAAAACTTTTTTTCATTTATACTTTATTTCCTGATAAACAAAACTGGACATTCAGATAATTTATACACATATACTAATGCATTTATTAAAATAAAATAAATATAGTCTGAATCCAGTTTTGCACTTTATCCATAATATATTAAAATCAAATGTCTTAGTATTTAGCCCATAGACTTTTATTTCTAATTACGGTTTTAACTCGTTTTGACATACGGCAAACCCAAGCATACTTACAAACTAGTAAAGAAATAGTTGTCGGAGCACTGTTCTCAAATGCTCAAAAGGCTACCACAAAGCCCGATTTCAATCCCATTGAGAATTTATGGTGTCTGGTTAAAAGGCGCTTGAGATTACACTAAAGAGGACCAAAAAGTAACGAAGTGATCTACAGCCAAATTCAGCACAATTAGTCGGATATTCTAAAAGAAATAATAAAAAACTTAGTATAAGTTATTACTTCTTTTGGAATATCCGAATAATTGTGCTGAATTTGGCTTTGGATCACTTCGTTACTTTTTGGTCCTCTTTGGTGTAATCTCAAGCACCGGGCTTTGTGGTAGCCTTTTGAGCATTTGAGAACTGTGCTCCGACAACCATTTCCTTACTATTTTGTAAGTATATTTGGGTTTGCCGTCTTTTTGAAAACCAACTTGATCCTCAAGGTAGGCGCAAACCTCCACAAACTCAAACTCGTTTTCGGAGACTTTGTCATTACCTGGTCATTACCAGTAATATTCGGAGGTAGTTACCAGTAATGTTCTATTGCATCTGATTAAATACGGTTTAATTTATACCCTGTTTCTGTATGCGAACGACAACCCAGTCGACTGAAAAGCAGTCATTCGAATTCGAATCAATTTGGGTTTCTCTATTGTTTGAAAGTCCAAATCGTTTGTATGAGAGTACATTGATTATCAAAAATGAGTATTTTCAAATTTTTGGCTTGAGAATTGATACAAATTCCAAAATTGTTTTTACCTTTTTCTTGACACTTATTGTATATGTTCGTTTGTTACTCGACAACAAAATATGAAGTGACTTGCCTGTCGACATAGAGAAACCCAAATATTTTTATTTCATTTGAAATACTCTTGTTCGACATACAGAAACAGTGTATTCGTTTCATCTTACCATTTAACTTATTTTCAGTCATCAACGACCCAATCTTTGTGGGCCTTACTAGACGTTTTCTATTTAATAAAGATTGCAAAAATTTATAACATGCACTCGGTTTTGCTCCCCACTGTATATGTTATTCCAAAAATGTTCGCCAGATTCGAAACTATGTCAGGCAATACATACTACCATATTAAATTTTTACTATGAAAGTTCAAAATTTGTCTTATTAAATACTCAAGGTCAGAAATGAGTGTAAAATTTAATAAAGATAGTCATAGTTAGGGTTCGATCTTTCGATTATGATGCTGCCTTTTTAATCCCACTGTGCATAATAATGCATTATCAGCAAATAAAGAACCTGTGTAACGAGCCAAAAAAACTAAAAAAAAAATATATTTCCAGTTACACTCTTACTCTCTCACTCTCTTTCACTTTTTCTCGTTCTCTCACAATTTTGCTGAGGTTCTCTGATGTTGTAATAATGCCATAAAACGTTAGAAAAATCTGATTGACAAAGCAAGATAACAAAACCAAATAAAAAGTTAAATAATATAAGAATGATTTTGTATTAAGTAATGCAATAATATTTTTACTTAAAATAACAATACAAAAACCACAAACGTGTGCAAATTTATATCGAAGTATTAAATTTGCCGTTTTTGGTTTTCTAATTGTTATGTAAAACAAAGAATTTCAATTAAAGTAAATCTTTAATAAATGTAACATATGCACGCAGAAAAAAAAATTGCTGTAAAATTTGTATTAAAAAGAGTGGAAAAGAATTTTTTGTGGTGATTTTTACAGGATTTGCAAACAATTTATTAAAGACTTAGTTAGCAACGTTAGTTTTTTCATTGCACTGGTTAATTAATTTTTTGGCTAATTGATTCATCCTCCATATATCTTCCACACAGGGCTTTCAATACAATTTCAAGAAAACTCGTCACTTTTTTCCGATGAAATCGTCACTTCCATTTTAAAAATCGTCAAAAATCTGCAATATAAATAATATTATAACCAAACTAATTTTTTGGTTAAAAACAGAAAATTAACACACATTAGTTATGTGCATTTCAAAAACATGTAAGTAAAGAAGAAAGTCGGGCGGGGCCGACTATATCATACCCTAAACCACCCCTACTGAATTAGTAAACATAAGCATTTGTGGGATATCATTGGTATTGGTTTTGGAAATAACCCTCATTTCCATATTAAAGATCATAAAGGGGTAAATGTTTATGGGAGTCTGGTCACAATCTGAGCACAAATGTCTGATATTAGGAGATATAGTTGATTTTGCACCTACAGAGTTAGTAGGCCACTAATATTAAGTCCATTATTAAACAAGTGGGTAAAGTAGAAAGTCGGGCGGGGTCGACTATATCATACCCTAAACCACTCCTACTGAATAAGTAAACATGGTTTGTGGGGTATCAATGGTATGGGTTTGGGGAAAACCGCATTTCCATATTTAAGAACATTAAGTGGTACATGGGAGTTTTATCACAATCTGAACAGAAATTTCTGATTTTATAGTTGATTCAGAACCTACAAAGTTAGTTTGCCACTAATATTGAGTCCATTATTAACTAAACGCAATCTGACCCCATTTATCGAGATCGGACGACACATATATATGGGAGCTATATCTAAATTTGATCCGATTTAAAATTCAATAGCGTTCGTCTCTGTACCAAAAAACCGCCACATACCAAATTTCATCAAAATCGGTTAATAATTGCGACCGGAATCCTGCGAACAACAATGGATGGACGAACGAACGGACACCAAGCCCTAGATCGACTCAGGAGGTGATTCTGAATCGATCGGTATATATTTTATGGGGTCTAAAATCAATATTTCTGGTAGGCAAATTTTTTGGCAGATCAAAGTTATTATACCCAGACCACTAGCGGTTTAGGGTATAAAAAAAGGAAATCGCTCAATTAGTGTGGTAATAAATCAAAATTTCCGAAAATAGGGCAATAGATTTATGTAAGAGCTACATGTAAGTCTAAATATATCGGCTAATACATGCACATTTGAGCAACATTGGTTAATAAATAAGAGTATTATGGCCAAATTTGGGAAAATCGATCGATGCATATATATGGCAACTATATTTAAATCTGAACCGATTTGGATGATATTTTCCAGATTTGGTTAATACCACAGAAGGTTACCTTATGCGAGATCAGAGTAAGATCGGGTATTTAATAAGGCTATTATGGTCCGTAATAAAGTTATAAGGGGTAAATTTTTGAAAAAAGAGCAATGCATATATATGGAAGCTATATCTAACTCTTAACCGATTTTGATTATATTTTGCAGGTTTTCTTGATATTAAAGGAGATTACCTTGTGCTAAATTTAAGTAAGATCGGTTAATACAAGAGACCACTAAGGTCAAAAATAAGTTTATAAGGAGCAAGTTTTTCAAAATCGGGCACTACATATATATGGGAACTATATCTAAATCTGTACCGATTTGGTTGATATTTTGCACATAGACTCAGTGCTATAGAAGATTAGAGTAAGCCAAATTTGAGTAAGATCGATTTATAAATAAGGCTTTTATGACAAAATTTGTGAAAATCGGGCGATACATATATATGGGAGCTATAGCCAAATATGAACCGATTTCGATGATTTTGTGCGCATATAGTGAGTGCTATAGAAAATTAAATTTGGCCAACTTTGAGTCAGATTGGTTTATAAATAAGGGACTTATGGCCAAATTTGGGAAAATCGGGCGATACATATATATAGGAGCTCTATCTTAATCTGAACCGATTTCGATGAAATTTGGCACACTTAAAGGGGGGTTCAACTGGATTACTTTGTGACAAATTTGACGCCGATCGGTTAGTAAATGAGCGCAATCTGACCCCTTTTATCGAAATCGGGCGATACATATATATGGGAGCTATATCTAAATTTGATCCGATTTTTTTCAAATTCAATAGCGTTCGTCCCTCTGCGAAAAAAGCACCACAATTCTAATTTCATCAAAATCGGTTAATAATTGCGACGGGAATCCTGCGAACAACAAATATATGGACGGACGGACACAAAGGGCTAGATCGACTCAGGAGGTGATTCTGAGTCGATCGGTATATAAAGGGTGGTTAAATTGTAAGGGCCGATGTTGAATGTGAACCACACCTAAACGCCAAGTTTTTTTCCGAATTTTATTTGACATTTCTCTATTTCAGACTTACACAATTTGAACCATGTAGAGATACACAATCCAACAACGTGTTAAATGGTTCCAAGAAATGGCAACAGTGGATGATCAATTTTCGAAAAAAATCATCTTCAGTGATGAGGCACATTTTCACCTTAGTGGATTCGTCAATAAACAGCATTGCCGCATTTGGGTGAATGAGAATCCAAGAGTGATTGTCGAAAAACCAATGCACCCACAAAGAGTGACTGTTTGGTGCGGTTTATGGGCTGGCGGCATCATCGGGCCGTATTTTTTCCAAAATGAGGCCGGTCAGGCAGTTACTGTGAATGGTGTTCGCTATCGTGAGATGATAACGAACTTTTTATGGCCCGAATTGGAAGATATGGATGTGGACGATATGTGGTTTCAGCAGGGCGGTGCCACTTGCCACACAGCTAACGAAACAATGGCTCTTTTGCGCAACAAATTCAATGGCCGTGTTATCTCACGTAATGGCGATGTCAATTGGCCGCCAAGATCATGTGATTTGACACCGTTGGTCTTTTTTCTTTGGGGTTATTTGAAAGAAAAGGTGTACGTCGATAAGTCAGCAACAATTCAAGATCAAAAGGATGAGGTAATTCGGCACATTAACGGCATAGAACCTCCATTATGCCTCAGCGTCATCGAAAATTTGGACCATCGGATGAAGGTCCACCGAGGTCGCGGCGCCCATTTGGCCGATATTTTGTTCCATACATAATTGAGTAATACCAATATATCATAATAAAATAAAATTACAATAATTTCCTAAATAGTTTGTGTTTTTTTTTTAGAATCAACATCGGCCCTTGAAATTTTAACCACCCTTTATTTTATGGGGTCTAAAATCAATATTTCTGGTTGGCAAATTTTTTGGCAGATCAAAGTTATTATACCCTGACCACTATGTGTTTAGGGTATAAAAAGAACAGTGGAAAGTTTATAAAAATTACAAAGGGATCTTCATAAAAAGAATGGAAAGGGAATTATACTCTTTTTAGGGTTGGGACAATAAAATGAAAAAAGGGGGAAACTGTGGAAATTTAAACAGTAAAAAAATATAAATACAAAGTTTAGTTCCTCTTTACTAATAAGTAGTGCAAGAGGAGTTGACAGACACTTTCAAAAATAAAAGCGGGCATTAAGTTCGAGTTTTGCCGCTACAATTAATTTTTATTTTAGAGGCAAAACTCGTGTCTCTAAAAGCAGAATAACATTAAAACTTTTTTGGTGGGGAATGATTCAAAGCAACAATAGAAAAAGTTAATTTTCTTTCTGTAAATCTTTAATAACCCACATTTTGAAGTTTTATTGTTAAAATTTAATACAATGATATGTAAAGTCGAACATCTTTTCAAAATTTTTGGAATATATGTAAAAATAAATATAAAACAAGTAAGTAAAGTAGAAAGTCGGGCGGGGCCGACTATATCATACCCTAAACCACCATTACAGAATTAGTAATCATAAGCATTTGTGGGGTAACATATAGGTCTGGGAGATAAACCGCAGTTGCATATTTAAGCAAATTAAGGGGTACATGTCTATGGGTGCTTTGTGTCAATCTGACTATAGCTCGTAGTCAATGTTGTCAGGGAAAATGTTCGGTTTACCCTACAAGGACAAAAACAGTTCCCTACTATCCCATACATTCCCAAACAATTTTCCCTACTATAGTTTTCGTTAAATTTAAAAAAATTTACAAAACAAAAATGGTTCTAAGTACTTTTTTATTTGAAAACATGAATAGGCAACGTATATAACTTAGAATATAAATTTGTATTACCACCATGGTTGCCACAGTTGGTAGAATTCTACCCAAATTAGTAATCTTTTTTGTTAAATCTCTATAAAAAAAAAATTTTGGAAAAAGTTTCTATAAACAAATTTTTGTGAGAAATTTTTCTATAGAAATAAAATTTTGACAATATATTTTATAGAAATAAAATTTTGAGAAAATTTTTTATAGAAATAATATTTTGACAAAAATTTCTATAGAAATACAATTTTGACAAAATGTTCTATAGAAATAAAATGTTGACAAAATTTTCTACAGGAATAAAGTTTACCACACATTGTTAAAGATCAAGCCTTGCCGGCTTCTAATCTCCTCCTGTAGAGCCACCAAAATGAAAAATTATTACAAATTGTGTTGAGTGAAAATGTCCTACATTGTGGCCCTACGTCCCTACAAGACGCTAAATATTAGAAAAAACCCTACATATAGGGAATTTCCCCTACTTCTAGCAACACTGGCTGTGTTGATATTGCACCTACGGAGTTAGTATGCCACTAATATTGAGCCCATTATTAAAAAAGAGAAAATCGTTAAATTAGTGTGGGTCATAAATACAAATTTGTAAAAATCGAGCAATATTCTTATGTAAGAGCTACAAGTAGGTATAAGTACGATCGGCTAGTACATCAAAATTTGAAATTTGAGTAACATTGGTTAATAAATAAGAGTACTATGGCCAAATTTGGGAAAATCGAGCGATACATATATATGGAAGCTATATCTAAATCTGAACCAATTTGCATAATATTTTGCGGGTTTGATTAATACCACAAAAGGTTACCTTGTGCAAGATTGGAGTAAGATCAGTTAAGAAATGAGGTCTGTATGGTCAAACATAAGGTTATTAGGGGCGAATTTTTCAAAATCGGGTGATACATATATGGGAGCTATATCTACATCTGAACCGATTTCGATGAAATTTTGCACACATAGTTAGTACTATAGAGGACTGGATCTAGCCAACTTTTAGTAAGATCGGTTAATAAATAAGGGTTCTATGGCCAAATTTGGGAAAATCGGGCTATACATATATATGGGAGCTATAGCTACATCTGAACCGATTTCGATGATTTTTTGCACATATCGTTAGTGCTATAGAAGACTACATTTAGCCAAATTTGGGTAAGATCGGTTGATAAATAAGGGTTTTATGGCCAAATTTGGGAAAATCGGGCTATACATATATATGGGAGCTATAGCTACATCTGAACCGATTTCGATGATTTTTTGCACATATAGTTAGTGCTATAGAAGACTACATTTAGCCAAATTTGAGTAAGATCGGTTGATAAATAAAGGTTTTGCGGCCAAATTTGGGAAAATCGGGCGATACATATATATGAGAGCTATATCTAAATCTGAACAGATTTGAATGAAATGTTGTAGACTTGAAGGGCGATGGAAAAGATTACCTTTTGCCAAATTTGGTGACGATCCGTTTGAAAAAAAGCGCAAAGTGACCCCATTTGTCGAAATCGGGCGATACATATATATGGGAGCTATATCTTAATTTGATCCGATTTCTTCCAAATTCAATAGCGTTCGTCCTTGTGCCCAAAAACCTCTCTGTACCAAATTTCATCAAAATCGGTTAATAATTGCGACCGGAATCCTGTGAACAACAAATACATGGACAGACGGACGGACGGACGGACACCAAGCGCTAGATCGACTCAGGAGGTGATTCTGAGTCGATCGGTATATATTTTATGGTGTCTAAAAATCAATATTTCTGGTAGGCACATTTTTTGGCCGATCAAACTTATTATACCCTGACCACTATGTGGTTTAGGGTATAAAAATTTTGGTGTTCGGTCAGAGCCGGGATTGAACCCACGACCCTTGGCTTGAACGGCGGACATGCTAACCATTGGTCCGCGTGGCCAACATATGTATGTTTCTGTTAAATAATATTTTGTTTGCATCGGCTCGTGGACGCCACAAACTATGCTATATAAATATAACTTATAACGATAATTGTCTGTGGATGACAATAACAGCTACGTAGCCCGGTGTATAGTGTGTTGGATTACAAACTGTATGGTCCTCGGTTCGATTCTTCTTCCAGGCGAAAGGTAAAATTTAACAAATTTATAAAATTGAATAATATCTTCAACATTGTTTGTATTACAGGAAAATTCTTCCAAGCATATAATATGTTTGGGCTCAAAATGCTTCCAAACATATAATATGTTCACATAAAACAAACATAATAATGTTTGGGCAATATCCAATAATATATATGCTTCCTGCAAAATATGTTTGAGAAGCGTGTTTTTTTGAGGGTGTAATAATTCCATGAACTAAAATAGCTTTTGTGCCATATAGAGTTCACGTTTTTTAGTGTGATTAACCCTCTAATGCCCCAATTTTTTGCCAACTGATTAAATTTTCAATGTTAACGACACGAAAGCAAGAAAACTAAACAAAAAAATTTATATGGTAAAATTCAGTATATGCTACAAAGCCTCTTGAACAGTTTTAACTAAGTTTTCTTTTTATTTTACCCATTTTTTTCTCTTAAGGCGTGTTTCATGTTACTAAAACATTTCTTATTAAATGAAGACCGCCTAAAGGCGGGCTTGGGCATTAGAGGGTTAATGTCTCTTGCACTGTTAGAAAAATATGTTTTTCATATGTTCCGATGTAAACAAAATGTGTTTCGGGCACAATTTTAAAACACAATATATTTAAGTGCAAACATGTAATGTTCCTAAACTAACACAAAATGTTTGGGACATCTATGTTAATATGTTAGAATATGTTTGGGGCATGAATGTTTCATAAAAATCATATGTGTGAATGCAAACGTATATAAATTTACAAATTTCGACTAAACATACATATGTTGTGATATTTTATTCAAAGCGACAGAGGGAGTAACATATATAGAAAGAAATAGAGATGGAAACCGGGAGAGTTGACGAAAGATATCAATATAACACAGCGAAAGAATCAAAAGAGAACAATTTCTGTGAAACCGCCTGTATGTTGTTTCGGAAAACTGTTTTATGATAAGGCCAAACATTTGATATGCTTAAGTCTAAATATTATTTAATTTGAATAAAGAGAATAGACATTCGGAACCAAGAGAATAGACATTTGAAAAACAAACAGCATATGTATTCGCCTTGAGAGCAGCATTTTATGTATGTGTGGACATGTGTTTTGTTTATCATTTTGGCATTATGGGCACAATTTTTTTCCTGGTTCGTTAAAAGAAATCACGGGTCTTCATAAAAATAACGAAAGGGCACTATACTCTTTTTAGAGTTGGGACAGTAAAATGGAATAAGGAGGAAATAGTGAAAAATTACACAGTAAAATGTATAAAAACAAAGTTTAGTTCCTCTTTATTAATAAGTAGTCCATGAGAAGTTGACGGACACCTTCAAATATAAAAGCGGGCATTAAGTTCGAGTTTTGCAGCTAAAACAATTTAAAAAGTTTATTTTCTTTAAAATGAATTATTAAAGAAAAATAAAAGGCATTTTAGACCGATGGTGTTAAATGCTAGGAAAAAACTGTTCACGTCTAAATAAATTTATGTTTATATTATAAAATTGTTTATGTATGTTTATATTCGACTCCACGTTCTTCTTTTGTTAGAGTTTTTGAATTCCTTCCAAATTTTAAAGTTTTGTACCAAAAACAGTTTTTTGTTACAAAGTTGTTATTTTTGCAATAAAAAAATAATATTTTATCCAAAAATCAGTCAATTTCGTTTATATCAAGCACTGTTACTGACTATAAATCTCTAATAACCCACATTTCGAAGTTTCATTATAAAAATTTAATATAGTATAAATATAAATGTGTAAATAAAAAAAGTGTTCGGTCCGAGCAGGGATTGAACCCACGACCCTTTGCATACAAGGCAGACATGCTAACCACTGCTCCACGTGGCAAACAAATGCATGTTTCTGTTAAATAATGTTATGTTTGCATGGGCTCGTGGGCGCTGAAAACTATGCTATATAAATGTATGTTATAACGATAATTATCTACTGGTGACTATAACAGCTACGTAGCCCAGTGGATAGTGTGTTGGCTTACAAACTGTATGGTCCTCGGTTCGATTCTCCGTGCAGGCGAAAGGTAAAATTTAAAAAATTTATAAAAGTGAATAATTTCTTCAACATTATTTGTATTACAGAAAAAGGTGCCAAGAACTAAAATATTTCGTGGAAGTGAAAATTACGAGTATGTTAGGGAATGAGCACAATCGTCTTTGGGAAAAATTCTTCCAAGCATATAATATTTTTGGGCTCAAAATGCTTCCAAACATATGATATGTTCACATAAAACAAACATATTAATGTTTCGGCAGTATCCAATAATATATGTGCTTCCTGCAAAATATGTTTGGAACATATGTTAAAGAAGCGATTTTTTTGAGCGTGTGTAATACGTTTGCTTTAAGCAGTCAGGCTCGTGTTTTGAGTGTTCATTCATTTTATTTTAAAATTTCATTAAAGAACATTGCTAATTTATTCTAGATTTTACAGGTTATTGTATAGTCAGCTTCGGCCTACTGTTGCTCTTTAGCACTTGCTTTGTACATAATTTGTTTACATTAGAGAACGAAAACAAAACGCAAAATAGATATCCGTATCTCTAACAGAACCCTTGACCTACGGGGAAAATTATAAGTTGTTTCGAGAGAGAGAGAGAGAGAGACAGAGAGAAAGAGTGCTCTCAGAGAGTAAACGAGTAATACTTAAATGCTTTATTAGCAGGTGGTTGCCACCACTCTGATTCGAACTTGACAACCGACCGTTGAGTGGTACTCATACTTGCATTAGTATTTTTTTGCTTTTATTCTATTTATTGGCTCAACTAAGAATTGTATTTGAAAAAGTAAACAGTGATTGCATTAATTTAATAAAACTAGAATAAGTTCACATGCCGCGTCAGCAAAAAAAGGTATATTTTTGACTCGTGTATTTTTAGCACTGAATGATATTTAAACCAAAGGTTTGCCGGAGGTCATGTGTTTCTGGATTCTATGATATCGTAATCTATTAAAGAAGAGTTTGTTGCCAATATGAAGAATTCAATATGTTTTAACGGATAAGACAGTTACCAGCTATCAGAGATTTATACCTCTGTGCATAAAAGCCACAAAGAACGCAGGTTCAAATCTCAACAGCGATTGATTTGTGATCAAAAGTATTTTTAACAGATTGTTCGTTTTTTGTCTTGTTATGCATAGTTTTTATTTGGTTATATTTGGCATATATTTTTGTATTAATATAATTTAATACCTTTCACCATAGGATGGTCACAGACCCCATAAGGTAAATGTAGTCCGTCCCTCCGCCTAATCGGACCACGTATGCAGGGCCTAAAGAACCCAAGGGTTGTAAAAGTTAACTTTATTATTTATTATTTTTTCCTTCACTTGGTGAATTTATAATGGAGAGGTGCACAATTCAACAATACTCGAATTTTATACTCTCCAACATAGGATGGGGGGTATATTAACTTTGTCACTCCGTTTGTAACACATCGAAATATTGCTCTAAGACCCCATAAAGTATATATATTCTGGGTCGTGGTGAAATTCTGAGTCGATCTAAGCATGTCCGTCCGTCCGTCTGTCGAAATCACGCTAACTTCCGAACGAAACAAGCTATCGACTTCAAACTTGGCACAAGTAGTTTTTATTGATGTAGGTCGGATTTGGCTTGCGGAGCCTATAAGAGTAGCATATTTCATCCGATCCGGTTGAAATTTGCAACGTGGTGTTAGTATATGGTCTCTAACAACCATGAAAAAATTGGTCCATATCGGTCCATAATTATATATAGCCCCCATATAAACCAATCCCCAGATTTGGTTTGCGGACCCTCTACGAGAAGCAAATTCCATCCGATCCGGCTGAAATTTGGTACATGGTATTAGTATATGATATCTAACAACCATGCAAAAATTGGTCTATATCGATCCATAATTATATATAGCCCCCATATAAACCGATCCCCAGATTTGACCTCCGGAGCCTCTTAGAGGAGCAAAATTCATCCGATCCGGCTGAAATTTGGTACATGGTATTAGTATATGATATCTAACAACCATACAAAAATTGGTCTATATCGATCCATAATTATATATAGCCCCCATATAAACCGATCCCCAGATTTGGCCTCACGAGCCTCTTGCAGGAGCAAAATTTATCCGATTCGGTTGAAATTTGGTACGTGGTGTTAGTATATGGTCTCTAACAACCATGCCAGAATTGGTCCATATCGGTCCATAATTATATATAGCCCCCATATAAACCGATCCCCAGATTTGTCCTTCGGAACCTCTTGAAGGAGCAAAATTCATCCGATCCGGTTGAAATTTGGAACGTGGTGTTAGTGTGTGGTCTCTAACAAACACGATATGGACACGAATTGGTCCATGTCGGTGCATAATTATATATAGCCCCCATATTAACCGTTCTCCAGATTTGATCTCCGGAGTCTCTTGGAGAAGCAAAATTCATCCGATCCGGTTGAAATTTGCAACGTGGTGTTAGTATGTGGCCGCTAATAACCATGCCAAATTTGGTCCATATCGGTTTATAGTTATATATAGCCGATCCCCAATCACACAAAAATTGGTCCATATCGGTTCATAATCATGGTTGCCACTCGAGCCAAAAATAATCTACCAAAATTTTATTTCTATAGAAAATTTGGTCAAAATTTTATTTCTATAGAAAATTTTGCCAAAATTTTATTTTTATAGAAAATTTTTTCAAAATGTTATTTCTATAGAAAATTTTGTCAAAATTTTATTTCTGTAGAAATTTTTGTCAAAATTGTATTTCTACAGAAAATTTTGTTAAAATTTTATTTCTATAGAAAATTTTGTCTAAATTTTACTTCTATAGAAAATGTTGTCAAAATTTTATTTCTATAGAAACTTTTATCAAAATTTTATTTCTATACAAAATTTTGTCAAACTTAATTATATACGTATCTAATCGGCCTTTTTTAGTTTAATATATACTACGTAGGAAGTTTTAAGATACCTTGCCATCGTCAAGTGTTACCGCAACCCAAGTAATTCGATTGTGGATGACAGTCTTCAGTAGAAGTTTCTACGCAAGGGTAGATAAGCTTCGGCCTGACCGAACTTACGACCGTATATACTTGTTATCAAATACTTTAACGCAATGAGCATATCGTTGACATTTTAGCGTCAGAATTTCGCCCTTTGAAGCAATGGTTCTAGGGTTCTCAAAATCCAAAATCATCAATGTCAATTGCTCCCCATCAGGTGTACAGAATAGGGTGGTATCCATTAGCGTAGCTAGACAATTTTCCTAGGGGGGGCTATAGCCCCCTAGCTAAAACTTTATAGACTGAACTTATAGGTTCAACTAATGTTTTATTTCGTAAAATTGAATAAAAAAATAGACATCAAAATAACTCGACAATCAATTTATAATAAAGCAACTAAAAGTACCCTACGGGGAAATTGGTGCAAATTGCCACTGACGGACCTATCACAGAACTGGTACCTGTGCTCCAGTTAGTTGCAATTTTCACATTAATGAAATAAAATTATGAGAATAACCTTTTGTTCGACGTATTTCAAAAGTTTTTTTTTTCATTTCGGGTTCGATTAGGAGCCCAAATTGAAAGAGATTTCTAAGAGTTTGTCCGAGACTGGTTCCTGAGGACTCATAAGGGTTGCTCCTGCTAAATTGTCCCAGGACGTGTCCTTTGGGATGAGTCCAAGACGCGTCCTAAAATGTAAGTTTACTCCGTCAATGACAAACCCATGTTAAAGTGGACGGTCCCTTCCATACGTTTTGATCAGAACTGGGACTGGTCCATACACACCAGGGACTAGTCCTGTACCAGTTCTGAGGTTGATCCATTTCCCGTAGGGTAGTTCCACACTTTTCCCAGCAAAAAATTGGGAGTTGTTCTAAAGGCACAACTTTAAAAGCACTTCCAAAAATGTCCTCACAAAGAAATTAACTATTTTAACTACACAGGAAGTTTTTTTACTTCATTTTTTTATATTTTAATGCGTAATTTTTTGTTTTCTTTTTTCAAATAGTTTAAAAAAGAGTAAGAATAAATAAAATGGTACAAATTATCCAAATTTTGCCACAAAAATGCTAAATCCATTATAGAAAAATCGATAATATTTGAAAATATTCGAGGGAAAACGATTCAAACAAGCGTTATAATGCATTAAAAATCATAAAAAATATAAAAATTATTTATTTGGGAAAATATCACAAAATTTTTAATTCACATTCAAAACACTGAATTCGGATCACACCTTAAGAAGTGATGCAAATTCATTGCAACGGTTGTTGAAACGGCGGACATTCGTTCATATTACATTCATAGCTTCTCCGCCAATTTTGTACCACTTCCAGACCCAAAAAGAACATTTTCACTTCTTTTTTGGCGACGCTTTTTTGCAGCATTATTAAGATATTAATTTATGAAAGAATAGTTTTAATATCAATTGCTATTTTTTATTCAACTAAATCATAAGTTCAACCACAGCTTTATTTCATAAATATCAGACTTCTACCACAACCCAAGTAATTCGATTGTGCATGAAAGTCTTTAGTGGAACTTTGTGCGTTGTACGAGTATATAATTGTTTAATTTTTATAAAAATGTAAAATCGTAAATAGGTTTTCAAATTCTGTCTAAAATTTTTCTGGGGGGGGGGGGGGTCTAAGCCCCTCCCCAGAGGCCTTCCTACGCTTATGGTGGTATCACATCTGAAAATGTCATTGGGCCCTACTTTTTTGAGAATAGAGATGGAAGTGATGTAGCCGTAAAGGGAGAGCGGCATCGGTTTATGATAGAAAATTGTTTAAGCCCTGCTCTTGAAAAAACACCTGATATGGATGCAACCACTGCCCGAGACACAATGACACTTTTAAGTCAAATTTTTGGAGAGCGAATAATTTCCAGAAATTCTGAAATTATGTGACCAGCGCGATCGCCATATTTGACAGCACTCGACTATTTGCTTTCGGGTTATTTGAAGGAGCGAGTATATGTGAAAAAGCCAGAGACAATCCATGAACTCAAGGCAACATTGTTGCAGAAATTGGAACGCTACAGCCAAAAGTTTTGAAAGGTGTTATGAAAATGCTCTGAAATGAGCCCATCAGTGCGAAGCTGAAAAGGGTGGTCATTTAAGAGACATTATTTTTCATACTTAGAGTAAAAATTTCATCAAATTTACAAATTTCATCCGATATGGTTTAAATTTGATGTAAGATGGCAATATATGCCTTCGAACTACCATGAAAAAATTTGTCCATATTGATCAATTTTTTTTCATTTTGCGAAAGTTGAGGTTTTTTCTTCTGAGCTTGGGTCCCTTGTGAGTCCACGGGCTGACCTGTAGGCGTTGAAAGTTGGATTATTTGTATTTTGGACCTACAAGGTCCGTTTTAGAGCGGATCCTTAACAACATTCCCTACGAATTTTAAAAGAAAGAATTATGTCCCTACATGCTTTGTAAACTCCACAAATTGGAATTTCGAAAAAATAAGCTTTTATCTTTAATTTTGGTCAAGTAGCATATGAGTTCTTCTCATTCCAAAAACGGGCAAGTTTTAAAAAAGAAAAAAATTGTTTTAAAAAATTCTCATTTGGCAAAGCATCGCTTACTAAGGCAATCTCTTCTTCCAAAAAGCCGCATGTGTCCACTAAATAACCGTAAAAGGTTTCAACATCTTACCGGTAAACAGCTGAGAAATATGCAAATTATAACAAGTATATACGGCCGTAAGTTCGGCCAGGCCGAAGCTTATGTACCCTCCACCATGGTTTGCGTATAAACTTCTACGGAAGACTGTCATCCACAAATTTCAATTCACATGGTTGTTAAATATCATATACTACCACCAAATACCAAATTTCAACCAAATCGGATGAATTTTGGTTCTCCAAAAGGCACCGGAGGTCAAATCTGGGGATCGGTTTCTATGGGAGCTATATATAATTATGGACTGATAGGAACCAATTCCTGTATGGTTGTTGGATACCCTATACTAACATCACGTACCAAATTTCAACCGAATGGGAAGAATTTTGCTCTTCCAAGGTGCTCCGGAGGTCAAATCTGGGGATCGGTTTATATGGGGCCTATATATAATTATGGACCGATGTCGACCAATTTTTGCATGGGTGTTTGAGGCCATATATTAACATCACGTACCAAATTTCAACTGAATGAGATGAATTTTGGTCTTCCAAGAGGCTCCGGAGGTCAAATCTGGTGATCGGTTTATATGGGGGCTATATATAATTATGGACCGATATGGACCATTTTTTGCATTGCTATTAGAGACCATATGCTAACACCATGTACCAAATTTCAGCCGGATCGGATGAAAATTGTTTCTCTTAGGGGCTCTGCAAGCCAAATCGGCGGATCGGTTTATATGGGGGCTATATATAATTATGGACCGATGTGGACCAATTTTTGCATGGTTGTTAGAGATCATATACTAACACCATGTACCAAATTTCAGCCGGATCGGATGAAATTTGCTTCTCTTAGAGGCTCCGCAAGCCAAATCGGGGGATCGGTTTATATTGGGGCTATATATAATTATGGACCGATGTGAACCAATTTGTGCATGGTTGATAGAGACCATATACCAACACCATGTTTCAGCCGGTTCGGATGAAATTTGCTTCTCTTAGAGGGTCTGCAAGTCAAATTTGGGGGTCCGTTTATATGGGGGCAATACGAAAAAGTAGACCGATCTACTTTTTTTAACAACTAACAACTACTTGAGCCAACTTTCAAGTCGATAGCTTGTTTCGTTCGGAAGTTAGCGTGATTTCAACAGACGGACGGACGGACATTCTTAGATCGACTCAGAATTTCACCACAAGTCAGAATATATATACTTTATGGGGTCTTAGAGCAATATTTCGATGTGTTACAAACGGAATGACAAAGTTAATATACCCTCATCCTATGGCGGAGGTCATAAAAATAGCGTTTTTTTTAACATATGTCCCCGACTTTAGGGATTTTGGGGACGTTTGATAAACATTTTGGGAATGGTATATTCAGCAATATTTCTTAAAATAATTTTCCCAAACTCAATGTTGGTTGGTTCAGTTATAAAGGTTTAAATACATATTTTTGAATTTTGAAGATGCTATCAAATGTATTTTTTGTGCAAAATTTGAAGCAAATCAAAGTAAAATCCTGGATTCTGGGGTCATATATGTAAGTGCATTTCGGGCGTAAGATTTATATGGGGGCTATATATAAAACTGAACCGAGCTAGAATGTCAATTCTATTGACTGTGCAAAATTTCAAGTCAATCGGTGTGATACTTTGGTCTCTCCGGAGGTCATATGAGTGTAAATCGGGCGATAAACACATATGGGAGCTCCGAACCGATTTCCACCAAATTTAGCATACTTGACTATACTACACTGATAGAAAAAATTTCGTTATATTAATGAAATATGCCATTAAAAGTGAGCCAATGAAACAAATTCGTTAATACAATGAATTTTTTCGTTATTATAACGAATTTTCTGTTAATCAATGTAACGCTTCGTACTATTAACGAATATTTTAATTGTATTAATGAAAATGTTTCGTTATATCAATGAACATTTTTCGTTGGCTCAATTTTAATGAAATTTTCTTTGTGTATACTAACTAGACTCGTTGTGCAACATTTGAAGCAAATCAAAGGGTTCTGGGATCATAATGCTGGAACACCTGATTTTGATAGTATTTTTGTATGGCTCCACATCTCAGAGTTTTATATTGATTTACAAACGAAACGTGTTTTATTAATATAAGGAAAACACAAACTTTTCTTTTAACAATTGATTTCATTGTATTAACAATCTTTTTTGCTTTTTTAATGAAAAAATCGTTATATTAATGAAAAGTAATCAACGAAACCCATTCGTTAATATTACGAAGTGCTAAGAACTAAGTAAACCTCGCGGAAGTGAGAAATATGCATTTAGCCAGAAAAATATATATTTTTATACCCACCACCATAGAATGGTGACGGGGGTGTAATAAGTTTGTCATTCCGTTTGTAACACATCGAAATATGGATTTCCGACTATATAAAGTATATATATTCTTGATCAGAGAGAAATTCTAAGACGATATAACGATGTCCGTCTGTCCGTTTGTCTGTCTGTCTGTTGTAATCACGCTACAGTCTTCAATAATGAAGCAATCGTGCTGAAATTTTGCACAAACTCGTCTTTTGTCTGCAGGCAGGTCAAGTTCGAAGATCGGTCCAAGTTTTGATATAGTCCCCATATAAACCGACCTCCCGATTTGGGGTCTTGGGCTTATAGAAATCGAAGTTTTTATCCAATTTGCCTGAAATTTGAAATCAGAGGTATTTTGTGACCATAAAGAGGTGTGCCAAAAATGGTGAGTATCGGTCCATGTTTTGGTATAGCCCCCATATTTACCTGAAATTGGAAATCTAGAGGTATTGTAGGACCACAAATACGTGTGCCAAAAATTGTGAGTATCGGTCCATATTTTGGTATAACCCCCATATAGACCGATCTCCCGAGTTTACTTCTTGGGCTTATAGAAACCGCAGTTTTTATTCAATTTACCTGAAATTGGAAATCTAGAGGTATTGTAGGACCACAAATACGTGTGCCAAAAATTGTGAGTATCGGTCCATGTTTTGGTATGGTCCCCATATAAAACGACCTCCCGATTTGGGGTCTTGGGCTTATAGAAACCGTAGTTTTTATCCAATTTGTCCGAAATTGGAAATCTAGAGGTATTTTAGGACCATAAAGAGGTGTGCCAAAAATGGTGAGTATCGGTCCATATTTTGGTATCGGTCCTATTTGCCTGAAATTGGAAATTGAAATTGGTATTTTCGGGTCATAAAGAGGTGTGCCGAAAACGGTGAGTATCGGTCCATATTTTAGTATAGCCCCCATAAGAACGATCTCCCGATTTAACTCCTTGGGTTTCTAGAAACCGTAGTTTTTATCTGATTTGCCTGAAATTGTAAATATTCTGGTATTTTAGGCTCACAAAAACGTGTATCGGATTAAGTTTTTATCGGTCCAATTGGTAATGCCTCCATATAGACTGACTTCACTTCTTGAGGGCGCACTGATCATGAAAATTGCTTGAAACTCAATGTAAAATTTCCAGATTTTACTTCTACAGATTTAAGATTTCAAATCAAGACGTTATTTTATAATTTTCTTGCACACTTACAAGAGATGTTAATGATTCCTCTAAAACTCAAACAAAAATGGTTCTTATAAATCCAGAATCTGATATAGTCCTCATAGGTGAAATCTTTAAATTTATCTTCGGGAAGTGCCCTCAAGTCCTCAAGCCCTCCTGAAATTTCAAAGGAAATCCTAATATTTGGTTCATGGTGGTGGGTATTTAAGATTCGGCCCGGCCGAACTTAGTGCTGTATATACTTGTTTTGAGTTAGTTTTTGTGAAATTGTTTTCACATCATGGAAAAGGGTGAACGTTTCAACAAAAAGTATAAACTTCCAAACAAACTTTCTTACAGCGGAAAGCAAAACGAAGGTTGTTTGTCTAAAATTATAGGAGGTACAATTGCGAAATGTTCTGTTTTTCCGAAAAAAAAACAGGCGATAACGAAAACAACTTTTATTGATTTCATCCACGTCGAATACCGAATATAAAAAGTAATCCTCGTACATGTTGTAAATATACTCCATCCATGAAGTAAGATACATCGATTCTTTACATTCTATAGATATTCTAAAAAAGTGATGAGTTTCAAATCTTATGATTCATTCAGTCGATTAATAATGCAACAGCATCATAGTGCTTCTCTACACTGAAAGAAGACTTTTCTTTTCTGAGGAAAGAAATTTTAGACAAACTAAGACAAACTTTTGATGTTAAAAAAATTTCCTTTTGAAGTAATTAACAAGTATATACGGTCGTAAGTTCGACCAGGCCGAATCTTATGTACACTCCACCATGGAATGCGTAGAAACTTCTACCAAAGACTGTCATCCACTATCGAACTACTGGGGTTGTGGTAATACTTGCCGATGGCAAGGTATCTTAAAACTTCTTAACATCGTTTTCTAAATTGTGAGTTAGTCCATACGTGGTATATATTAGACAAAAAAGGTATGTCTGCAAATAATTACGAATCGATATGGACTTTTGTACGGTACGTAGAGAGCCAGAATTGAAATATGGGGGTCGCTTATATGGGGGCTATATACAATTATGAACTTTATATGGATCAATTTTTGTGTGATCCCCAATTTATCTGAGGGCTATATATAACTATAGACCGATATGGACCTAGTTAGGCATGGTTGTTAACGGCCACTGACTCGGATTAAATTTGCTCCTTCAAATCTCGGGATCGGTTTATATGGGGGCTATATATGATTATGGACTGATATGGACCACTTTTGGCATGGTTGTTGGATACTATATACTAACACCACGTACCAAATTTCAACCAGATTCTCCAAGAGGCTCCAAAACCAAATCTCGGAGTCGGTTTATATGGGGGCTATATATAATTATGGACTGAAATGAACCAATTCCTGCATGGTTGTTGGATACCACACGGCTGAAAAAGACTGTTTTTCATATGTTTGGCTATAAATATTATATGTTTGGAACACAAATTGTTAAACACAATATTTTTGAGTGCAAGCATATAATGTTCATAAACTAGTATAACATGTTTGGGACATATATGTTAATATGTTAGAACATATTATGTTTGGGACATAAAATGTTTGTAAATATAATATGCTTGAATGCAAACATATATTAATTTAGAAATAACCTATAAACATATATGTGTTTAGTAGCTTGGAGCGCTATTTAACAGGGAGCGATATTGAATTAAGTTGGTGGTTGTTGCTTGTTATTACAAAATTAACATTTTATTTTTCCTTGGGCAATTGATCAGCTACTTCTTTGATCCTTACAAACTGGGTCCGCTGTTCGAATCCCCGTCCGGCAAAAGGTAAAATTAAAATAAAATAAAAAATCATAAAATTGAATAATTTCTTCTACAATGTTTGTATTACAGAAAAAGGTGCTAAGAACTAAAAAATCTCGTGGAAGTGAGAAAGATGTCGGGGAATATACAATTGGTCAGAAACAAAATTTTGAGCATTCAGGTCGAAAACCTATGTTGTTAGCACCTATATTACCTGTTTATTTTCATAATTCATTATGATTGTAAATATATAAATAAATAAATAAAATTTTGAGCACAATATTGTTTGGGAGAATTTTGTTTAAGCATATAATATTTTTGGGTGCAAAATGCTTCCAAACATATTATATGGTCACATAATAACATATTGTTTTTTGGAAGACAACATTATTGAATTTGGATGCAAAAATACGAAATGTTTGGAACTTAGACTACCCAAACATATATTGTTTAGACCAATATGCTTTCAAACATATTATATATTGGTAGAGATCAAACATATAAATGTTTGGGCAATACCCAAAAATGTATATGCTTGAAGCAAAATATGTTTGGGAGTAAATGTTACAGAAGCGATTTTTTGTGAAGGTGCATATACTAACATCACGTACCAAATTTCAACCGAATCGGATGAATTTTACTCTTCCAAGGGGCTCCGGAGGTCAAATCTGGGGATTGGTTTATATGAGGGCTATATATAATTATGGACCGTTTTCGACCTATTTTTGCATGGGTGTTTGAGGCCATATATTAACACCACGTACCAAATTTCTACTAAATCAGACGAATTTTGGTCTTCAAAGAGGCTCCGCAAGCCAAATCTGGGGATCGGTTTATATGGCGGCTATATATAATTATGGACCGATGTGGACCAATTCTTGCATGGTTGTTAGAGACGATATACTAATACCATGTACCAAACTTCAGCCGGATCAGATGAAATTTGCTTCTCTTAGAGGTTCCGCAAGCCAAATATGAGCGTCGGTTTATATGGGAGCTATACGTAAAAGTGGACCGATATGGTCCATTTGCAATACCATCCGACCTACATCAATAAAAACTACTTGTACTAAGTTTGAAGTCGATAGCTTGTTTCGTTCGGAAGTTAGCGTGCTTTCAACAGACGGACGGACGGACATGCTTAGATCTACTCATAATTTCACTACGACCCAGAATATATACTTTATGGGGTCTTAGAGCAATATTTCGATGTGTTACAAACGGAATGACAAAGTTAATATACCCCCATCCTATGGTGGATGGTATAAAAATCATTAGATAAAAACATTGAAGAACCTGCCACAGATTCGGGTTTATTTGCTCTTTAAGAACGTACTATATAATAATAGGAAATTTCGTTTGTCTAAAATTTCGCAGTTTTTTCTTTAGGTGTAGTACACATAGTTATGGTGGATAGGTTTAAGAGTAAAGGTTCTACAAAGCGGTAAGCTCGCAGAGGAAAGCATATTAATAATAATTACTACTATTCCAACTACGCGGCACTGCTTGGACCAATGCACTTTCCATTTTCCATGTACTATTAAATTACAGTAAAAAACCAAATAATTGCTATGCCATAACAATGATAGGAACTATCAGCATATACTTGATTCAACTGAACCTGTTGATAGGTTACATGAAGTGTTCTAAAGACATTTGAGTTTGTACCCTAGCGAAAAACGCGAGAGAGGTGTAGGTAGGATCACAACCGGTGTTGGTTTAGACAGACGGTGTTTTAATTGTTTTTTTTTTGCATTTGAATATATTTCCATAGTTAAAGCTTACACTATACAATAAAATGGAAATGTGAAACTTTATCTTTATATTTAGTATTTGAAATAAATCTATTTGATAACCAAACAATGTTCTTTAAAGCATTTAATCGAGCCAATGCAGCAGTGCAAGTTGCATTATTATAAAAATGCCCAGGTAAGGCTGTACGATTTCCATAAAAACCAGTTAAAATGACCGATTTGTCTAAAGGTTAATAGAGAATTTATTTAAATAAAAGTTTTTCAGGATGTAAATTAGTTTTGATACACCCCAAAAAACACGTTCCTCCCAAATGAAATTTTAAACCAACGAACAGTTGGGAAACTTGTTTTTACGGTAAAATAGTTTGTTTGGAATAACAGCATAGTTTTTTTTGTGATAAACGTTGACGTCTTTTATAGAACGTTAAAACGTTATTATTGTTTTGATTTCAACTTAAAACCATGCGTTGACTAAACTACAAGAGTAGCTTAACCAACAGAGGACAAGTATGTTTGTCCAATTTAACAGGTTGGCTGATAAGTCCCCGGTCTGACACATAGATGGCGTCGCTAGTATTAAATGCATATTATTTTTATATAGTACGTACCTTCAAATGATTCGTGTCAAAATTTGACGTCTGTAAGTCAATTAGTTTGTGAGATAGAGCGTCTTTTGTGAAGCAACTTTTGTTATTGTGAAAAAAAAATGGAAAAAGGAATTTCGTGTTTTGATAAAA
This sequence comes from Haematobia irritans, assembly GCF_050003625.1. NCBI lineage: Eukaryota > Metazoa > Arthropoda > Insecta > Diptera > Muscidae > Haematobia > Haematobia irritans. Next base: position 105,866,747 of record NC_134400.1, on the reverse strand, counting down.
TACTGTTTTCTGAAGGGAAAAAATACGGTGGAAGCAAAAACTTGGCTTGATAATGAGTTTCCGGACTCTGCCCCAGGGAAATCAACAACAATTGATTGGTATGCAAAATTCAAGCGTGTTGAAATGAGCACGGAGGACGGTGAACGCAGTGGACGCCCGAAAGAGGTGGTTACCGACGAAAACATCAAAAAATCCACAAAATCATTTTGAATGACCGTAAAATGAAGTTGATCGAGATAGCAGAGGCCTTAAAGATATCAAAGGAATGTGTTGGTCATATCATTCATCAATATTTGGATATGCGGAAGCTCTGTGCAAAATGGATGCCGCGCGAGCTCACATTTGACCAAAAACAACAACGTGTTGATGATTCTGAGCGGTGTTTGCAGCTGTTAACTCATAATACAACCGAGTTATGTCGTCGATATGTGACAATGGATGAAACATGGCTCCATCACTACACTCCTGAGTCCAATCGGCAGTCGGCTGAGTGGACAGCGACCGGTGAACCGTCTCCGAAGCGTGGAAAGACTCAAAAGTCCGCTGGCAACGTAATGGCCTCTGTTTTTTGGGATGCGCATGGAATAATTTTTATCTATTATCTTGAGAAGGGAAAAACCATCAACAGTGACTATTATATGGCGTTATTGGAGCGTTTGAAGGTCGAAATCGCGGCAAAACGGCCCCATATGAAGAAGAAAGAAGTGTTGTTCCACCAAGACAACGCACCGTGCCACAAGTCATTGAGAACGATGGCAAAAATTAATGAATTGGGCTTCGAATTGCTTCCCCACCCACCGTATTCTCCCCAGCGACTTTTTCTTGTTTTCAGACCTCAAAAGGATGCTCGCAGGGAAAAAAATTTGGCTGCAATGAAGAGGTAATCGCCGAAACTGAGGCCTATTTTGAGGCAAAACCGAAGGAGTACTACCAAAATGGTATCAACAAATTGGAAGGTCGTTATAATCGTGGTATCGCTCTTGAAGGGAACTATGTTGCATAATAAAAACGAATTTTGACAAAAAAATGTGGTTTTCTTTGTTATACCGGGGACTTATCAGCCACCCTGTTATTTGGGCAAAGCCCTTTAGACAGCAACCCAGCAAAAAATGGAGCACTATTTCAGCAGGATTATAAGGGAGAGAGACAGTACCAACTGCTTACAAAACAACCGAATCAGCGCTAATTTTTGTGGGCGATGTCCCAATTTAGACCAGCTTCTACATAGCGCTGATATAATTGCTCATTTTAATAGAACTATTGTTCATAAGTGATATAAAATTTTAAGTGTAGCATTGTTGACGTGAAGGAAAACAGCACTACCTTTCATACATCTACACTGCAAGAATTGGTTGCAATAACGTAAACGAATGATCATAAACTAGTTTGATTACTCGTTTACGTTATTGCCATCGAATCATGTAGTGTGGATGCACTGCCTACTTTATTGTATACCAAAAATCGCAATTAAGCTCTTACTGCTGAAGTATTTTTTGCTGGGAAGATGGTTGGATGGACGGCCGTTTCGGAACTCTCGCATTCCTCATCAGCATCCTCTGCTTGCAGCGAAACTATCAACTCTTGGACCTCCTGAAAACCTAAAAAAATAGATAATTTTTGTACCAATTTATTATGGCAAAGTCGATTATCGAAACCATTTTTCGGGGTGGGCGTGAAGATAAATTTGAAAATTTAACTAGCCGAGACACAAACCAGGTAGTTTTTTCCTGCGCACCTAATGGGTTAATTACAATTTGGGGAGATAAAATATTTAATAAAATTCAGCACTTTCCAATATATTTGCGCAATATATTTTTGGTATTAAACGAAAGATCTTGAAGAGCACTATAAATGCAAGTTGTTTTTTCGGGAGGTTCAAGTATAATTTACTTTGGGTATAATACGAATTTATTCTAATAGTTTCGATTCAAGAAGGAGCATTGTTTTAACTTGAAATCAAAACAATAACATTGAAGAAGAAATCAACAATAACAAGTATATACAGCAGTAAGTTTGGCCAGGCCGAATCTTAAATACCCACCACCATGAATCAAATAATATAGATACCTTTGAAAATTTCAGGGGGTTTGATAACAGATATTCTTCCAAACATATCAGTTCAACCAGTATGCTTCCCGAAGATAAATGTATAGATTTTACCTATAAAGACTATATCCTTTATTTTTTATTTGTAAGAACCATTTTTGTCTGAGTTTTAGAGGAATCGTAAACGTCACTTGTAAGTGTGTAAGAAAATGAAGAAATAAAGCCTCGATTTGAAATCTAAAATCTGTAGATTTTTTACCCCTATTATTTAAATTATTACAAGAAATACAATCTGGAAATGATTAGTCAGTTTCAAGCAATTTTCATAATCAGTACGTCTTCTTTACCCTCAAGAAGTGCAATCGGTCTTTATGGAAGCCTTATCAAATGGACCCATAAAAACTAAATCCGATATATGTTTTTGTGGGTCTATAATACCAGTATATTTACAATTTCAGGCAAATCGGATAAACACTACGGTTTCTACAAACCCAAAGAGCTAAATCGGGAGATCGGCCTAATGGGGGCTATACTAAAACAAGGACCGATATTCACCGTTTTCGGCACACATCTTTATGGTGCTAAAATACTTCTAGTTTTAAAATTTCTGGCAAATTGGATAAAAACTACGGTTTATAGAATCCCAAACAATAAAATCATTTCTTGTACACCTATTTATAGTCCCAAAAACCTCCAGATTTTCAATTTCACGCAAATTGAACCACAACTACAGTTTCGACAAGCCCAAAAAATCGGCAGATCGGTCTATATGGGGTTATACTCAACATTTGCGGCGCACCTCCTAAAATAATTATAGATTTCATATTTTATGAAAATTGGATAAAAATTGCGGTTTCTATAAGTCCAAGAAGTAAAATCGGGAGATCGGTCTATATGGGAGATATACCAAAACATGGACCAATACACGCCATTTATGGTCCTACAATACCTTTAGATTTCCATTCTCAGACAAAATGGATAAAAACTACGATTTCTATAAGCCCAAGAAATAAAACCGGGGGATCGGTCTATATGGGGGCTATACCAAAACATTGACCGATATTCACCATTTTTGACACACCTTTTTATGGTTCTAAACTACCTCTAGATTTCCAATTTCAGGAAAATCGGATAAAAACTACGGATTCAAGAAATAAAATGGGCAGACCTGTCTATTTGGGGGTGATACAAAAACATGGACCCATACTCACCATATTTGGCACACCTCTTTGTGGTTCTAAAATACCTCTAGATTTCCAATTTCAGGAAAATTGGATGAAAACTGCGGTTTCTATAAGCCCAAGTGGTAAAATCGGGAGATCGGTCTATATGGGAGATATACCAATACACGCCATTTATGGTCCTACAATACCTTTAGATTTCCAATCTCAGGCAAAATGGATAAAAACTACGATTTCTATAAGCCCAAGAAATAAAATCGGGGGATCGGTCTATATGGGGGCTATACCAAAACATCGACCGATACTCACCATTTTTGACACACCTCTTCATGGTTCTAAAATACCTCTAGCTTTCCAATTTCAGGAAAATTGGATAAAAACTATGGATTCTAGAAGCCCAAGAAATAAAATGGGCAGATCTGTCTATATGGGAGCTATACCAAAACATGGACCGAGACTTCCCCCTTTTTGACGCACTTCTTTGATTTCCAATTTCAGACAAATTGGATAAAAACTACGGTTTCTATAAGCCCAAGACCCCAAATCGGGAGGTCGGACTGTATCAAAACCTGGACCGATATAGCCCATCTTCGAACTTGACCTGCCTGCAGACAAAAGACGAGTTTGTGCAAAATTTCAGCAGATTGCTCCATTATTGAAGACTATAGCGCGATTACAACAGATAGACAGAGAGACAGACAGATGGGCATGGTTATATCGTCTTAGAATTCCTCCCTGGTCAAATATATATATATATATATATATATATATATATATATATATATATATATATATATATATATATATATATATATATATATATATATATATATATATATATATATATATATATATATATATATATATATATATATATATATATATATATATATATATATATATATATATATATATATATATATATATATATATATATATATATATATATATATATATATATATATATATATATATATATATATATATATATATACTTTACATAGTCGAAATTTGATATTTCAATGTGTTACAAACGGAATGATAAACTTATTATACCCCCGTCACCATCGATGGTGGTGGGTATAACAAAAACTAAACAAATGAGGAATGTTAAAATAATTTAATAAATACCAGCAAAAATAATTAACAAGTAAGGAAGTCTAAAGTCGGGCGGGGCCGACTATAATATACCCTGCACCACTTTGTAAATTCACACTGATAAAAATATTGACCTAATATGGAAGATTATGCATCTTAAATTTTAGGACTCGAAATTTACGCATTGCTAAGGACAAAATTCTTTCAAATAATGACATTTTAATTAAAAGAAAGTTTATAATCCTTGCTTCAAAATTTTTTTTATTAAATTTAGGACACAAATCTTGAAATTTTGCGTCCCTCTGTTGAAGTTGTAGATCTTTGAAGTAAGGCAAATGTTCCTTAAAATAAAGAAAAACATTTTTAATTTAAAGAAATAAAGTCTTTAACTCAACTGACATATTGAATTTTTAAATTTAAGATAAAAATGCTTCAAATATAGGCTAAGACTTATTTTAAGGATTTGAATCTTTGGTTTAAAGTTTTTTTTAACATTAAGAAAACAGTTTTTACTTTGAAGTACTTGGCATAATTTGGATTTTGAAACTGGAATTTGTTTGTACATGAATACCTTTATTAATATATCGCAAACAGAGAATAAAAATTCGATGAATGAGATCTGTATCCAATTTTAATTTTATCGATCCTAGATTCAAAGCCAGAGAGGTCCCTAAAAAATGTCTTTATTTTAAAGAAGCCGCATCTTTGGCTCGGAATCAATACCAAAATTGATTCCAAATACCAAAATTGATTCGATCCAAGTAAACTTTTTTTTGAGTGCACATTTTCGATACTATATCAAAACCGTAAAATGTTGGGTGCTATATACGAATATAAAGGTTTTTGTCCCAAATACATACATTTAAATCTGACTCCATCTGAACAAAATTTATAATCTATAGAATTTATCGGTCGATAGATATGTATTAGAAATAAAGGAAAATTTGAGTCACCTTTATAAGTTTTCGACTTAGCAGTGGCGATTTTATAAGGAAAATGTAGGTAACAGGTTGGCTGATAAGTCCCCGGTCTAACAAAGAAAATCACATTTTTTTGTCAAAATTCGTTTTTATTATTCAACATAGTTCCCTTCAAGAGCGATACAACGATTATAACGACCTTCCAATTTTTTGATACCATTTTGGTAATACTCCTTCGGTTTTGCCTCAAAATAGGCCTCAGTTTCGGCTATCACCTCTTCATTGCAGCCAAATTTTTTCCTTGCGAGCATCCTTTTGAGGCCTGAGAACAAGAAAAAGTCTCTGGGGGCCAAATCTGGAGAATACGGTGGGTGGGGAAGCAATTCGAAGCCCAATTCATGAATTTTTGCCATCGTTCTCAATGACTTGTGGCACGGTGGAACTTATCAGCCAATCTATTATTTTGGCCATTTGTGCCCAAATCGGAAAAAAATATATATGGGCGCTATATCTAAATCTGAACCGATTTCAACCAAATTTGACATTCAAACTTAGTATTTTAATTCTACTCCCTGTGCAAAATTTCACGTAAATCGGTCTACAACTTTGACCTCTGTGGTCATATGACGGAAAATCGGGCGAAAGATATATATGGGAGCTATACCTAAATCTGAACCGATTTCAATGAAATTTAGCACACTTGACTACACTGCTAATTGTACTCCTGGTGCAAATTGGGCTAAAACTCTGGCTTCTGGGGCCTTATTAGTCTATATCGGGCGAAAGATATATATGAGAGCTATATCTCAATCTGAACCGATTTTAATCAAATTTGGCACACCTGACTATAGTACTTATTGTTCTCCTGGTGCAAAATTTTAAGCAAAGTAGGGTGAAACTCTGGCTTCTGAGTCCATATAAGTGCATATCGGGCGAAAGATATATATGGGAGCTATATCTAAATCTGAACCGATTTCTTCCAAAATCAATAGGGTTCTATTTTGACCCAAAAGAGGAACTTGTGTCAAATTTGAAGGCGATTGGACTTAAACTGCGACCTAGACATTGATCACAAAAATGTGTTCACAGACAGACGGACATTGCTAGATCGACTCAGGGACCCACGCTGAGCATTATTGCCAAAGACGCCATGTGTCTATCTCATCTCCTTCTGTGTGTTGCAAACATATGCACTAACTTATAATACTCTGTTGTACAGTATGGCGCAGGGTATAACACATTTATCTGGTTAATCTCATCTTCTCTACACGAACGAATTTTTGGGACATAACATTTTTGTAAATATTTGGTATAGTATAGTAATTTAGAAATTGTCTATAAACATATATGTGTTTAGAAAGCGAGACCTAGAGAATAAGATGCAACTAAAAGAATGGGAGTAACCAATTGGCGCCTTAAAAATAAATATACACAAAGAAAATTTCATTAAATTTTTTTCTACCAGTGTATGCCTAAGGTGAAATATAATATGTTTGAACAATACAAACAATATTTTGTTTAGACCAATCCTGAAAATACATATGCTTGAAAAAAAAATGTGTTTGGGGTGTATGTTACAGAATCAAGTTTTTGAGGGTGCAGGGAAAATTAATTCTCTGGTGTACTTTTTTACTAAAACTCACTAAATTACACCCTCCCACAGAAGTTACAATGAACTGAAAGTTATGAAAAAATCATTGGCGCCAAATCATGACATTTTAACCATACTGTAGTTCATTCTTACTATTTTGGGGAATCACTCGAAAATTTTCTTTTGCTTTAGTTCATATTGAACTTATGTATACGGTCATTGAACTGGGCTGTGGAAAATTTCAAAAACAAACAAAAAACCAGATCGGTGAAAAATATATATGGCAGCTATATCTAAATCTGAACCGATTTTTTCCAAAATCAATAGGGATCGTCTTTGAGCCGAAACAGGACCCTATACCAAATTTTAGGACAATCGGACTAAAACTGCAAAAATACATCAACAGACAGACGGACAGACAGACAGACAGACGGACATCGCTAAATCGACTCAGAATTTAATTCTAAGACGATCGGTATACTAAACGATGGGTCTCAGACTTTTCCCTCTTGGCGTTACATACAAATGCACAAACTTATTATACCCTGTACCACAGTAGTGGTGAAGGGTATAAAAACTAAAATTTAACTACCTATTTTTTTTAGCGTTAGTTTAACTACGGATTTTTTTTCGGTGTGGGCTTCTAAAAGTCGCAGTTCTTATCCGATTTTCCGACTCCTGAGGAATGTTAGGTCCACCAACAGGTGTGTATCGGTCCATGTTTTGGTATAGCCCCCATATAGCCTGATCTCTTGATTTGACTTCTTGGGCTTCTCGACACGGAGCTGTCGCGCTCATTTGAGTAATGTGGGTAAAATCTATAGAATTTAGATTTTAGATCTTTCTTTCATCATATTTTCTTTCGCGCTTAGATGAGAAGTTAGAGATTCTTTCATCAAAACAAAAATGAAAATTAAATCTTTACTTCAGGAGGCGTACCAGTTAAACCGATCTGCTTCGGAGAGTATCTGTCATCAAATCCCCCTTAATTTCTATGTATGTATTTTCAAGTAACCCACCACAACAGGTGTTTAAGATTTGGCCCAGCCGAATTTAAGGTCGTATACACTTGTTTTATTTAATCTTTCTGAAATTGTTTTCTCATCCTGTAAAATCGATACTTTTCATTCAAACCAACTTCTTTACAAAAAAAAAAAAATTTAAACGATGGTTGTTTGTCTAAAATCTCGTTTAGGAGGAAAGAAGTATTTTTTTTGCGTGCAAATTCGAATTTATATTGATTGAGTATTTGTCTTTCTCTATGTGCCAATAATTTTGTTCGGAACTGTATCTACGTATATGTACATCACCTCTATAGCAGATCCCTTTACTATAGTCTCAAGGGCCTAGTGATTTTGTAAATTATTATAAATGACGCTGTGGGTTTATAGTAGTTCGATATTGGTTTTTATTAAATTAGGTTTAAAAACTATTTTTAAAGATTTGTAATTTATTCTACAATTGGACATTTATTATTATTTTTTTTTTAATTTTTTATTTTAATTACACAAAATCATTTATATTTAATTAATTATTACTTGAATTTTCTTCTTCTTCCTCTTCTGGTAGAAACTAACACTCATTTCTAAGCTTTTTTAATTACACTCATTCGACGATGTATTGTTGTTAATACTGTTGTTTTTGTTGTTGTAGTTGTAGTTGTAACTGTTACGTTGGCCACTGTAATTAATGAGATAATATTACCTATGTGATTCTATTTTTTTACAACTTTTTTTGTATTTATTTTTTTTTGCACACCTCTTTTGGTTTCTACTTTGAAATTATCAACACATGTAATTGAGCGAATATCGAATAACGAGAACCGTATGTTTGGCGAAAACCGGAAGAGAATTGATGAAATTTATCTCGGGTTAGACGTCTCTTATGTTTTAGTTTGAAACCTACGTTGCATTTATTTGTTATGCTACGGCAGTATACGCAGCGGCATCGGCAACGACCAACGAAGATTGTTTGTCCTTCATCATTTGGTAGTAAACATAATTGCAACCTTTTTTGTGTATGTGTGTGTGAGTGTGTTTTACACTAAACGTTCACTCATACAAGTCTAGGTAAGACTGACCAACGGTATAACAAAATCAGTGGTCGTTTATCGATGACGTTTCTGGACTGCTCGTTGAGAACCGAATGCATTTATTGCTTGCTCGTATGCTTGAATGCTGTTGCCGATGACTTAATTTGTTTTGTTGTATTTTATTTCTGCTGTTGTTGTTGTTGCTGGTATTTGTTTTGTTTGCTAATTTAATATTACAATATATTGTCGTAATTACGATAGCCTATTACATTATAGTAATGTAATCACGGATTTATTCCACCGTCCCGTCACATAACGATCTTTAAGCTATCACGAATCGATTGTTTGTTATTTACAAATTTCTTTATGCACTTCCTCACAACACTCGTATACACGATGCATCGGAATTCATAAAAGAATCAGTTTAGTGATTGCCGCTAGATATTTTTTTCTCCCCTGCATTCCGTATTACTCGCGCCAAATTATGAAATAACACTAAACTAAGCAGTGTCCACCGAGAATTGTCACAGTATCTCAATTGTGTTTGCATTCTTCTAAGCTCTACTGTAATAGCTCAGGGAACTTTTTTGCAATTCCAAATGGGGAGGTATTTTGCTATTGCAGCCGCCACATATTGTTAGTGTGTGGTTTTTGTTGTTCTTGTGTGTTTCGTTTTCATTGTTAGTGGTAGTTGGTTTATTCCCCACTCTCTTTTACCATTGCATCAAATGAGAATATGCTCGGAAAAAAGTTTCGCTCAATATGCTGGGGTGTTGTGGAAGGTGAGGTGGTTTTCAATGTACATACAGTGTTTAAAAACAAAACCCCTTTAATGTGAGTACACTATGTTCGCTGTTTCCTCAAAAACACTAAATTAAAAGTGCAAAAAATATATAAAGACAATTATATCGTTTTTATACCCACCACCATAGAATGGTGACGGGGGTATAAAGTTTGTCATTCCGTTTGTAACACATCGAAATATCGATTTCCGACTATATAAAGTATATATATTCTTGATCAGGGAGAAATTCTAAGACGATATAAGCATGTCCGTCTGTCTGTCTGTTGTAAACACGCTACAGCCTTTAATAATGGCGCTATCATCCTGAAATTTGGCACAGATTCGTGTTTTGTTTGCAGGCAGGTCAAGTTCGAAGATGGGCTATATTGGTCCAAGTTTTGATATAGTCCCCATATAAACCGACCTCCCGATTTGGGGTTTTAGGCTTTTAAAACCCGTAGTTTTTATCAAATTTGCCTGAAATTGGAAATCTAGAGGTGTTTTAGGACCATCAAAGAGTGTGCCGAAAGTTGTGCTTATCGGTCCATGTTTTGGTATAGCCCCCATATAGACCGATTTCCGGATTTTGCTTCTTGGGCGTCCAGAAACTGTAGTTTTTATCCAATTTGCCTGAAATTGAAAATCTATAGGTATTTTAGGACCAAAGATTGGAGTGTCGAAAATGGGGGTGTATATACCAAAACATGGACCGGTAGAGGTATTTTAATACCACAAATAGGTGTGTCGAAAATGGGGTGTATCGGTCCAAGTTTTGATATATCTCCCATATAAACCGATTCCCCGATTTGGGGTTTTGAGCTTCTAGAAACAGTAGTTTTTATTCGATTTGCTTAAAATGTGAAAACGAGATGTATTTTAGGACCACAAATAGGTGTGCAGAAAATGGGGTGTATCGGTCCATGTTTCGTTGTAGCCCCCATATAGACCGATCTCCCAAGTTTACTTCTTGGACTTATAAAATCCGTAGTTTTTATCCAATTTGCCAGAAATTAGAAATCTACAGGTATTTTAGGACCATAAAGAGGTGTGTCGAAAATGGTCCGTATAGCCCCCTTATAGACTAATTGCCCTATTTTAGATTTCGTAGTTTTTACCCAATTTGTCTGAAATTGTTTTGGTATAGCCCCCATATAGACCTACCTCCCGGATTTATTTCTTAGGCTGCTAGGATCTGTAATTTTTATCCACTTTGCCTGAAATGTAAATATACTGGTATTTTAGACCCTTAAAAAATTTGTATCGCATTTATTTCTACCGGTCCATTATGTAAGACATTGTTCGATCGACCTATTTCACTTCTTGGGGGTATAGCAGGAGCACTGATCATAAAAATTGCTTGAAGCTAAAATTAAAATTTCCAGATTTTACTCCTCGTGATCATTTATATAATGGCGGTAAAAATCTACGGATTTATGATTTCAAATCAAGGCTTTTTTTATCATTTACACGATATGTTTATGATTTCTCTAAAATTTAAACAAAATTGGTTCTTATAAATCCAGAATCTGATCTATTGTTCATAGGTAGAATCTTTAAATTTATCTTCGGGAAGTGTACTGGTTGAATTGATCTGCTTAGGAAAATATCTGTCATCAAACCCCCTTAAATCCTACATAACAGGTTGGCTGATAAGTCCCCGGTCTAACAAAGAAAAACACATTTTTTTTGTCAAAATTCGTTTTTATTATTCAACATAGTTCCCTTCAAGAGCGATACAACGATTATAACGACCTTCCAATTTTTTGATACCATTTTGGTAGTACTCCTTCGGTTTTGCCCCAAAATAGGCCTCAGTTTCGGCGATCACCTCTTCATTGCAGCCAAATTTTTTTCCTGCGAGCATCCTTTTGAGGTCTGAGAACAAGAAAAAGTCGCTGGGGCCAGATCTCGAGAATACGGTGGGTGGGGAGGTAATTTGAAGCCCAATTCATGAATTTTTACCATCGTTCTCAATGACTTGTGGCACGGTGCGTTGTCTTGGTGAAACAACACTTCTTTCTTCTTCATATGGGGCCGTTTTGCCGCTATTTCGACCTTCAAACACTCCAATAACGCCATATAATAGTCACTGTTGATGGTTTTTCCCTTCTCAAGATAATCGACAAAAAATTATTCCAAGTGCATCCCAAAAAACAGAGAACATTACTTTGCCAGCGGACTTTTGAGTCTTTCCACGCTTCGGATACGGTTCACCGGTCGCTGTCCACTCAGCCGACTGTCGATTGAACTCAGGAGTGTAGTGATGGAGCCATGTTTCATCCATTGTCACATATCGACGGAAAAACTCGGATGTATTAGGAGTTAACAGCTGCAAACACCGCTCAGAATCATCAACACGTTGTTGTTTCTGATCAAATGTGAGCTCGCGCGGCACCCATTTTGCACAGAGCTTCCGCATATCCAAATATTGATAAATGATATGACCAACACGTTCCTTTGATATCTTTAAGGCCTCTGCTATCTCGATCAACTTCATTTTACGGTCATTCAAAATCATTTTGTGGATTTTTTTGATGTTTTCGTCGGTAACCACCTCTTTCGGGCGTCCACTGTCCTCCGTGCTCATTTCACCACGCTTGAATTTTGCATACCAATCAATTATTGTTGATTTGCCTGGGGTCCTGGAGTCCGGAAACCCATTATTAAGCCAAGTTTTTGCTTCCACCGTATTTTTTCCCTTCAGAAAACAGTATTTTATCAAAACACGAAATTCCATTTTGTTCTCTATCAATCTCACAAACTAATTGACTTACAGACGTCAAATTTTGACACGAATCATTTGAAGGTTGGTACTATATAAAATAATGTGCATTTAATACTAGCGACGCCATCTATGTGTCAGACCGGGGACCTATCAGCCAACCTGTTATATTATCAAGATACCAGCACCGACGAAGAGTTTTCAAAGGAAACTATTAAATTTGATTCATGGTGGTGGGTATTTAAGATTCGGCCCGGCTGAACTTACTACTACTACTATATATGGTCTGCAATAACTATGCAAAAATTGGTCCACATCGGTCCATAATTATATATAGCCCCCATATAAACCGATCCCCAGATTTGGCTTGCTACACACAAAGAAAATTTCATTAAAAGTCAACCAACGAAAAATTTTCATTGATATAACGAAACATTTTCATTAATACAATGAAAATATTCGTTAATAGTACGAAACGTTACGTTGATTGACAGAAAATTCATTATAATAACGTAAAATTTCGTTGTATTAACGAATTTATTTCGTTGGCTGACTTTTAACGACACATTTCGTTAATATAACGAAACTTTTTCTATTAGTGTAGTTTTTACTGAAACATGTAAATTTTATTATCACACAAAAATTTGACTTAATTGAAATAAAATGGCTAAACTAAATTGATGAACATTTTTCCTTTAGTTTCGAAGGCACTTTTTTTCTGGGTGTATAGAAGACGCATTTCTCTGATTTAAAGCTTTTTTCCTTGTCCAAAAGAGATCAAATTTTCCATAAAGTCGTTTTGTCTTTATAATTACATAAGTGATTCTACTTAAAAATGGGTATCTTAAAATGAAAGAAAATTTTGCTTGACTAAGATCAACTTGGCGTTAATAATTCTGAAAAATTCTTGAAAATTAATAAAATCGTCTTAAAATTCGTTGACTGTTTGTATTTGAACTACAAAAAGTAGATGTTTTTCAATTCATTATTTTAAAGATGATTTTTACTTTAATCATAGCTTAATTTCTTCTTGAAGCCGACTTTGTATTTGGAAATTGAAGTTTTTAGAGGATTTTGGTAGCACATGAAGAAAAAATCCAAAAACCTACGATATATTAAAATTTGTTTCTTAGAATCAAGTAGGCAAAACTTAAATTTAAAAGAGAACCTTAAATGTATTATTACTTCAATTCTTCGTATCTTTGGCTCGGAATCATTACCAACATCATTAGTGTAAAGACAAAAATCTTTGGAACCGGGCATGAATTTTTCAGTGTACGGGAAATTGGTGTATATTATCACTGGCGGACCTATAACAGGTCTGGTATAGATGTTCCAGTTCATCGCAATGTGTAAATTTGTTTTAAAAACAAATAAAACTATTAGAAGCAATCCCTGCAATGATTTCATAAATTTAAAAATACTTGCGTTTAAAGAAAATGCCAAAGAGGAATTTCGTTCTGAAGGAAAGCATTTTTAGTATTGTTTTAAATCATAATCTATTGTTTAATATATTGCAAACGTTTTTTTTCTAAATTTGCATTTTGCTAAATCCTTTGGATTTTAATTCATTTAATTAATTTTATTTCTTCGAAGAAATAATGAAATGCATTTGGGTCAACATTTTATTATTCAATTTGAATTGTTTACAAATCAAATACGATTCCTAATACATTTTGTGATAATTTTTTCAACCTTTTGTTGATGCTGAAACAAATTTAATTTTTCAATTTCATTCAGGCACTCTACTTTTCATGTCAGCTTGCATTTTAATGTTGCTACACAAAAAGCGACTGAAATTGCAGCGGCCAAAAACAACGTTCATTGAATTCGTTGAACTTACTTCAAGTGTTGCCGTATACCTTTGCAGGAAAATGCTGTACAAAATCTTCAGAGAATGCTTGTAACAGAGGAAAGAGACCAAGGTAGATTTGGTCCAACTAAGACTACGAAAATCCATCCTCTTCAATTCTTACATATCAGTGATTGAAAACAGCGTAGCTGACGTGTGTCCCACCGGCAACCAAGGGCCACTTTTCGCTTGCCCACCTAAACCTAAACGAGCAACCACCAGATTACTCGGGACATATCCCATCTCAGTCGCAGAGTTCATTGATCTGGATACATTAAAAAAAAAACAAAGATTTTGCTGGTTCCAAAGATTTTGTCTTTACTTTAAAAATTTTGGTATTGATTCCGAGCCAAAGAAGCACAGAATACAAGTAAGGATACTTTTAAGACACAATTCTCTTTTAAATTTGGGGTTTGTGTACCTACTTCTAACATAGGAAGCAAATTTTAATTTTTCGCTTTTTCAGCTTAATATCTTCATATGCTATTAAAGTCCTTTAAAAACGAGTTAACGACAACTTTATTTTCCAAATTAAAACTCGAATTCCAGTAGAAATTATGCTATGTTTCAAGTAAAAAACATCTTTAGAATAAAGTGTTGAAAAACATGTCCTATATTTGAACGATTTTTTGCTTTGTAGCCAAGATACAAAACAAATTTAAAGACAATTTCATTAAATTTAAAGAATTTTTCTGAATTATTAAAGTCAAGTTTACCTTAGCCCAAACATCTTTTCATTCATGTTATGATACTCATTTTTAAGAGAAATCACTTGATTATAAAGACAATACGGCTTCATTGAAAAGTTTATCGACTTTTGGATAAGGAAAACAACTTTATATGACACTGGTAGAAAAAGTTTCGTTAATACGATGAATTTCTACGTTGCATTAACGAAATTCTTCATTAAAAGTCAGCCAACGTAGCATTTCGTTATAACAACGTTTGATTTCATTGTATTAACAATCACTTTCGTTCTTATAATGAAAAATTTCGTAATATTAACGAAAAATAATCAATGAAGCCCGTTCGTTAATATTACAAAACATTTTTCTACCAGTGTAGAGAAATGCGTCTTCTATGCTAAGCAAAATTTGCATTCGTATTTTAAAGACATGAAATCTTTGACCTCACGACAATATTTTTTCAGTGTACAAACCAGCGTTGCCAATTTAGCTTTTTTCCCGCTAGATTTGGCTTTTTTTGAAGACGTTTAGCGGGAAAAAAATGCATTTAGCTTTTAGCTTTTTTTCTGGCTTTTTTTCATGACCCTTTTAGCTATTTCTGGCTTTTTTTATTTTCGACATGTTTCTATTGAAATATGAATAAATCGGCGTTTTTATCTAAGCCTTGCTGCAAGTATAAGGGTTTCCACATATTTCAAAGCTCAGTTGAAACATTAAAAATGAGTCCAGCCATTATGCGGGCATTTTTGTAGCAAATACACCTGGTTGTAAAGTTTTTTTTCATTATATACATAAAAGTTATCGTAAACTTTAAATCTACTATTACCATACAAATTTGTTAGATAAACTGCCAGTAAATTATTGGGAATATTATCATTTGACTCGTTTATCCTTTTTATGTTATTATAATATTCTAAAATTATTACGATATTACTAAATTAAAATAGTAGATGTTAATAGCTTTGTGCACTGAAAAAATATTGTCGTCTCCTTAAAATACGAACGCGAATTTTGATTATAATAGCATTTGTGAATTTCTTTTATATAATCTGTTTTCCTGGTCCAAAAGACGATAAAGTCGTTTTGTCCTTATAATTAAGTGATTCAACTTAAAAATGGGTATGTTTTCATGAAAGAAGGAAGAATTAATGAAATAGTCTTTAAATGTGAGGAGTTTTTGCATCTTAACCACAAACCAAAATAGCGTTAAAAAATAGAAGATGTTTTTCAACTCTTTATTTTAAAAACGTATATATACAATAATTTCTACTTGAAGTCGAGTCTGAATTTGGAAATTTAAGTTGGCGTTAGCACGTTTTTAAAGCACTTTGATAGCTCACGAAGAAAAGGAAAATGTTTTTACTGGGAGATGTAAACTATAGGTATTTTCTACAATTTAAATAAAAGTAATGTATTTCGAATTTTTCACAATTTCAAAACCAAACAAAAATTTTATTTAAAAAAATGACAAATCATTTTTTTACCAAATCCAGAGCATGCTTAGATCATTTAATATTTTAAAATAACAAGTAAATAAAATAGAGGTGTTGGGAAGGTAGCTCACACAAAACGAAGGACTTCCAGTAAAAAAATTTGTGATAGCAATCAAAACGTATCGAATACGCAAACAGAGCTAATATGCCTTAGATATTGTTACAGTCTCACAGAAGTGGAATTAAAATGAAAATAATATGCATTATAAGTGAAATAAAGCCTTTAAGTTTGTTAAATTTCAATCAAAAATGTGACTTTTGATACAAAAAAATTTAGCTTTTTTTCTAGCTATTTTTTAGCATTTTTTAGCTTTTTTTAGCTATTTTTTTGGGTAAATCTAGCGGTTTTTGGTGAAACAATTCTGGCAACGCTGGTACAAACTGAAAAAATGCATGGCAAAAATGAATGAAATCAAAAAAAAAGCAAGTAAGGAAAGTCTAAAGTCGGGCGGGACCGACTATTTTATACCCTGCACCACTTTGTAGATCTAAATTTTCGATACCATATCACATGTGTTGGGGGCTATATATAAAGGTTTGTCCCAAATACATACATTTAAATATCACTCGATCTGGACAGAATTTGATAGACTTCTACAAAATCTATAGACTCAAAATTTAAGTCGGCTAATGCACTAGGGTGGAACACAATGTTAGTAAAAACAAGTATATAAAGCAGTAAATTCGGCCGGGCCGAATTTCAAATACCCACCACCATGAATCAAATATGATAGTTTACTTTGAAAACTCTTCGTCGTAGTGGGTTACTTGATAATATATAGAATTGTAGGGGGTTTGATGACAAATCTTCTCCCAAGCAAGTCAGTTCCCGAAGACAAACTTTAAAGATTCTACCTATTTTGTTTGAGTTTTAGAGAAATTATAAACATATCGTGTATATGATGAAATTACGCCTTGAAATTACGGATCATTTTCGACACACCTCTTTATAATCCCACAATATCTCTATGGGGGCTATACCAAAACATGGACCGATACGGACCATTTTCGACACACCTCTCTATGGTCCCAAAATACCTCTGGATTTCCAATTTCAGGCAAACCTGATAAAAACTACGGTTTTTATAGGCCCAAGACCCCAAATCGGGAGGTCGGTTTATATGGGGACTATATCAAAACATGGGCCGATATAGCCCATCTTCGAACTTGACCTGCCTGCAAACAAAAAACTAATCCAAATTTCGGGACGATAGCGCCATTATTGAAGGCTGTAGCGTGATTACAACA
Organism: Haematobia irritans; assembly: GCF_050003625.1. Lineage (NCBI taxonomy): Eukaryota > Metazoa > Arthropoda > Insecta > Diptera > Muscidae > Haematobia > Haematobia irritans. The sequence continues at coordinate 105,849,094 of NC_134400.1, read as the reverse complement.
GACAGACAGACAGACGGACATGCTTATATCGTCTTAGAATCTCTCCCTGATCAAGAATATATATACTTTATGTAGTCGGAAATCGATATTTCGATGTGTTACAAACGGAATGACAAACTTATTATACCCCCGTCACCATTTTATGGTGGTGGGTATAAAAATATGTGAAACATTTAAATCTGAAGCAATTTTAAGGAAACTTCGCAAAAGTTTATTTATGATTTATTGCTCGATATATATGTATTAGAAGTTTAGGAAAATTAGAGTCATTTTTACAACTTTTGGACTAAGCAGTGGCGATTTTACAAGGAAAATGTTGGTATTTTGACCATTTTTATCGAAATCAGAAAAACATATATATGGGACCTATATCTAAATCTGAACCGATTTCAACCAAATTTGGCACGCATAGTTCCAATGCTAATTCTACTCCCTGAGCAAAATTTCAACTAAATCGGAGTTAAAAATTGGCCTCTGTGGTCATATGAGTGTAAATCGGGCGAAAGCTATATATGGGAGATATATCTAAATCTGAACCGATTTCAACCAAATTTGGCACGCACAGCTACAATGCTAATTCTACTCCCTGTGCAAAATTTCAACTAAATCGGAGTTAAAAATTGGCCTCTGTGGTCATATGAGTGTAAATCGGGCGAAAGCTATATATGGGAGATATATCTAAATCTGAACCGATTTGAACCAAATTTGGCACGCATAGTTACAATGCTAATTCTACTCCCTTTGCAAAATTTCAAATAAATCGGAGCAAAAAATTGGCCTCTGTGGGCATTAGCGTAGCTAGACAATTTTCCTAGGGGGGGCTATAGCCCCCCTAGCTAGAAATTTATAGACTGAACTTATACGTTCAATTAATGTTTTATTTCATAAAATTGGATAAAAAATTATACATCAAAATAACTCGACAATTAATTTATAATAAAGTAACTAAAAGTAGTTCCACACTTTTCCCAGCAAAAAAATTGTGAGTTGTTCTAAAGGCACAACTTTAAAAGCACCTCCAAAAATGTCCTCAATTAGTTTAACTACACAGGAAGTTTTTTTACTTAATTTTTTCATATTTTAATGTGTAATTTTTTGTTTTCTTTTTTTTCAAATAGTTTAAAAAAAGAGTAAAAATAAATAAATTGGTACAAATTATTCAAATTTTGCCATAAAACTGCTAATCCATTATAGAAAAATCTATAATTTTGGAAATTATTCGAGGAAAAACGTTTCAAACAAGCGTCAGAATGCATTAAAAATCATAAAAACAATAAAAAAATTATTTATTTGGGAAAATATCACAAAATTTTTTAATTCACATTCAAAACACTAAATTCGGATCTCACCTTAAGAAGTTATGCAAATTAATTGCAACGGCTGTTGAAACGGTGGACATTTGTCCTATGACAACCTCATATTACATTCATTGCTTCTCCGCCAATTTTGCACCACTTCTAGACCCAAAAAGAACATGTTCACTACTTTTTTGGCGACGCTTTTTCGCAGCATTATTAAGATATTAATTTATGAAAGAATAGTTTTAATATCAATTACTATTTTCTTAATTAAATTGACTAAACTAAATCAATCAAAAGGTCAACCACAGCTTTATTTCATAAATATCTGACTTCAAACATTGCCATCGGCAACTGCTACCACAACCCAAGTAATTCGATTGTTCATGAAAGTCTTTAGCGGAACTTTGTGCGATTGTTTATATTTGTTTAATTGTTATAAAAATTAAAAAAACTATTGACATTTATTGAAAAATGGAAAATCATAAATAGAGTTTCAAATTCTGGGGGGGGGGGGGCTAAAATTTTTCCGAGTTAAATGAGTGTAACTCGGGCGAAAGCTATATATGGGAGCTATATCTAAATCTGAACCGATTTGGATGATATTTTGCAAGTTTTTCGAGACCCATAAAATATTCGGATGTACGGAATGTGAGGAAGATCGGTTGATATACACGCCAATTATGACCAGATCGGTGAAAAATATATATGGCAGCTATATCTAAATCTGATCCGATTTTTTCCAAAATCAATAGGGATCGTCTTTGAGCCGAAACAGGACCCTATACCAAATTTTAGCACAATCGGACTAAAACTGCGAGCTGTACTTTGCACACAAAAATACATCAACAGACAGACAGACGGACAGACAGACAAACAGACAGACAGACGGACATCGCTAAATCGACTCAGAATTTAATTCTAAGCCGATTCGTATACTAAAAGGTTGGTCTATGATTACTCTTTCTTGGCGTTACATACAAATGCACAAACTTATTATACCCTGTACCACAGTAGTGGTGAAGGGTATAACAACACTGAAAAAAAAGTGAACCCACCAGGAAGAAAACTTTTGATTAATTTTAGAAAATTTTGAATAGTTTTAGAATTTTTTAACTAAACTGTATTACAAGCGCTGGCATCACGCCGATATCACAAAAATAAGTAAATATTTTTCGACAAATTCAAGAAAATTTATTAGACATAAATAATTTTTTTCACTTTTTAAAAAAAATTTGTAGTTTGAAGGAAAAAATTGGAGTTCAAAATTGCAAGAATGTCTTTAGTGACATACGAAGTTCATGATGGACGCTGTTGTAGTAAAATTTACAAATTTAAAGAAATAATTAACTATTTTGTGAGAAGTACGAATTTAGTAAAACTTTTTACTTCATTTGTGTATAATTTTTTCCCGTCTTTTAGTTCATTTAACTAAGGTACGCAAAAAATTATTACAGTAAATGAAACTTTCTCCAAATATAATAATTTCATGAACTAAAATATAGTTAAATTGGCTTTAGTGAAATAGTGAGTTCACTTTTTTTTGAGTGAAGTAAGGAAAGTCTAGAGTCGGTCGGGACCGACTATATTATACCCTGCGCCACTTTGTAGATCTAAATTTTCGATACCATATCACATCCGTCAAATGTGTTGGGTGCTATATATAAAGGTTTGTCCCAAATACATACATTTAACCCTGGACAGTCATCCCTCGTCAAAATGACGACGCGTAATTTCATTTTCGATTTAAAACGCATTTTGGTCGATTAGGAAATGATAAATTTAAGTTATACCAATACAATCATTTTATGAATTTTTGTCTTATACTAATTAAAAACAAATTGAATAAGGAAATAAACTCAATTTTGGTACTCATTTTTGATCACGATGCAAATTATAGCGTCCTGAAATAAGGCGTAGTCAAAATGACGAAGGATGACGTTAGTGTACAAAAAATAAGGATGACTTTCCAGGGCTAAATATCACTCGATCTGGACAGAATTTTATAGACTTCTACAAAATCTATAGACTCGAAATTTAAGTCAGCTAATGCACTAGGGTGGAACACAATGTTAGTAAAAAAACAAGTAAGGAAAGTCTAAAGTCGGGCGGGGCCGACTATATTATACCCTGCACCACTTTGTATATCTAAATTTTCGATACCATATCACATCCGTCAAATGCGTTGGGTGCTATATATAAAGGTTTGTCCCAAATACATACATTTAAATATCACTCGATCTGGACAGAATTTTGTAGACTTCTACAAAATCTATAGACTCAAAATTTTAGTCATCTAATGCACTAGGGTGGAACACAATGTTAGTTCCACAGTGTGGCGCAGGGTATAAATATGGGAAACATTTAAATCTGAAGCAATTTTAAGGAAATTTCGCAAAAGTTTATTTATGATTTATCGCTCGATATATATATGTATTAGAAGTTTAAGAAAATTAGAGTCATTTTTACAACTTTTCGACTAAGCAGTGGCGATTTTACAAGGAAAATGTTGGTATTTTGACCATTTTTGTCGAAATCAGAAAAACATATATATGGGAGCTATATCTAAATCTGAACCGATTTCAACCAAATTTGGCACGCATAGCTATAATGCTAATTCTACTCCCTGTGCAAACTTTCAACTAAATCGGAGCAAAAAAATTGGCCTCCGTGGTCATATGAGTGTAAATCGGGTGAACATGGAGCTATATCTAAATCTGAACCGATTTCAACCAAATTTGGCACGCATAGCTATAATGCTAATTCTACTCGCTGTGCAAAATTTCAGTTAAATCGGAGTAAAAGATTGGCCACTGTGGTCATATGAGTGTAAATCGGGCGAACGATATATATGGGAGCTATATCTAAATCTGAACCGATTTCAATAAAATATGGCACACTTGACTACACTACTAATTGTACTCCTAATGCAAAATTTCAACCAAATTGGGGTAAAACTCTGGCTTCTCGGACCGTATTAGTCCATATCGGGCGAAAGATATATATGGGAGCTATATCTAAATCTGAACCGATTTCAATAAAATTTGGCACACTTTACAATAGTACCAATTGATCTTCTTGTGCAAAATTGTAAGCAAATTAGGGTAAAACTCTGACTTCTGGGGCCATATAAGTCCATATCGGGCGAAATATATATATGGGAGCTATATTTAAATCTTAACCGATTTTTTTCAAAATCAATAGGGTCCTATTCTGGGCCAAAACACATACTTGTGCCAAATTTGAAGTCGATTTATTACAAAAATGTCTTCACGGACAGACGGACATGGCTATATCGACTCAGGAGCCCACCCTGAGCATTTTTGCCAAAGACACCATGTGTCTAACATATCTCGTCTCCTTCTGGGTGTTGCAAACATATGCACTAACTTATAATACCCTGTTCCACAGTGTGGCGCAGTGTATAAAAAACTGTCACAACAACAACGAAACGCGTGACAGTTCTTTAAACCAGTGTTGCCGAAAGGATAATAAATAAACAATCACCCTTTACGAGGGCGGTTCGTAAACTTCTTAGCCTATCAATGAAAGAGAATAGTTAGTTTTTCAAAAATATTTTTATTTTTCAATATAATCTCCTGAAACTTCAATACACTTAGTCCAACGCTTTTCTAGCAATTCGATTCCTTGATTAAAATAGTTTTCCTCAAGGTCTTCAAAATAGTGATTTACAACTGTAATTTCATCTTCATTTGAGGTAAAACGCTTGCCAGCAAGGAATTTTTTAGATTTGGGAACAAGTAAAACTCACTGGGAGCTAAATCAGGAGAATAAGGTGGGTGGTCAAGCAACTCGTACTTTAATTCGTTGATTTTAGCCATTGTTAAAACACTCTTGTGCGCTGGTGCGTTGTCTTGATGAAAAATATTTTTTTTTGTTGTAAGCATGGACGTTTTTTCTCGAATTTGTACATTTAATTGATCCAAAAGGTTGCAATAGTACTCTGAATTTATTGTTTTACCCTTTTGCAGATAGTCAATCAATAAAATACCTTTGAAGTCCCAAAAAAAAAACGTTGCCATATCCTTACCAGCCGATTGAATTGTTTTTGCCTTCTTTGGGGCACTTCCTCCAGTTTCAGTCCATTGTTTGGATTGTTCTTTTGTCTCTGGAGTATAGTTATGAAACGAAGCTTAAAATCCATTTTATTTCGATCCAAACAAGCTTGAGAAATGTTCATTCTTATGCGTTTTTGATCGACTGTTAAAAAATGCGGCACCCATCTTGCAGAAAGCTTTTTCATCTGTAGTTCTTCATGCAAAATTAAATGGACTCGATCATTTGATATTAGCAATTTCACGCACTTTTATTCGTCGATCATTTAATACCATATCATGCACTTTGGCTACAATTTCTGTTGTTGTTGCTGTTTTTGGACGTCAATGCTTGTACGACACGTTTAAATTCAGCAACCCAATTTTTTACTGTTGCATATGAAGGAGCACTTTCACCTAACACATTCACCATATCATTATGAATTCTTGTCCCGATAAAGCTTTTTATGTAAATATTTAATGACAGCACGCAGATCGAAACAAACTTTAACATGTGTTCATAACAGAGATGGAAGTTTCCAAAACACTTAACTTTTTCTGTTTACACCGCGTTTTCTGTGCTAGGTTAAGAAGTTTCCGAACTGCCCTCGTATGAATTAACTAACCAAGCATAGACTAACACCACGTACCGAATTTCAACAGGATTAGTGGTATCTAGTCAAAAGTCCCATATTTTATTTTTCGATATTTGATCAGGGAGTGAGACGTCCGTTAAAGAAACCAATTTCTCCGATTTATTTGAAATTTACAGAGGAGGTATAGGGTATCTGTTTTCTTTTGATATTTGGACAAGGAGGTGGACCTCTCCCCATGCAAATTTTTTGAAAATTGGCCTTAAGTTTTCCGTTTTGTTTGAAATTTTCAGGGAAAGTTGTGGTAGAGGTTTGCGGACAAAATTGCCCTACTTTATTTTTCGATATTTGATGTGGGAAAGGAGAACTCCCCTTTATAATAGTTAGAAATTTAAACATCTTCGATTTACTTAAAATTTATAGGGAACGTGGGGAAGGTTATGAAGAATATAGAGTAACTGATTTTCCTATATCTGGTCGTGGAGCGGCACCTCCACTTTGTTAAAACGGGCCATTGTACACACTGAAAAAACAGTGAACTTACTAGGAAAAAAACTTTTGGTTACTTTTAGAAAATTTAGAAAATTTTAACTAAACAGTATTAGAAACGACGGCATTACGCCGATGTAACAAAAATAAGTAAATATTTTTCGACAAATTCAATAAAATTTATTAAAGAAAATTTTGTAGTTTGAAGGACAAACTTGAAGTTCAAATTTGGCACATTGTGTTGGTATATGGTCTCTAACAACAACGCAAAAATTGGTCCACATCGGTCCATAATTATATATAGCCCCCATAAAAATAAATTTCGTGTTGTTGCATTACTATGTAACAAAACGAAATAAAAATAAGATTAAGGGACTTGTAAGTTATATGAAAAGATGATGTACAGTGGGAGAAAAGATGATTCAATTTGTAAGAGGAAATTTCCCAAATGTTTTCTCCATAAGGAGTTAGCATAAAGGCCCAAAATTGAGTTATCTCTCCCAGCCAGATCTATACTAAAGGCTGTGGAAAGGTTCATTCGCCCGAACCGAAACATGTACAGTCCAGGCGTGTATAGATTTGTATCTGGCGTTTTCTTTTCAATGGCTCTATTAACCATGTTCCTTAATCTATATCTGTCCATAAAGCTCGAATAATAATTGTATAATTAGAAAATTTTTTCAACATTTTATGTCTTACAAAATTTTGTTAAAAATTTATTTCTATAGAAAATTTTGTCAAAATTTTATTTCTAAAGAAAATTTTGTCAAAATTTTATTTCTAGAGAAAATTTTTTCAACATTTTATATCTTAAGGAAATTTTGTCAAAATTTTATTTCTATAGAAAATTTTTTCAACATTTTATATCTTAAGGAAATTTTGTCAAAATATAATTTCTATACAAAATTTTGTCAAAAATTTATTTCTATAGAAAATTTTGTCAAAATTTTATTTCTATAGAAAATTTTGTCAACATTTTATGTCTTTACGAAATTTTGTCAAAATATAAGTTCTATAAAAAAAATTTGGCAAAATTTTATTTCTGTAGAAAATTTTGTCTAAATATTATTTCTATAGAAAATTTGTGAAGCATTTTATAAAAATAAAAAATCTGCCAGTTTTGGTAGACTTATGAACATAATTGCATAATTGCATGTAGCCGCCATATAAAGCGACCTCCACACGCAAAGAAAAAAAAAACGTTTGGAAAACGTGTACCGAAAACGTTTTTCTTTTGTAAGATTTTTTTGAATTGCTTCGAAAAGTATACACTTTTATCACCAAAAAAATTCGTTTGTTACAAAATTTCCATTTTTTCAATAAAAAAAGTTATGTTTGAACCAACAACACAGTCCATTTCGTTTATATCAAACACTGTTCTTTTCTGACTTTAGGTCTTTAATAAGACACATTTTACAGTTTATAGTAATAATTTAATATAGTAGAATGTAATGTTGAACATTTTTTCGGAATCTTCCGACCATATCGGGAATATATGTAAAAAACAAAAAAAAACTTTGGTCGAAGCAGAGATCGAACCCACGACCCTTGGCATGCATGTCGGACGTAGCAACCACTGCTCTACGGTGCCCAACTAAATGTATTTTTCTGTTAAATAAACTTTGTTTAATCGGCTCGTGGGCGCCGCAAGCTTTGCTATATAAATATAACTTACATGGGTAATTGTCTATTGATGACAATAACGACTACATAGCTCAGTGGATAGTGTGTTGGCTTACCAATTACATGGTCCGCGGTTCGATTCTCCGTCCAGGCGAAAGGTAAAAAAATTTTAAATTTATAAAATCGTATAATTTCTTCTACATTGTTTGTATTACAGAAAAAGGTGCTAATAACTAAAAAACTTCGTGGAATTGAGAAAGATATGAGGGAAAATGCTATTAGCTAGAAAAAAATTTTTTTTTTTTGAGTTAGTCTTTATGAAATTGTTTTTACATCCTGGAAAAGAATAAACGTTTATCACAAAAAAGTATATACTTTTCTTCCAAATACACTTCCTTTCAACGAAAAGCAAATGAGAAACGAACTATATTTGTCTAAAATTTCGTTTGGGAGGAAAGAATAATTTTTTTGCGTGCATATTTCAATTCTGGCTCTATAATTACAGCACAAAAGTTCATTTCGGTTCGTAATTATTTCTTCCATATATATTCCGGTCAATAACTGAATATATACGTATGTAATCGGCCTTTCTTTTGCCTACTATATATCCCGCACGGACTAACTTACAATTTAGAAGATGATGTTAAGAAGTTTTAAGATGCCTTGCCATAGGCCGCAACCTAAGTAATTTAATTGTGGATGACCGTCTTTAGTAGAAGTTTCTACGCATTCCATGGTGGAGGGTACATAAGATTCGGCCTGGCCGAACTTACGGCCGTATATACTTGTTTGAGTGTAACTTTAAGAGATATTTCACTTTTAAATTTGAGTTTTGGGTACTTGAATCTGGGATACGGATTTTAATTTATTCGTTTTGTTTTTTTGTAATTTTTTCTTCGTATTCTATCAAAGTCCTTTAAAACCAGCCAACAAATTTACAGACGAATTCATTAGCCATTCTGACTTTAGTCAAAGAAAATTGTGTTTCATGTGAAGACATCCAGTTTAATGTCAAATCATTTAGCTATAAGGACAAAGCGACTTTATTGAAAAGCTTATCGACTTTTGGACAAGAAAAACCAAATTTATATTGGAGACTTGCGTCTTCTTCAAAATGTACATTCGTATTTTAAGTACAGTGAATGCTGGGAATGCTTAAAAAACGACTTCCGCCCTATGACCAGCCCATGTAAAATTCATTGCTTCAGAGCCAATTTTACACCACTTCCGGTTCCGAAAAGAACATGTTCAGTGCTTTTTGATTAGGGATATTTTTTGCAGGGGTATTCATGTGAATTTCCTTGGAATATTTTTCAAAACGACTAGTTTATTATCTTATCTTTGAACATATTATGTGAAGCATATGGTTAATCTGGTTAAGGCAAAATGTTCCTTACAATTTTGTTCAAAGTAAATGCGATATCTTTTAAGAAATAGCATCTCCGTTTTAAAATATCAGGAAGACGCAGCTCATATGAAGCATCGGCTATATTTTGTATATTATTGCAGATATTTTGGATGATTTCGATTAAAGTATCGATTTCACTTAAAAATCGACAACATAAAATTGTATAATACAATAATTGAATGTAAATAAAACGATAACAAAGGCGGTTTATGATTTTGGCAACACTAACTCCATTGTTTGTATATCAAAATGAACTTTTGGTTCAATTTCCTCTGCTTACGGCTAATTTGTTTTGCAAATAATTTAGAATCAGATTTCTCCTTTTCTGAATAAAGATAGCAGTCACCGCTCACTTGGAGTGTAGCCTTACAGATATTTAAATGTTTCCTGTTGACTTCGTTTATGTTTCAATGGAATAGATTTTGTATATCCAATACCATAGCATGGTAATGTGGGTATGATAACTTTGTCATTCCGTTTGTAACACATCGAAATATCGATTTCCGACTACATTCTTCTTGATCAGGGTTCTAAGAAGATATAACGATGTCCGTCGGTCTGTCTGTTGTAATCACGCTACAGCCTTTAATAATGATGCAATCGTGGTGAAATTTAGCACAGATTCGATTTTTTGTCTGCAAGCAGGTCAATATATATTATAGCCCGCATATAAACCACCCGATTTGGGGTCTTGAACATCTAGACACTACAATTTTTATCCGATTTGCCTGAAATCTACAAAATCTACAGGTCCAAAACTTTAGTCCCATAAATAGGTATGCCGAACATTGTCTGTATCGGTCCATGTTTTGCTAAAGCCCCCCTACAGACCGATCATCCAATTTGGTTTCTGGAGCATCTATACATCCCAATTTGTATCTAATTTGCCAGAAATTGGTAACCTAGAAGTATTGTAGGTCCATAAATAGGTGTGACGAATATGGTGTGAATCAGTCCACATAGACCAATATACCGATTGAATATATTTGGTTTCTACTCTCAAAAAAAGCTTACTTGAATTCAAAGATTTTGACCTTCATTTCATTCCAAGCCACAGAAGCCGCTTCTTTAAAATTAAGTAATTGAATTTATCTAATTTTCGTCCTCTTTTTGCGATATAACAACAAAGGTGTTAATGTATATATAAATCTAAATTTAACAAGTATATACGACCGTAAAATCGGCCAGGCCGAAGCTTATGTATCCTCCACCATGGATTGCGTAGACACTTCTACTGAAGACTGTCATCCACAATCGAATTACTTGGGTTGCGGTATCACTTGCCGATGGCAAGGTATCTTAAAACTTCCTACCACCGTCTTCTAAATTGCAAGGTAGTCAATATGTGGTATATATTAACTAAAAAGGCCGATTAAATACGTATATAATCAAGTTTGACAAAATTTTCGATAGAAATAACATTTTGACAAAATTTTCTATAGAAATAAAATTTGGAGAAAATTTTCTATAGAAGTAAAATTTGGAGAAAATTTTCTATAGAAATAACATTTTGACAAAATTTTCTATACACGGATGAAAAAGACTGTTTTTCATATGTTTGGCTATAAACATTATATGTTTGGAACACAAATTTTTAAACACAATATTTTTGAGTGCAAGCATATAATGTTCATAAACTAGCATAACATGTTTGGGACATATATGTTAATATGTTAGAACATATTATGTTTGGGACATAAAATGTTTGTAAATATAATATGCTTGGACGCAAACATATATTAATTTAGAAATAGCCTATAAACATATATGTGTTTAGTAGCTTGGAGCGCTATTTAACAGGGAGCGATATTGAATTAAGTTGGTGGTTGTTGCTTGTTATTACAAAATTTACATTTTATTTTTCCTTGGGCAATTGATCAGCTACTTCTTTGATCCTTACAAACTGTGTGGTCCGCTGTTCGAATCCCCGTCCGGCAAAAGGTAAAATTAAAATTAAAAAAAATTGAATAATTTCTTCTACAATGTTTGTATTACAGAAAAAGGTGCTAAGAACTAAAAAATATCTTGGAAGTGAGAAAGATGTGGGGGAATATACAATTAGGCAGAAACAAAATTTTGAGCATTCATAAGCATTCAGGTCGAAAACCTATGTTGTTAGCACCTATATTACCTGTTTATTTTCATAATTCACTATGATTGTAAATAAATAAATAAATAAATAAAATTTTAAGCACAATATTGTTTGGGAGAATTTTTTTAAGCATATAATGTTTTTGGGTGCAAAATGCTTCCAAACATATTATATGTTCACAAAATAACATATTGTTTTTTGGAAGACAACATTATTGAATTTGGATGCAAAAATACAAAATGTTTGGAACTTAGACTACCCAAACTTATATTGTTTAGACCAATATGCTTTCAAACATATTATATATTTGGGCAATACCCAAAAATGTATATGCTTGAAGCAAAATATGTTTGGGAGTATATGTTACAGAAGCGATTTTTTGTGGGCGTGTAGAAATAAAATTTTGACAAAATTTTCTATAGAAATAAAATTTTTAATAGAATTAAAATTTTGACAAAATTTTCAATGGAATTAAAATTTTGACAACATTTTATATAGAAATAAAATTTTGCCAAAATGTTCCATATAAATAAAATTTTGACAAAATTTTCTATAGAAATAAAATTTTGGTAGATTATTTTTGGCTCGAGTGGCAACCATGATTATGAACCGATATGGACCAATTTTTGTGTGATTGGGGATCGGCTATATATAACTATAGTCCTATATGGACCAATTTTGGCATGGTTATTAGCGTCCATATACTAACACCACGTTGCAAATTTCAACCGGATCGGATGAATTTTGCTCCCCTAAGAGGCTCCGGTGGTCAAACCTGGGGAACGGTTTATATGGGGGCTATATATAATTATGGACCGATATGGACTAATTTTTGCATGGTTGTTAGAGACCATATACTAATACCATGTACTAAATTTCACCAGGATCGGATGAAATTTGCTGCTCTTAGAGGATCCGCAAACAAAATCTGGGGTCGGTTTATATGGAGGCTATATGTAATCATCGACCGATATGGACCAATTTTTGCATGGTTATTAGAGACCATATACTAACACCACGTACCAAATTTCAACCGGATCGGATGAATTTTGCTCCTCTAAGAGGCTCCGGAGGTCAAATCTGGGGATCAGTTTATATGGAGGCTATATATAATTATAGACCGATATGGACCAATTTTTGCATGGTTGTTAAAGACCATATACTTACACCATGTACCAAATTTCAGCCAGATCAGATGAAATATGGTACACTTATAGGCTCCGCAAGCCAAATCTGGGGGTCCGTTTATATGGGGGCTATACGTAAAAGTGGACCGATATGGCCCATCCGACCTGTATCAATAACAACTACTTGTGCCAAGTTTGAAGTCGATAGCTTGTTTCTTTCGGAAGTTAGCGTGATTTCAACAGACGGACGGACGGGCATGCTTGGATCGACTCAGAATTTCACCACGACCCAGAATATATATACTTTATGGGGTCTCAGAGCAATATTTCGATGTGTTACAAACGGAATGACAAAGTTAATATCAGTTAAAAAGCCTACGGTGGAGGGTATAAAAATCTATATATTATAACATATACCTTAAAACCAAAAATTAAAAAAAAAAATTATACCAAAAATGCAAAATCCTCAAAATAAGTATTGACGTATTTTTGAAGATTTTTTATCTCTAAACCACAGAGGCAATATATCAGTTAATTTAAAGATAATTTCTTTAAATCAAAGATGTTTTCTTTACTTTATTTCAAAGACATACGACTATATTTTAAAGAAATTTGTCCTTAATATTGTGTAAATTGCGTATCCTAAAATTTATATTGCATAATATTTCATATCATTTCATATAAAAATGAAAAATATATAGAATTTAAATTCCAAATCATATGGAAGGTGTTATTTCATCGGGTTTTATTTTAAATTTATAGAGCATAGATTTAAAGCTACACTCAAAAAAAGTTTACTTGGATCCAAAGATGTTGACCTTCCCTTAAGGATTTTGGTATTGATTCCGAGCCAAAGATGTGGCTTCTTTAAAATAAAGACATCTTTGATGGACCTCCCTGGCTTTAAATCTAGGATAAATAAAATTAAAATTGGATACAGATCTCATTCACCGAATTTTTATCCTCTTTTTGCGAGATATTAATAAAGGTATTTATGTACAAAATAAATTCCAATTTAAAATCCAAATTATGACAGATACTTCAAAGTAAAAACAGTTTTCTTAACGTTAAAAAAAAAAAACTTTAAACTAAAGATGCAAATCCTTAAAATAAGGCTTAGCCTATATTTGAAGCGATTTTATCTTAAATTTAAAAATGCAATATGTCAGTTGAGTTAAAGACGATTTCTTTAAATTAAAAATATTTTTCTTTATTTTAAAGAAAATTTGCCTTACTTCAAAAATCTACAACTTCTTCATGCAAATCGTGCGATACACACGCTCACACCTACAGAATTTGTATACTACTAAATTTGAGTAGATTAACCCGCTTGTTCGGGTAAGTAGTGAAAGCCTACTTATATCGCTACCTATTCGTAAACAACCCTAGTTATAATCCTGACTACCGCCCTTGTATTTGAGCGGAGAATTTAACGAGGAGATGTCGCTCAAAATAACCAATAGACTATTCTCTGCATTATCGGTAACCGCCCATTTGGTAGCTGGAAATTAACACATAATTTCTCCGCAAAGCGCTACCCACAGAAAAGGGTGGTGAAAATATTCTAACTAAATAAGCACTTCAAATCGATAATCTGGAACGATTTTTATTGTTATACCCTTCACCACTACTGTGGTTCAGGGTATAATAAGTTTGTGCATTTGTATGTAACGCCAAGAAATAGTGGTCATAGACCCATCTTTTAGTATACCGATCGGCTTAGAATTAAATTCTGAGTCGATTTAGCGATGGCCGTCTGTCTGTCTGTCTGTCCGTCTGTCTGTATATGTAATTTTGTGCAAAAAGTACAGCTCGCAATTTAAGTCCGATCGTCCTCAAATTTGGCATAGGGCCGTTTCTTGGGACAGAGACAATCGCTATTGGTTTTGGTTCAGATTTAGATATAGCTGGCATATATATTTATCCCCGATTTGGTTATAGTTAGCGTGTTTATCAACCGATTTTCTTGAAATACAGTACATCCAAATATTTTATGAATCTCGAAAATCTTGCAAAATATCAGCCAAATCGGTTCAGATTTAGATATAGCTTCCATATATATCTTTCGTCCGATTTAGACTCATATGACCACAGAGGCCAAAGTTTACTACCGATCTTCGTGAAATTTTGCACAGAGGGTAGAATTGACATTCTACCAATGCTTGGTAAATTTGATTCAAATCGGTTCAAATTTAGATATAGCTCCCTTATATATCTTTCGTCCGATTTGAACTTATATGGCCACAAAAGCCAGAGTTTTGCCTTGATTTGCTTCAAATTTTGCACAAGGGGTACGTTTAATAGTATCGTTAAGTGCGTCAAATTTTGTTAAAATCGGTTCAGATTTAGATATAGCTCACATATATATCTTTCGCCCGATTTGGACTTATATGGTCTCAAAAGCCAGAGTTTTGCCCTGACTTACTTCTTTTAATGATACTATTGTATGTGCCAAATATGGTCAAAATCGCTTCAGATTTAGATATAGCTCCCATATATATCTTTCGTCCGATTTGAACTTATATGGCCTCAAAATCCAGGGTTTTACCGTGATTTGCTTCAAATTTCGCACAAGGAGTACGTTTAGTAGTATCGGTAATTGTGCCAAATTTGGTTGAAATTGGTCCAGATTTAGATATGGCTCCCATATATACCTTCCGTCCGATTTGCACTCATATGACCAGAGGGCCAAAGTTATACTCCCATTTATGTGAAATTTCGCATATATAGCAGAATTATTATTCTAACTATACATGTCAAATTTAGTCAAAATCGGTTCAGATTATATATAGCTCCCATATATACGTACACCAGAGTTGGGGAAATATGGTAGACTTTTACACATTTTAGACCCATTTCAATGGAAGTTTCCTCGAATTAACTGGATAGCGTTAGCCGATTTAAATTTTAATTCTAGAGATTTTGTAGAAGTAAAAAAATTGTCTCCTTTATATAGCTTCCAGCAAATGTAAAGTAGTTGAGATGGTAACACAAATTTTGGCCTACATAGGGGTGAAGGGTTAATATAGTCGGCCCCGCCTGACTTTAGACTTTACCTACTTGTTTTTAATAAAGGCTAGTTTATATTTTGACTTTGGCTGCATATGTTAAGTTCTAAATTATTTAATAGTAAATAAAATAATTAAGTCATGATTATATGAACAAACAAAAAAAAAATAATATTAATTTTCGTTGTAAGACGCATTTACTTTCGATTGGCTCTTCCTTTGTCGGCGCATTTCCAAGCGTATTTGTGGTTCTGAAGGTACATTGCTGCTAGGAAGTTAAGACACTGATTCTGCAATTAAAAAATATATATGAAACAAATATAATTGCTCTGTAATAGAATTATAACTAATTTTTTACTTACATTTTTAAATTACATTTGTATTGAATCACGTGAATGACTCCGTATGCGACCAAACGATTTGAAACCTAGAGAACAACTGAACAAATGTTAATAACGTCTAGCGGGACTTTGTTTATTTGTGTTCTTTAAAAACATTATACATTACGCGTAAGCACCGAAACCAAATTAAGAACCGAAATTAAGAACAAATTAAGAATTGAATATTCCTACTTTGGGTGTACAAGCATAAGAATGCAAAAAATTTTAAAATTATTTATTTGTCAAAATATCACAAAATTTCTTAATTCACATCCAAAACACTGAATTCGCATTGCACCTTAAGAAGTGGTGCAAATTCAGTGCAACGGCTTTTAAAATGCTGGACATCCGTCCTATGACAAGCCCATGTAAAATTCATCGCTTCTGCGCCAATTTTGCACCACTTCCCGATCCAAAAATAATTTTTTCACTACTTTTTTGGCGACGCTTTGTTTGGTGGGATGCAAACTAATTAAAAAA
The DNA here is from genome assembly GCF_050003625.1 of Haematobia irritans. Classification (NCBI taxonomy): domain Eukaryota; kingdom Metazoa; phylum Arthropoda; class Insecta; order Diptera; family Muscidae; genus Haematobia; species Haematobia irritans. Next base: position 105,832,541 of record NC_134400.1, on the reverse strand, counting down.
GATAAACAATATAGTAAAATATACACTGAAGAAACAGTGAAACCACCATGAAGAAAAATATCGGTTAATTTTTGAAAATTTTAAATATTTTTAGAAAATTTTAACGAAACAGTATAACAAACGCTGGCATCACGCCGATGTCATAAAAATAAGTAAATATTTTTCGACAAATTGAAGAAAATTTATTAGACATAATTAAGTTTTTTTTAGTTGTTAAAGAAAATTTTGTAGTTTGATGGAGTTCAAAATTGCAAGAATGTCTTTAGTGACATACAAAGTTCATTATGAACGCATTTGTAGTAAAATTTACAAATTAAAAGAAATATCGAACTATTTTGTGGAAGACACGAATTTTGTTAATCTTTATCCTTCATTTGTGTATATTTTTTTCTCCGTTTTAGTTAATTTAACTAACGCACACAAAAAATTATTAGAGTAGAGGAAACTTTCTCCAAACATAATAATTCCATGAACTAAACGAAAGTTAAATTGGTTTTAGTGAAATAGAGAGTTCAATTTTTTTGAGTGTATATAAAAAAAAACAAATTATAATAAGATAGTAGTATGAAACTAATTACAAAATTTTCAATAATGTTTCTTTAATTGGAAATATTTTATTAAAATTGGGATAATTAATATTTCATTAATTCTTCTTACTTGACTTTAGTGTTTAATGTGATTAAAACCTCAATTGTATCAGTTATTTTTATACCCTTCACCACTACTGTGGTACAGGGTATAATAAGTTTGTGCATTTGTATGTAACGCCGAGAAGGAGAAATCATAGACCAACCTTTTAGTATACGGATCGGCTTAGAATTAAATTCTGAGTCGATTTAGCGATGTCCGTCTGTCTGTCTGTCCGTCTGTCTGTTAATGTATTTTTGTGTGCAAAGTACAGCTCGCAGTGTTAGTCCGATTGTTCTAAAATTTGGTATAGGGTCCTGTTTCGGCTCAAAGACGATCCCTATTGATTTTGGAAAAAATCGGTTCAGATTTAGATATAGCTCCCATATATATTTTTCACCGATCTGGTCATAATTGGCGTGTATATCAACCGATCTTCCTCAAATTCCGTACATGCAAATATTTTACGGGTCTCGAAACTTGCAAAATATCAGCCAAATCGGTTCAGATTTAGATATAGCTCCCATATATAGCTTTCGCCCGATTTACACTCTTTTGCCCACAGAGGCCAATTTTTTGCTCCGATTTAGTTGAAATTTTGCACAGGGAGTAGAATTAGCATTGTAACTATACGTGCCAAATTTGGTTGAAATCGGTTCAGATTTGGATATATCTCTCATATATAGCTTTCGCCCGATTTACACTCATATGACCACAGAGGCCAATTTTTTGCTCCGATTTAGTTGACATTTTGCATAGGGAGTAGAATTAGCATTGTAACTATGCGTGCCAAATTTGGTTGAAATCGGTTCAGATTTAGATATAGCTCCCATATATAGCTTTCGCCCGATTTACACTCATATGACCACAGAGGCCAATTTTTTGCTCCGATTTAGTTGACATTTTGCATAGGGAGTAGAATTAGCATTGTAACTATGCGCGCCAAATTTGGTTGAAATCGGTTCAGATTTCGATATATCTCCCATATATAGCTTTCGCCCGATTTACACTCATATGACCACAGAGGCCAATTTTTTGCTCCGATTTAGTTGACATTTTGCATAGGGAGTAGAATTAGCATTGTAACTATGCGTGCCAAATTTGGTTGTAATCGGTTCAGATTTAGATATAGCTCCCATATATATGTTTTTCTGATTTCGACAAAAATGGTCAAAATACCAACATTTTCCTTGTAAAATCGCCACTGCTTACTCGAAAAGTTGTAAAAATGACTCTAATTTTGCTAAACTTCTAATACATATATATCGAGCGATAAATCATAATTGCTTCAGATTTATAATTGCTTCAGATTTAAATGTTTCCCATTTTTTTTACTAACATTATGTTCCACCCTAGTGCATTAGCCGACTTAAATTTTGAGTCTATAGATTTTGTAGAAGTCTATCAAATTCTGTCCAAATCGAGTGGTATTTAAATGTATGTATTTGGGACAAACCTTTATATATAGCACCCAACACATTTGACGAATGTGATATGGTATCGAAAATTTAGATTTACAAAGTGGTGCAGGGTATAATATAGTCGGCCCCGCCCGACTTTAGACTTTCCTTACTTGTTTTATTTGGTTTCGTTTTCAATCAACTTTTTAATTGGAAATACTTTGGTGATATTGCTTCAGTGCTAGTTTCCTTGAAAATACAGAGGAAACGGTTGGCTGATAAGTCCCCGGTCTAACAAAGAAAAACACATTTTTTTTGTCAAAATTCGTTTTTATTATTCAACATAGTTCCTTTCAAGAGCGATACAACGATTATAACGGCCTTCCAATTTTTTCATACCATTTTGGTAGTACTCCTTCGTTTTTGCCTCAAAATAGGCCTCAGTTTCGGCGATCACCTTCTTATTGCAGCCAAATTTTTTCCCTGCGAGCATCCTTTTGAGGTCTGAGAACAAGAAAAAGTCGCTGGGGGCCAGATCTGGGGAATACGATGGGTGGGGAAGCAATTCGAAGCCCAATTCATGAATTTTTGCCATCGTTCTCAATGACTTGTGGCACGGTGCGTTGTCTTGGTACAACAACGCTTTTTTCTTCTTCATATGGGGCCGTTTTGCCGCGATTTCGACCTTCAAACGCTCCAATAACGCCATATAAAATCCACAAAATGATTTTGAATGACCGTAAAATGAAGTTGATCGAGATAGCAGAGGCCTTAAAGATATCAAAGGAACGTGTTGGTCATATCATTCATCAATATTTGGATATGCGGAAGATCTGTGCAAAATGGTTGCCGCGCGAGCTCACATTTGACCAAAAACAACAACGTGTTGATGATTCTGAGCGGTGTTTGCAGCTGTTAACTCGTAATACACCCGAGTTTTTCCGTCGATATGTGACAATGGATGAAACATGGCTCCATCACTACACTCCTGAGTCCAATCGACAGTCGGCTGAGTGGACAGCGAGCGTGGAAAGACTCAAAAGTCCGCTGGCAAAGTAATGGCCTCTGTTTTTTGGGATGCGCATGGAATAATTTTTATCGATTATCTTGAGAAGGGAAAAACCATCAACAGTGGCTATTGTATGGCATTATTGGAGCGTTTGAAGGTCGAAATCGCGGCAAAACGGCCCCATATGAAGAAGAAAAAAGTGTTGTTCCACCAAGACAACGCACCGTGCCACAAGTCATTGAGAACGATGGCAAAAATTCATGAATTGGGCTTCGAATTGCTTCGACACCCATCGTATTCTCCAGATCTGGCCCCCAGCGACTTTTTCTTGTTCTCAGACCTCAAAACGATGCTCGCAGGGAAAAAATTTGGCTGCAATGAAGAGGTGATCGCCGAAACTGAGGCCTATTTTGAGGCAAAACCGAAGGAGTACTACCAAAATGGTATCAAAAAATTGGAAGGTCGTTATAATCGTTGTATCGCTCTTGAAGGGAACTATGTTGAATAATAAAAATGAATTTTGACAAAAAAATGTGTTTTTCTTTCTTAGACCGGGGACTTATCAGCCAACCTGTTATCTCTAGAAATTATACAAACAAAAATTTCCTGCAAATCTTAAAATTTTATGATACAAATTCCAAATTTAACTTTGGAAGCCGTAACATTTGAACCGATGCACTATGGGTAATTTGACCCATTTTTGTGACAAAAATTAATAACAATTAAACTGGAACGATTTTTAAAGTTTTTTTTTGGTGCGGTTATGTAAAGATAATCTATAAGAAAAGTTTAAATAAAAAGGATGTTGCAAATTATAAATTTTTTACCCACTTTTGCGATTTTTATACCATAAATCACATAGTGGTCAGGGTATAATTACTTTGATCTGCCAAAAAAGGTGCCTACCAGAAATATAGATTTTAGACCCCATAAAATATAGACCGATCGACTCAGAATCATCTCCAGAGTCGATATAGCCCTAGGTGTCCATCTGTCCCTTTATTTAGTGTTCGCAGGATTCCGGTCGCATTTATTAACCGATTATTTAACCGAACGCTATTTTGGAGGAAACCGGATCAAATGTAGATATAGCTCCCATATATATGTATCGCCCGTTTTCGACAAATGTGGTCACATGCCGGTTTTTTTTACTTACCAATCGTCGCCAAATTTGGCACAAAGTAATCTAATGTACCACCCTTTAAGTGTGCAAAATTTCATCGGTTCAGATTTAGATATAGCTCCCATATATGGGTGAATAATCTTAAATGACTCCTTTCTGTGTCCGGCTGTTTAAAATTGTTTTTTATTAACTTTTTTTTTCTAAATATGTTCTAAGCAGCTTATTATATGTGTTAAAATAACCCACGTATTAGTTTTTAAAAATTTTAATTTGTTAATATCGAAAAAAAAGTACACATAATCTCAGTCCCGTGGTGTGTCCAAAGCAGACATAGCAAAAGAAAACATGCTTACTATGTATGTAAATATTAAAAATCTTTAATTTCATTAAAATGAATTTATGAACTATCACTTCAAATCACATATACTCTGTTTTGATTAAATTAAATTAATTTAAAGGAATTAAAAAAATCATTGACTTTTGTCCGGAACAATTTCTCTCAGTCCAATTGTAGTGTTTCTCTCGCGCTGAAGTTTTGTTCTCATTGAAGGTTCTCGAAGAAAGTGTACTTCTATTTTAGTTTGCGAATTATTTTCGTCGGAGTGGTCGCAGTCAGTGTTTGTTCCGTAAAGTTATAAGTCCCGTGAAAAGTGTTATTTTTCGTTTGAATAAATTAAATTATTATTAACATACAAGTAAGCTACCGTATTTCTTACAGCTATTTAATTACAACTATATATGTATTTTTGATAGTTTTAAGCCAAAAATACGTAATTTTTATCAGTCTCGTGGCTTCGGTCCCGTGGTTAAGTTATTAGACACGGGACTGAATGAGTACCACGGGACTGATATTTTCATACAAAAAGTATGAATATGTATATTTAAACATATTTTTATACTTATTTATTTTATAATGATAACTTTAATTAAAGCTTTCAAATGGCTCCAACAAAATCTGCAGCTGAAAAACGAAAAGTTAAGGCAGAGAAGGAAAGGCTACATCCCGTGCTAATTCGATCAGTCCCGTGGAAAATAAAACTCTTAAAAACAGCTAAAATTTAATGAACATTCACCAATAGCATCTAAGTGCTTAATATAATAAATCCCAATATGTTTTTTTTTTCTCAAAGAAAAGGAGCCATTTCAGATTATTCACCCATATACGTATCGCGATGGTCTTTAGGCAGATGTATGATCATCCTTCAAATTCACTTGAAATTCTTTTTATTAAATATCCATAACAAATTCTCTGAGCGTGTATTTACTACAGAAAACAATCCATTGCGAGGAGATACGATATTTTCAAGGAAAATTATTGTATACACACAAAAAAAAATTTTTTCTAATTCAATCACGAAATTAATTGATCCAATTAATTTTTAATTGAAATGTCTTCAATGATAGTATCAATTAAAAAATCAATTGAAGGTCAATTAAAAAGTTAATTGATCCAATTAAAAAATTAATTGATACTATTATTTTTGTGATTGATTTTTGTTTCAATTAAAAAATTTGTTGAATCAATTAAATTTTTAATTGAATATTCTCTAAGACTCAACTAAAATTTTAATTGGAAAAATTTTCGTGAAATTTTTTTGTGTGTACTTTCCATGATGGTGGGTATTTTAGATTCGGCCTTGAAAATTTCATATTTCCTTTATTCATACCTCTCAAAAAAATTTTTTTTTGTTTTTTGTCACTTTGGTCACTGTCTTACCTTTTATTCTTTTACGAAATAAAAATGCTTGAAATCTGGAGGAAATTTATAAAAATTTAAATCGGTTTATTTCATATTTTGTGAAAAAAGTAAAAAAAGATTTAATTCTTATTAAGGAAAAACTATTTATTGCTACTTACATGGATCTAAGTATATTTTACAATATTTTTGCAATTATTTCAGCTCCATTAAAAAAAAAACATAAAGATGTACACAGCATAAATTGAAGGAAGCTTTATTGTAATAAATGTTAAGAGATTTTGTTTTTTGTTTTTAAGGAGAAGCATTTCTTGTATAAATATCTAATAAATAAATATACATAAACAACAGAAAATAGGTAAAAAATTTGTAAGAAATATAATTTTACAGATACATACACTGAAAAAAAAAACAATATTTTTGAAAATACAAAATTCCTTGAAATGTAGTAGCAGACCGTTATTTGAGGTTCACTTAGACTATTCAGTCCATTGTAATGTCACAATGATGAATTTCTCTCTTATCAATGGGTGCTTACCGATTCCAAGTATCGCCCAATGCTAAGGGACCTCCTTTTTATAGCCGAGTCCGAACGGCGTGTCACATTACGTTAAAAAAAAAAAAAACTTGGAGAAGCTTGGAAACTCTCAGATACTTTTTGATTGAGCTAAACAACGATAAGTGAGAAGTTCACTACTGTGATATCATAATGGATTGAATAGTCAAAGTGAGCCTGAAATATCAGGTTGCCACTATACCTACATACCGCCAATGGTAATGATGCGGACCGCCATAATGGCTAATAGTGATTCTCCGTTCGTATTCATAGTCCGTGGGATCAACATAAATGCCGAGTAATATCGATAAAATGTCCTAACAGTATTGGACAGATGCACATTTCGTATAAATCGATTCTAAAATTTGATATTTCCGAAAAATTTTGAACAATAAAATTAAAAAAAACAAGTATATACAGCAGTAAGTTCGGCTTGGCCGAATCATAAACACCTACCACCATGAATCAAATATTAGGGTTTCTTTGAAATTTCAGAGGGCTTGAGGACAGATCAAGCAGAGCAGTTCAACGTACACTTCACGAAGATAAATTTAAAGATTTTACCCATGAAGACTATATCAGATTCTGGATTTATAAGAACCATTTTTGTTTGAGTTTTAGAGGAATCATTAACATCTCTTGTAAGTGTGCAAGAAAATTATAAAATAAAATGAAATCTTAAATCTGTAGATTTTCACCCGAGAAATAAAATCTGGAAATTTTACATTGAGTTTCAAGCAATTTTCATGATCAGTGCGCCTTCTATACACTCAAGAAGTGAAATCGGTCTATATGGAGGCATTACCAAATGAACCGACACACGGTTTTGTGAGCCTTATTTACAATTTCAGGCAAATCGGATAAAAACTACGGCTTCTAGAAACCTAAGGAGTTAAATCGAGAAATCGTTCTTATGGGGGCTATACTAAAATACGGACCGATACTCACCGTTTTCGGCACACCTTTTTATGGCCCGAAAATACCTCTAGATTTTCAATTTCAGATAAATTGGATAAAAACTACGGTTTCTATAAGCCCAAGAAGTAAAATCGGGAGATCGGTCTTTATGGGGGCTATACCAAAACATGGACCGATACTCACCATTTATGGCTCACCTTTTTATGGTCCTTAAACATCTCTAAGTTTTCAATTTCAGGCAAATTGGGTAAAAACTACGGTTTCTATAAACCCAAGAAGTAAAATCGGGAGATCGGTCTATATGGGGGCTATACCAAAACATGGACCGGTACTAACCATTTTTGGTACAGCTCTTTATGGTCCTAAAATACCTCTAGTTTTCCAATTTCAGGCATATTGGATAAAAACTACGGTTTCTATAAGCCCAAGAAGTAAAATCGGGAGATCGCTCTATATGGGGGCTATACCAAAACATGGACCGGTACTCACCATTTTTGGCACACCTCTTTATGGTCCTAAAATATCTCTAGATTTCCAATTTCAGGCAAATTGAAAAAAACTACGGTTTCTATAAGCCCAAGAAGTAAAATCGGGAGATCGGTCTATATGGGGGCTATACCAAAACATGGACCGATACTCACCATTTTTGGCACACCTCTTTATGGTCATAAAATACCTCTAGATTTAAAATTTCAGGCAAATTGGATAAAAACTACGATTTCTATAAGCCCAACCCCAAATCGGGAGGTCGGTTTATATGGGGACTATATCAAAACCTTGACCGATATAGCCCATCTTCGAACTTGACCTGCCTGCAGACAAAAGACGAGTTTGTGCAAAATTTCAGCACGATTGCTTCATTATTGAAGACTGTAGCGTGATTACAACAGACAGACAGACAGACAGACAGACAGCCAGACATACAGACAGACAGACAGACGGACATGGTCATATCGTCTTAGAATTTCACCCTGATCAAGAATATATATATACTTTATATAGTCGGAAATCGATATTTCGATGTGTTACAAACGGAATGACAAACTTATTATACCCCCGTCACCATTCTATGGTGGTGGGTATAAAAACAAAAACAAGTAAGGAAAGTCTAAAGGCGGACGGGGCCGACTATATTATACCCTGCACCACTTTGTAGATCTAAATTTTCGATACCATACCACATCCGTCAAATGTTTTGGGTGCTACATATATATAAAGGTTTATTTTCCCATATACATACATAAATATTTAAATCTGAACCGATTTAGACAAATTATTTTAGACTCGGCTAATGCCCTGAGTGGAGCACAATGTAAGTTAACAAATATGGCTAATATTGAGATCTAAAGCCATTTTTATTCAATATCGCAAATGTATCTTTACGATTTATCGATCGATAGATATTAGAGGTATAGGGAAATTTTATTCATTTCTATAAACTTTTGTTTTTGCAGTGGCGATTCTACAATGGGTATTTGGGCCATATGTGCTCAAATTGGAGGAACATATATATGGGGACTTTGCCTAAATTTGAGCCGATTTTGACCAAATTTAACACACTTTGCTAAAATGTTACATGTACTCTGTGAAAAAATACAAGTTAATCGGACTGAAATTATGAATTTCGGTGTTCATACGAGTCTAAATCGGCCGAAAGATATTTATATGGGAGCTATATCTAAATCATAACCGATTTTAAACAAATTTGGCAAGTATAGTAAGAGTGTTAATTCTACTCGTTGAACAAAATTGTACGTAAATTAAAGTAAAACTGTGGCCTCTGGGGCCATACAAGTCTGAATCGGGCGAAAGATATATGTGATGGCTATATCTAAATCTTAACAGATTTCAACCAAATTTGGTACACTTTACGACACTATTAATTGTACTCCTTGTACAATATTTGAAGTAAATCAGGGTAAAATTTTGGCTTCTGGAGCCATATTAGTGCATATCGGGCTAAATATATATATGGGAGCTATATCTACATCTGAACCGATTTCTTCCAAAATTCTATTCTGACCCACAAAACATACTTGTGCCAAATTTGAAGTTGGTTGGACTAAAATTGCGACCTAGATTTTGATCACAAAAATGTGTTCACAGACAAATGGATATGGCTAGATCGACTCAGGGGCCAGCACCGAGCAATATTGCCAAAGACACCATATGTCCATCTCGTCTCTTTCTGGGTGTTGCAAACATATGCACTAACTTATAATACCCTGTTCCACAATATGGCGCAGGGTAAAAAATTAGCGCTTTACTTTTTACATATAAGCCACACTGTATGACAAAAAGGACATCTATCATCGATCTCTAATCGCACAAAAATTGGTCCATATCGATTCATAATCATGGTTGCACTCGAGCCAAAAATGATCTAGCAAAATGTAATTGTCATTAAAATTTTGTCAAAATGTTATTTCTATAGAAAATTTTGTTAAAATTTTATTTCTGTAGAAAATTTTGTTAAAATTTTATTTCTATAGAAAATTTTGTCAAAACTTTATTTCTATAGAAAATTTTGTGAAAATTTTATTTGTATAGAAAATTTTGTCAAAATTTTATTTCTGTAGAAAACTTTGTCAAACTGAATTATATACGTATTTAATCGGTCTTTTTATACCCTCCACCATAGGATGGGGGTATATTAACTTTGTTATTCCGTTTGTAACACATCGAAATATTGCTCTAAGACCCCATAAAGTATATATATTCTGGGTCGTGGTGAAATTCTGAGTCGATCTGAGCATGTCCGTCCGTCCGTCCGTCTGTTGAAATCACGCTAACTTCCGAACGAAACAAGCTATCGACTTGAAACTTGGCACAAGTAGTTGTTATTGATGTAGGTCGGTAATGGTATTGCAAATGGGCCATATCTTTCCACTTTTACGTATAGCCCCCATATAAACGGTCCCCCAAATTTGGCTTGAGATTGCTCTAAGAGAAGCAAATTTCATCCGATCCGGCTGAAATTTGGTACATGGTGTTAGTATACGGTCTCTAAGAACCATGCAAAAAGTGGTCCACATCGGTCCATAATTATATATAGCCCCCATATAAACCGATCCCCCGATTTGGCTTGCGGAGCCTCTAAGAGAAGCAAATTTCGTCCGATCCGGCTGAAATTTGGTACACGGTGTTGGTATATGTTCTCTCACAACCATGCAGAAATTGGTCCATATCGGTCTATAATTACATATAGCCCCCATATAAACCTATCCCCCGATTTGGCTTGCGGAGATTCTTAGAGGAGCAAAATTCTTCCGATCCGGTTGAAATTTGGTACGTGGTGTTAGTATATGGTCTCTAACAACCATGCAAGAATTGATCCATATCGGTCCATAATTATATATAGCCCCCATATAAACCGATCCCCAGATTTGATCTCCGGAGCCTCTTAGAGGAGCAAAATTCATCCGATCCGGTTGAAATTTGGTACGTGGTGTTAGTATATGGTCTCTAACAACCATGCAAGAATTAGTCCATATCGGTCCATAATTATATATAGCCCCCATATAAACCGATCCCCAGATTTGACCTCCGGAGCCTCTTAGAGGAGCAAAATTCATCCGATCCGGTTGAAATTTGGTACGTGGTGTTAGTATATGGTCTCTAACAACCATGCAAGAATTGGTCCATAGCGGTCCATAATTATATATAGCCCCCATATAAATCGATCCCCAGATTTGGCTTGCGGAGCCTCTCGGAGGAGCAAAATTCATCCGATCCGTTTTAAATTTGGAACATGGTGTTAAAATGTGGTCTCTAACAAACACGCAAGAATTGCTCCATATCGGTCCATAATTATATATATGCTCCATATCGGTCCATAATTATATTTATGGTCCACATCAGTCCATAATTATACATAGCCCCATATAACCGATCCACCGATTTGGCTTGCGGAGTCTCTAAGAGAAGCAACTATCATCCGATCCGGCTGAAATTTTGTACATGGTGATGGTATATGGTCTCTAGCAACTATGAAAAAACTGGTCTACATCGGTCAATAATTATACATAGCCCCCCCGATTTGGCTTGCGGATACTCTAAGGGAAGCAAATTTCATCTGACCAGGCTAAAATTTGGTACATGGTGTTAGTATATGGTCTCTAATGGCCATGCAAAAATTGGTCCACATCGGTCCATATTTATATATAACTCCCATATAAACCGATCACCAGATTTGACCTCCGGAGCCTCTTGGAAGATCAAAATTCATCTGATTCAGTTGAAATTTGGTACGTGGTGTTAATATATGGCTTCAAACACCCATGCAAAAATTGGTCGAAATCGGTCCATAATTATATATAGCCCCCATATAAACCGATCCCCAGATTTGACCTCCGGTGCCTTTTAGAGAAGCAAAATTCATCCGATCTGATTGAAATTTGGTACGTGGTGATAGTATATGATATTTAACAACCATGCCAAAAGTGGTCCATATCAGTCCATAATCATATATAGCCCCCATATAAACCGATCCCGAGATTTGGTTTTGGAGCTTGTTGGTACATTGTGCTAGTATATGGCCGTTAACAACCATGCCTAACTAGGTCCATATCGGTATATAGTTATATATAGCCCTCAGATAAATCGATCCCCAATCACACAAAAATTGGTCCATATCAAGTTCATAATTGTATATAGCCCCCACATAAGCGACCCCCATATTTCAAATCTGGCTCTCTACGTACCGTGCAAAAGTCCATATCGATTCATAATTATTTGTAGACTTACCTATACATACCCTTTTTGTCTAATATATACCACGTATGGACTAACTCATAATTTAGAAAACGATGTTAAGAAGTTTTAAGATCCCACAACCCAATTAATTCGATTGTGGATGGCAGTCTTTCGTAGAAGTTTCTACGCAATCCATGGTCTATGGTACATAAATTCGGCCTGGCTTAACTTACGGCCGTATATACTTGTTTCAATTAAAACCATTTGTTGAACAAATTAAATTTGTACATTAATTCGAAAAATGTTGATGATAATTTTTTCTGCGTGTCTTTTCATCAAACGAAAAGAAATATATACTTTTTTGATACATAAAAACATATAAAATACAATTTCTTTAAATTAACAAAAATTAAATGACATTACATCTGCAGTTGGCGAGCCGAAATATTTAAGAAAATATAAGATATTGAAAAATTCCGAAATTGTTATAATTAAGTGTATTAATTATAGATAGGTATAAACATATAAGTATAGCTGAAAGATTTATAATAATAAATTAATTTATTGTTTTTTTGATTTTTCTTCGATAATATGGATAATATTTGAAATATAGAAAAATGTAATTTGTTTTGTATTAAAGAGAAAATAATATTATGAATTTAATATTTCTCATACACATTTCCATTTGTTTTCATAAGTTTGTTATTTCAATGAGGATTGTCATTTAGTTTGAATGTTTTCGTGTTATTTGGTTTTGAGTTTTTAAAGTTATTTTGATCATTCTCTAACACATTCTTGGCTTTATTTTCTTGTTTCCTTGTTTTACAATATTTGCATAAAAAGGAAATAAAATAAAATATATAGAATATTTACAAGTTTTATTATGTTAATATAGTGTTTAATTAAATTATATTTAATTTTGATTTTTATTGCATTTTATTTTATTAGATATATGTATTGATCTATGATTATGACCTTTAAAGAAGAAATAATTTGGAAACCTTTTATTGTTTTGTTGTTATTTTAAATCATTTGATACTAATATTGTTTTATTTTATAAAACAAACAATTTTTCAGCTTTCGTTTGGCCATTCAAATATGAAGTGCATTAAAAAAATTTAGATTTGATTATTTAGATTAAGAAAGGAAGAAAAATGTATTAATTGAATATATACATTTTATTGAAGGAAATTGAAAATGTAATAAAATTTATTTTGTATTTTATTTATTCAGATGTTAATTTTGCATATGGAAATTCAAAAGTCTGTCCATTTCAAATGACATAGTAAATGTCGTCAAATAATTTTTAATATAATTAAATTTAATATAAGTGATTTTCATTTAGTTCAATTCAATTTAATTCAAAAATCCTATGAATTTAATATAATTTGAAATAATTAAGTTGAATGGGTTTAAATCGAATCAAATTTAAATTAATTGTGAACTCCACAATGAATGATAATGTTGATTAGTTTTAGAATTGTTTACCTAAATTTATATTTATAATATTACAAACGCTGATATGATATGAACATAAGCAAATATTTTTTGATAAATTAAATAATATTTTTCAAGCATAATTAATTGTTTCTCTGATACACACTAAAAATAATGATCCCACTTTGAAAAAAATGTAGGTGAATTTTAGAAACTATATTACAAACGCCGATATGAGAAAAAATAATAATTCAAATTAAATAGTATTTATGAGGCATATTTATTTTTATTTTTTATATAATAAAAGAACAATTAAATTAGTGTTTTGAAGAAAAAAAAATTCCAAAGTTCAAGATGGACACATTTTTAGTAAAATTTACAAGGTTTAGAAAATTTTGAATTAGTTTGTGCGAATTACATATTTTGTGCCATTATTTGATTCATTTGTGTATAACTTTTTTCCTTTTTTACACGTTGGTTGATATGTAATGCAAACAACTTCAATTTGCTATTATTTCAAAAACGCTCGTCTGATAGCTGATAGATTTATTCCAATAATAGTTCATTTTATTGTTTAAAAGCTTGCAAAATCATTTCAATCTATCACATTCAGAAATAAAGTTATTCATGATGGAATTCTAGCGTGATAGTGTGAATATTATAGACTTTTGAATAAATTGATTGGATCCAGCATATAAACGTGAATAAATTTCCATTATCGTGATACTGGTAATGTTGCACCCAGAGAAGGAATAAAGGGTGATACGGTCAAAATTTGACGTGTTTCTTTCAATTTTGCATTTAAAAAACCTGAGGTTAGGTTAGGTTATGTGGCAGCCCGATGTATCAGGCTCACTTAGACTATTCAGTCCATTGTGATACCACATTGGTGAACTTCTCTCTTATCACTGAGTGCTGCCCGATTCCATGTTAAGCTCAATGACAAGGGACCTCCTTTTTATAGCCGAGTCCGAACGGCGTTCCGCATTGCAGTGAAACCACTTAGAGAAGCTTTGAAACCCTCAGAAATGTCACCAGCATTACTGAGGTGGGATAATCCACCGCTGAAAAACTTTTTGGTGTTCGGTCGTAGCAGGAATCGAACCCACGACCTTGTGTATGCAAGGCGGGCATGCTAACCATTGCACCACGGTGGCTCCCCTGAACACCCCCCATTTTGAAGGTGTGTGTGTGTAGAATGTTGCTCCTATTTTGATTTTGGAATTCACTCTTCAGTTGTCAAAATGCCGTCCAAGCAAGAAGAGCAGCGTATCAAAATTTTGCTCGCGCATCGCGAAAATCCGAGCTACTCGCACGCAAAGCTGGCAAAATCGCTAAAAGTTGCCAAATCAACCGTTACAAATGTAATTAAAGTGTTTGGGGAACATTTGTCGACAGCCAGGAAGTCTGGATCGGGGGGAAATCGAAAACCGGAAGCCGCTGAGACGACAAAGAGAGTTGCCGGTAGTTTCAAGCGAAACCCTAACCTCTCTCTCCGAGATGCCGCAAATAAGCTGGGTGTATCGTCTATAACCGTGCATCGAGCCAAAAAACGAGCCGGACTATCGACTTACAAGAAGGTAGTGACTCCAAATCGCGATGATAACCAAATACGACGGCAAAAGCGCGATCCCCGACGATGCTGACGAAGTTTGACTGCGTGGTAATGGACGACGAAACCTACGTCAAAGCCGACTACAAGCAGCTTCCAGGACAGGAGTTTTATACGGCAAAAGGAAGGGGAAAGGTAGCAGATATTGTCAAGCACCTAAAACTGTCAAAGTTCGCAAAGAAATATCTGGTTTGGCAAGCCATCTGTACCTGTGGCGTGAAAAGCAGCATTTTCATAGCTTCCGGGACTGTCAACCAAGAAATTTACGTGAAAGAGTGTTTGAATAAACGTCTGCTGCCTTTCCTGAAGAAACACGTTTGTTCCGTACTGTTTTGGCCAGATTTGGCATCTTGCCATTACGGTAAAAAGGCCATGGAGTGGTACGCCGCCAACAACGTGCAGGTGGTTCCCAAGGACAAGAACCCTCCCAACACGCCAGAGCTCCGCCCAATTGAGAAATACTGGGCTATTGTCAAGCGGAACCTAAAGAAGACCAAAAAAACTGCTAAGGACGAGCAGCAGTTCAAGGCAAACTGGCTTTCTGCGGCGAAGAAGGTGGACAAGGTGGCTGTACAAAATCTGATGGCAGGTGTCAAGCGTGAGGCCCGGCAATTCGGATTTGGAAAAGCGAAAGCCTAACTGAATATTTTTCCTGAATTTTATACTAATTGAACTTGAAAACGAAATTTAATTTGATTTTTTAAATAAACGATTTCACCGATTTACAAGAGTTTTCCCTTGACCAAATTTTGACCGTATCACCCTTTATGATCACCTCAAACATGTTTTAGAAGCAAAATGTTATTTTTGGGTGGTGACCATGTAACATGGTTTTCGCAACCATGTTATTTTCTCGGAAATCATGTATCTGATTTCGGCAAGCAGGTTATATTTGACGATAAAATAACATTTTAGTGACAAACATGTTACATGGTCACCATACAAAAATAACATTTTGCTCTTGAAACATGTTTGAGATGATCATATTCCTTCTCTGCGTGTGCATTGCGTCAAAAAAAAAAGTGACTAAAAAACAGTAACAACACCAGAAAGGATCTAAAAAGTAAAGGTGGTAGAAAACTTATTCCTGAGCTGAACCTATCGCTAGAACGGATGCAACAGGTCCAAAATATTCACACCAGTTTGTTAAAATGAATTGTAAGGCCAATATCTCGCGTACGAAATTAATTGATCCAATTAATTTATTAATTGAAATGTCTTTAATCACAGAAATGTTAGTATCCATTAAAAAGTTAATTGAAATTCAATTAAAAAATTAATTGATCCAATTAAACAATTAATTAATACTAATAATTTTTGTGATTGATTTTTGTTTCCATTAAAAAAATTGTTGAATATTTTATTTGTTTATTTTTATTGAATATTTTTTAAAACTCAATTAAGACTTCAATTGGAAAAATTTTCGTGAATTTTTTTCTGTGTATTATTAGAGATGTTCGCACACGATGTTTTTATGGGGATGTATAAGTTCTATCAGCAAAGAAAAAACAAGTATATACGGCCGTAAGTTCGGCCAGGCCGAATCTCATGTACCCTCCACCATGGATTGCATAGAAACTTGTACTAAAGACTGTCATCCACAATCGAATTACTTGGGTTGCGGTAACACTTGCGATGGCAAAGTGTCTTAAGACTTCGTAACACCGTCTTCTCAATTGGAAGTTAGTCCATACGGGGTACATAAAGGGTGATTTGTTAAGAGTTTGATAACTTTTTAAAAAAAAAAACGCATAAAATTTGCAAAATCTCATCGGTTCTTTATTTGAAACGTTAGATTGGTCCATGACATTTACTTTTTGAAGATAATTTCATTTAAATGTTGACCGCGGCTGCGTCTTAGGTGGTCCATTCGGAAAGTCCAATTTTGGGCAACTTTTTCGAGCATTTCGGCCGGAATAGCCCGAATTTCTTCGGAAATGTTGTCTTCCAAAGCTGGAATAGTTGCTGGCTTATTTCTGTAGACTTTAGACTTGACGTAGCCCCACAAAAAATAGTCTAAAGGCGTCAAATCGCATGATCTTGGTGGCCAACTTACCGGTCCATTTCTTGAGATGAATTGTTCTCCGAAGTTTTCCCTCAAAATGGCCATAGAATCGCGAGCTGTGTGGCATGTAGCGCCATCTTGTTGAAACCACATGTCAACCAAGTTCAGTTCTTCCATTTTTGGCAACAAAAAGTTTGTTAGCATCGAACGATAGCGATCGCCATTCACCGTAACGTTGCGTCCAACAGCATCTTTGAAAAAATTTGTCGATAAAAAAGCGGATTTTCTGCCAACTTTTCTAGGGCCCATTCACTGAAAATTCGACGTTGTGGCAGATCGTAAGTCTATTCATGATGAAATGTCAAAGCATACTGAGCATCTTTCTCTTTGACACCATGTCTGAAATCCCAAGTGATCTGTCAAATACTAATGCATGAAAATCCTAACCTCAAAAGAATCACCCTTTATTAAACAAAAAAGGCCGATTAAATACATATATAATTCAGTTTGACAAAATTTTCTATAAAAATAAAATTTTGACAAAAGTTTCTATAGGAATAAAATTTTGACAAAATATTGTATAGTAATAAAATTTTGACAAAATTTTCTATGGTAATAAAATATTGACAAAATATTCTATAGAAATAAAATGTTGGTACATTATTTTTGGGGATCGGCTATATATAACTATAGACCGAAATGGACAAATTTTGGCATGGTTGTCAGCGGCAATATATTAGCGCAACGTACCAAATTTCAGCACGTACCAAATTTAAACCGGATCCGATAAATTTTGCTCATCCATGAGGTTCCGGAAGTCAAATCTGGGGATCGGTTTATATGGGGCCTATATATAATTATGGGCCAATGTGGTTGTTAGAGACCCTATACTAACACCACGTACCAAATTTCAACCGGATCGGATGAATTTTGCTGCTCCAAGAGGCTCCGCAAACCAAATCTGAGCGTCGGTTTATATGGGGGCTATACGTAGGTTAGTTTAGGTTAGGTGGCAGCCCGATGTATCAGGCTCACTTAGGGCGTTTTCGTTTCGCAAAAAATATGTTGCCCTGGTGTTACACTACTTTTCCCCTCATTGTATTTTCGCCCAAATGATAGTGTCAATCCAAAGTTATTTTTAATTCATAATATTGTAAATGATACAGAATCCAAAAGCTATGACAGTGTCCTTCATATTTTACAATCAATTTCGAGAATGTTGCACCTTTTTCCCCAATCGAAATCGCCATTCGACTATTCAGTCCATTGTGATACCACATTGGTGAACTTCTCTCTTATCACTGAGTGCTGCCCGATTTCATGTTAAGCTCAATGACAAGGGACCTCCTTTTTATAGCCGATTCCGAACGGCGTTCCACATTGCAGTGAAACCACTTAGAGAAGCTTTGAAACCCTCAGAAATGTCACCAGCATTACTGAGGTGGGATAATCCACCGCTGAAAAACTTTATGGTGTTCGGTCGAAGCAGGAATCGAACCCATGACCTTGGAACCATTTTGTGATGAGGTCGAAATAAATGCCGAATCATTGGGAACATAGAAGACGCATTTCTCTAATATAAAGTTTTTTTCCTTGTCCAAAAGTCGATAAACTTTTCAATGAAGTCGTATTGTCCTTATAATTAAGTGATTTCACTTAAAAACGGGTATCATAACATGAAAGAAAAAATGTTTGGACTAAAATCAACTTGACTTTAATAATTCAGAAAAATTCTTTAAATTTATGAAATTGTCTTTAGATTTGTTGTCATTTTGTATCTTGACTACAAAGCAAAAAATCGTTCAAATATAGGACATGTTTTTCAACACTTTTTTTTAAACGTTTTTTACTTGAAACTGGAGTCGAGTCTTAATTTGGAAAATAAAGTTGTCATTAACCCATTTTTAAAGGACTTTGATAGCATATGAAGAAGAAAAGCTGAAAAAGCGAAAAAATAAATCTTGCTTCCTAGAAGCAAGTACAAAACCCAAATTTAAAAGAGAAATTCTTCTTAAAAGTATCCTTACTTCTATTCTCCGCTTCTTTGGCTCGGAATCAATACCAAAATTTTTAAACTAAAGACAAAATCTTTGGAACCGGGCATGCTTTGTTTTCTGTGTACAAACAGTATTAAAGACCTGGAAAGACAAAACCTTCCACCGCAGACCATGAATATTCTAATAGGAGTCAGCACTATCGCACACAGCACGAGTCAACCAAGAATGGCTTAAAAATGAGGTTCCCCATTTCTTCATTTCTACCGCACAACGGCCACCAAAATTCCCGGATCTCAATTCGTTGAACTTTTGCGTATGGGGCAATGTTTTGAGAATATGATTGGCGTTACAAAATTCCAGAGCATCGATTATCTTCGCTGGATATAGGCCAAATTAGCGAAGAGTGTGATGGTTTTGTCACCCGTTGAAAGACCATAATTCGGGCCAAAAGTAGTTAATGCGAAAACAATCAAACTGATTATAAAATTTCGTTAAAAAATATTATTATTTTTTTTAATATTTTTAAAAAATATTATTTCTGCTTTTGAATAAAACAAAATTTACAAAAAATAGCTGATAGCCTTATTAGTTAATTCTAAATTTTTCTATTATTATTCTTATATTTACTATAAGTTTAATACCAAAATATTTAAAATAAAAACTCGAACACTTTAATTTGATGCATTACATATCAGCCACCCTTTAGTGTATGTAACTAAAGAAAACCAAAAATTATTACAGAAGTAGAAGCTTTCTCATATAGGGGAAATTTAAATTATAATATGAGCTAAAATAAATTTAAAATGTTTTTTTGGTTGTTGTCTATGGTATTACACACAAAAAAAATTTTTTCTGATTCAATCACGAAATTAATTGATCCAATTAATTTTTTAATTGAAATGTCTTCAATCACAGAAATGATAGTATTAATTAAAAAATTAATTGACAGTCAATTAAAAAATTAAAATTAAATATTTAATTGATACTATTAATTTGTGTGATTGATTTTTATTTCAATTAAAAAATTTGTTGAATCAATTAAATTTTTAATTGAATATTTTTTAAAACTCAATTAAGATTTTAATTGGTTTCTTTTTTTTTTCTGTGTATAGTCAACCAATTGACTTTTTAATTAAATTGAAGTTTAAAACAATCTTAACCTCAAAGCATTCATATTGAATTACAATTTTGATTTAAAGTAGAATATTTAGATATAATGGTGAATTTGTTATAGAAAAATTTATATTTTTTGTGTTTAGAAAACAATTGCATATGTGGTTGTACAGAATATATTATTACCACAATTATACCAAAAAATGTATTAATTATTTGTTGAAAAATCGAATAATTTAAATTTTATTTTCTTATTTCTTGGATTATAATAAAAATATATATAAACATTAATTCTTTATATAATTTATTATTCTATATTTTATTAAATTTAAATTTAAATCTCACACTATTTTTCACACAAGA